>NC_086109.1:54139157-54466657 GCF_963921235.1 Mobula hypostoma
AAGTTTAACATTCAAAGTTCAAAGTTTATTATCAAACTACATATATTTCACCGTATACAACCCTGAGGTTCATTTTCTTGTGGGCATACTCAATAAACCTATAGAATAATAACCATAACAGAATCAATGAAAGACCGCACCATCTTGGGTGTTCACCCAGAGAGCAGAAGACAACAAACTGTGCAAATACAAAAAGAAAGAAATAATAATATTCTGTAAATAAGCAACAAATATCCAGAACGAGATGAAGAGACTTCCGTAGATAGTCATAGTTATAGTCATACTTTATTAATCCCGGGGGAAATTGTTTTTTGTTACAGTTGCTCCATAAATAATAAATAGTAATAGAACCATAAATAGTTAAATAGTAATATGTAATTATGCCGGTAAATTATGAAATAAGTCCAGGACCAGCCTATTGGCTCAGGGTGTCTGACCCTCCAAGGGAGGAGATGTAAAGTTTGATGGCCACAGGCAGGAATGACTTCCTATGACACTCTGCGTTGCATCCCGGTGGAATGAGTCTCTGGCTGAATGTACTCCTGTGCCCACCCAGTACATTATGTAGTGGATGGGAGACATTGTCCAAGATGGCATGCAACTTAGACAGCATCCTCTTTTCAGACACCACCGTGAGAGAGTCCAGTTCCATCCCCACAACATCACTGGCCTTACAAATGAGTTTGTTGATTCTGTTGGTGTCTGCCACCCTCAGCCTGCTGCCCCAGCACACAACAGCAAACATGATTGCACTGGCCACCACAGACTCGTAGAACATCCTCAGCATCGTCCGGCAGATGTTAAAGGACCTCAGTCTCCTCAGGAAGTAGAGACGGCTCTGACCCTTCTTGTAGACAGCCTCAGTGTTCTTTGACCAGTCCAGTTTATTGTCAATTGGTATCCCCAGGTATTTGTAATCCTCCACCATGTCCACACTGACCCCCTGGATGGAAACAGGGGTCACCGGTGCCTTAGCTCTCCTCAGGTCTACCACCAGCTCCTTAGTCTTTTTCACATTAAGCTGCAGATAATTCTGCTCACACCATGTGACAAAGGCCCTGTACTCAGCCTCAGGATCATACCTGGACTTCCTGTACTGTGCTGGATTGCCGGTCTTGAATACCACAGATTTAGCCCTCACAGACTACAGATCTCCTGGTCGATCCACAGCTTTCAGTTTGGGTACAACATTCAAACTGAAAGATGAATCCATGAATATTGTCCAGTCCATCGACTCAAAGCAGTCCTGTAAGCACTCCTCCACTTTCCTTGATCAAACCATTTTGGTCCTCACCACTGGTGGGTCTCGGATGGCAGGGTAAGTGTCCTTACCCTGGAATTACAGTGGTCAAGTGTGTTGACCCCGCTGGTTCCCAAACTGACATGTTGGTGGCAGCTGTTCAGACACTTCTACAAGCTGGTCTGGTTGAAATCCCCCGCAATGACAGGGAAGGCATCAGGGTGTGCATTACTTTGCATTACATTTTACTGAACACAAGACAGATTCACTATTTCTGGGACTGGAATTCAGGTCAAAGTGCTCATGATCCAAAGATAACTGTAGGGACTTGCAAATTCAAATTTTTCAGTTATACTGGGCCCGGTTAGAGTTGGTTTAGTTCTGTGGCCCCAGGGTTCAACGTGGTAAAATTCAGGCTAACAAGAAATTTTCCATTTTAACAAACCCTACATGCCCCAGTGACTCTATGCTGTTAAAGAAACAGGTTACAATTTCAACTATTAAAACCAGGGATGATGGGTACTGATGGAGTTGGACTGAAAGAGATGGGCAACATAATAGGCAGGACAGACAGTGAGCAGGCGCAGACGGACAGGTGAGTGGGTGACGGCAGACTGGGGGGAGTGGGCGCTGACAGGTGGGGGGGGAGCAGGCACACTCGGACAGTGGGGGGAGCGGGCGCAGACGGACAGAGGGGGGAGCGGGCGCAGACGGACAGTGCGGGGAGCGGGCCCAGACGGATGGGGGGGAGCAGGCGCAGACGGACGGGGGGGGGAGCGGACCCAGACGGACGGACGGGAAGGGGGCCCAGACGGACAGAGGGGGGAGCGGCCCCAGACGGACAGCGCGGGGAGCGGGCCAGACGGACGGGGGGGGGAGCAGTCCCAGACGAACAGCGTGGGGAGCAGGCCCAGATGGATGGGGAGGGAGCGGGCCCAGACGGACGGGGGAGGGAGCGGCCCCAGACGGACAGCGTGGGGAGCGGGCCCAAACGGATGGGGGGGGGAGCGGGTGCAGACGGACGGGGGAGAGAGTGGCCCCAGACGGACAGAGGGGGGAGCGGGCGCAGATGGACAGAGGGGGGGGGAGCGGGCGCAGATGGACGGGGGTTGAAGGCGCAGACGGACAGAGGGCGGAGAGGGCGCAGACGGACAGCGGGGGGATGCGGGCCCAGACGGATAGCAGGGGGAGAGGGCGCAGATGGACAGAGGGCGGAGAGGGCACAGACGGACAGAGGGGGAGTGGACACTAATGGAGCCCATACAGAAGGATGAACACATTCACGGAAACTGTACACCCATGAGATGACCTCAATTCAAATGTTTTATTAAGCCACGGAATTTCACTTCAGGCAAAACTATTTGTCATAATTCAGGGCTAGTAATTCTAAACAAATTGCATCATTTAGTGCCACTCCCAACGTCTCTCTATCAGCCTTGGAAATTCGTTCACATAACAAGGCAAAATGATGGATATCTTGATAAGTACTAGAAAGAGAATTCTGGCCCTCAAAGGGAGTGCATTTTGGATCTTATCAGTTCTATGAGCAAACAAACTTCTCATTTACAATGCGCAATCTAACATTTTGTTGGGGAGCTTCAATGGACAAAATTCAGACTTTGCTGTTGTACTGCTCTCAGCTCAGCATGTCCTTGCTGGTGACACTTCACTCACAGTCACAACAGTAACAGCAGCATCCCACCTCCTCGGCCGAGAGCAAAACACAATGAAACAAGGAGGGAGATTTTATACGACTGGAAAGTACTCAGAGATCTTGAAACGTGATGGGCTGCAATAAAAGGTCAGGAATATGGGAGCAATTCAATCAGAAACTTATAGAGAATGAAGCAATTGCAGCTCTCCTATAAATAGCTCCTTGCAATCAAGGAATTATTAAACTGCAAATACTTCATTGCTTGAATCACTGCACTTGGCCATCCACCGCAGATGATTTCGGAGGCAACACTTTAATCACGAGATCAGAGACACAGTCCCACTTGTAATTTGAAATAGTTAAGGACCGTTTCAGCAGAGACTCAAGAGATGGCAGATGCTGGATTCTGGAGCCATAAACAATCTGCGGGAGGAACTCAGATGAGGTCAAGCAGCATCTGTGAGGAGAAGGAATAGTCGGCATTTTGGGTCAAAACACTGCATCAGGACCTCCAGATCTGAGCGACTGCAGTCTCTTGTGTCTAGACTGATTTTATAAAGATCTCCAGTGGTAGCAAATGAGAATGAAACTTCAAAACCTTGAAAAGGCAAAGAAAAAGAATCAAACTGAAGCAAAACAAAAACTGAAACGTAACAGAAAATGTTGGAACCGTTCCTGTCGGGCAGCATCCATGGAAAGAGAGAGAGTAATGTTCCAGGTCAGTCACCTGGAAGTGTTTCTGGAATTGACTGCTTTGGTTTCTGTTTACAGAACCAGCAATTTTCAACACTGGCCACTGGCAACCCTATGACAGGGCAGCATGTGTGGTAGACAAAGATCAGAAGTTACTTCTGATTGCAGAAATCATGGAATGGCAACAATTCTGCAGCCTACTCAGATCAGTCTGATACAGCACCAGCCCTTAACTGGGATGCCACTGTTGGTGCAACCCCAGGGGTGTAAGATCACACTGTACGGAGAGCTTCCTTTCTATTTTAACCACAAGTGAAACATCATCCTGGTTTGTTGATTACTATAGTGTCACTTTGGCACAGGACTGCTGAAATGAAGATATTAAGCCCAAACCCAGCCGTGCTCATCTGAGATGCAATCTGAAAAGATGGGGGGCCTCCTCAGCATCCTGGTCAACCATCATCACCAAATCACTCTAAATGTGGCATTGCCCTGTACTCTAATCCGATGCTACATTTCTTGCTTTGCAGAAAGTAGAACGCATCTATCACTTGGATGACTGGATACTGTGAAAGGTATGTTCCTTAATGGAGAAACAAGAACTTGCAAACACTGGAAGCTGGAGCAAGAGAGAAGCTGCTGGAGGAACTCCAGATGAAGGGCTTTGACCTGAAGTGTTTTACTGTGTATTTCCCTCCATCACCCACTGAGTTTCTTCAAGAGTTCAGTTTTGCTCCCCTTTAATTTCTGCTTGAAATCCAGGGAAACATTGCAGAGCACAATTCAAAGCAAGCTACCAGATCCAAATGGCACATGGGACGTTTGTCACTTCCAGTCAACTCTCAGCTCTCATTATTGTTCAGACAGTAAAATAGCCATGGTCATCCCTACATGTGGCACAGGTTGTGAGGGCATCAAATAAATACAAAGACAGGCTCATCTTTGGAGTGAATCTAAAACTTTGTTAAAATATTTGGGGAGGCGAAAATGACAAGAGAGAAATGCCTTCTTGATATGCAAAAATTTAGCCAGGAGAAGTCAGTGAGTCTGCAAGTGAGCAGAAGCCATATTAACTAAGAGCCGATCAAGGACACTATTTCAATAGCATTTATTAATTAAGCTCCCGCACAAAGGTGACATAAATCTTGGTCCTCTCCAATCATCAAAATTCAAAAATAGGACGAAAAATTTTAAAAATCAAAATTCAAAACTCCAAATCTTTGCAGAAGGTTTCACAGGGAAAGGCAGCAAAAAGAGAAGGATGCTCCGAGAGTCTGTCAGGGAGAGAGAGCAAAGGATGATCAGAAGGTTGGACAGGGAGAGATGGCAAAGGGAGAGGGATGGTCAGAGAGTCTGTCAGGGAGAGAGAGCAAAGGGAGAGGGATGGTCAGAGAGTGACAGGGAGAGATGGCAAAGGGAGAGGGATGGTCAGAGAGTGACAGGGGGAGACAGCAAAGGGAGATGGATGGTCAGAGAGTGAAAGGGAAAGATGACAAAGGGAGAAAGGTGATCAGAGAGTGACAGGGAGAGATGGCAAAAGGAAAATGATGGTCAGAGAGTCTGTCAGGGAGAGATGGCAAAGGGAGATGGATGGTCAGAGAGCGATAGGGAGAGACAGCAAAGGGAGCGGGATGGTCAGAGAGTGTCAGGGAGAGATGGCAAAGGGAGAGGGATGGTCAGAGAATGACAGGGAGAGACAGCAAAGGGAGATGGATGGTCAGAGAGTGACAGGGGGAGACAGCAAAGGGAGAATGATGGTCAGAGAGTGACGGGGAGACAGCAAAGGGAGAATGATGGTCAGAGAGTGACAGGGAGGGATGGCAAAGGGAGAATGATGGTCAGAGAGTGACGGGGAGACAGCAAAGGGAGGTGGATGGTCAGAGAGTGACAGGGAGAGATGGCAAAGGGAGAATGATGGTCAGAGAGTGACGGGGAGACAGCAAAGGGAGGTGGATGGTCAGAGAGTGACAGGGAGAGATGGCAAAGGGAGAATGATGGTCAGAGAGTGACAGGGAGAGATGGCAAAGGGAGAATGATGGTCAGAGAGTGACAGGAAGAGATGGCAAAGGGAGATGGATGGTCAGAGAGTGATAGGGAGAGACAGCAAAGGGAGCGGGATAGTTGGAGAGTGTCAGGGAGAGATGGCAAAGGGAGAGGGATGGTCAGAGAGTGACAGGGGGAGACAGCAAAGGGAAATGGATGGTCAGAGAGTGATAGGGAGAGATGGCAAAGGGAGAAAGGTGATCAGAGAGTGACAGGGAGAGATGGCAAAAGGAAAATGATGGTCAGAGAGTCTGTCAGGGAGAGATGGCAAAGGGAGCGGGATGGTCAGAGAGTGACAGGGACAGATGGCAAAGGGAGAGGGATGGTCAGAGAGTGACAGGGGGAGACAGCAAAGGGAGATGGATGGTCAGAGAGTGATAGGGAGAGATGGCAAAGGGAGAAAGGTAATCAGAGAGTGACAGGGAGAGATGGCAAAAGGAAAATGATGGTCAGAGAGTCTGTCAGGGAGAGATGGCAAAGGGAGATGGATGGTCAGAGAGTGACAGGGGGAGACAGCAAAGGGAGATGGATGGTCAGAGAGTGAAAGGGAGAGATGGCAAAGGGAGAGGGATGGTCAGAGAGTGACAGGGAGAGATGGCAAAGGGAGAGGGATGGTCAGAGAGTGACAGGGGGAGACAGCAAAGGGAGATGGATGGTCAGAGAGTGAAAGGGAAAGATGACAAAGGGAGAAAGGTGATCAGAGAGTGACAGGGAGAGATGGCAAAAGGAAAATGATGGTCAGAGAGTCTGTCAGGGAGAGATGGCAAAGGGAGATGGATGGTCAGAGAGCGATAGGGAGAGACAGCAAAGGGAGCGGGATGGTCAGAGAGTGTCAGGGAGAGATGGCAAAGGGAGAGGGATGGTCAGAGAATGACAGGGAGAGACAGCAAAGGGAGATGGATGGTCAGAGAGTGACAGGGGGAGACAGCAAAGGGAGAATGATGGTCAGAGAGTGACGGGGAGACAGCAAAGGGAGAATGATGGTCAGAGAGTGACAGGGAGAGATGGCAAAGGGAGAATGATGGTCAGAGAGTGACGGGGAGACAGCAAAGGGAGGTGGATGGTCAGAGAGTGACAGGGAGAGATGGCAAAGGGAGAATGATGGTCAGAGAGTGATGGGGAGACAGCAAAGGGAGGTGGATGGTCAGAGAGTGACAGGGAGAGATGGCAAAGGGAGAATGATGGTCAGAGAGTGACAGGAAGAGATGGCAAAGGGAGATGGATGGTCAGAGAGTGATAGGGAGAGATAGCAAAGGGAGCGGGATAGTTGGAGAGTGTCAGGGAGAGATGGCAAAGGGAGAGGGATGGTCAGAGAGTGACAGGGGGAGACAGCAAAGGGAAATGGATGGTCAGAGAGTGATAGGGAGAGATGGCAAAGGGAGAAAGGTGATCAGAGAGTGACAGGGAGAGATGGCAAAAGGAAAATGATGGTCAGAGAGTCTGTCAGGGAGAGACAACACAGGGGGAAGGGTGCTAATAAAGTACAAGTTGAAGGTGTAGTTTATGTTGAGGCCTATCCAGACACCTGGTGTGCAGATCTCGAGGCACAGGTAGCTGTAGAAATGATATACCAGGGCCCTCCCCTGCACATGGTTGTTTGAACTCCCCCAGACCAGACCACAAATAACCAACGTGACACACATGCTGAGAGGTCTATTAACAAGAGAAGGTCTACATTCTCACAGGAAGAGCAATTGTTTCTCTCTTTTGGTCTTCTCTGTAAGAAACAAAAGCTGCAACATTTGTTTAATGTGCCTGCCTTTGTTTCCTCAGTTTGATTTTACGTTTGGAGAAGCAGATGGAAGTGTACTACTGCAATCTCGGTGCATTTTTATTTGTTGGTGTCACATTTGCCATTCTGCCTCCCAAGTATTGTGGAGTTAAGTGTGGAAAATGTTGAAACCCAAGGTTGTGGCAAACGATTTCCAAACAATAGCAAATCTCATTTAACTCATTGTAGCCCAAGACCATTGTTTACAACTGCCAGTGAATTTCCAACTTGCACAAAACATTCTTTGCTGACAGATTACAGACCATAAGATTCAGGAGCAGAATTAGGCCATTTGGTCCATCGAGTCTGCTCTGCTGTTTCATCATGGTTGATCCATTTCCCTCTCAGCCCCAGTCTCTAGCCCCTTCATGCTCAGACCACCTCTGCCTCAAATATACATAAAGACTCGGCCTCCACAGCTGCCTACTGCAACAAATTCCACAGATTCATCACTCTCTGGCTAAAATTACAGAATTAAACAAGACTGTGGTTGCCAAGGGAACAGCAGGCAACCAATTAAAGAATCCTTTTAAGTGTATTCTACTCTATTATAAGTTTCAGAGATGAAAACCTGTGGTGATTGAACCATCTGGGGAGGAGGTTCAAATGCAAACCATCCTACAGTTAATGGAGACACCGCATCTCACCTAATGGATGAACCTCAGCAAGCTGTCAGCATCTTGTGGAAATGCATCATCAGAGACCAACCCTATTAACACGGTCCATATAACCATATAACAATTACAGCACAGAAACAGGCCATCTTGGCCCTTCTAGTCTGTGCCGAACTCTTACTCTCACCTAGTCCCACCGACCTGCACTCAGCCCATAAGCCTCCATTCCTTTCCTGACCATATATCTATCCAACTTAACTTTAAATGACAACATCGAACCTGCCTCAACCACTTCTGCTGGAAGCTCATTCCACACAGCTACCACTCTCTGAGTAAAGAAGTTCCCCCTCACGTTACCCCTAACCTTTTGCCCTTTAACTCTCAACTCATGTCCTCTTGTTTGAATCTCCCCCACTCTCAATGGAAAAAGCCTATCCACGTCAACTCTATTAATCCCCCTCATAATTTTAAACACCTCAATCAAGTCCCCCCTCAACCTTCTACGCTCCAAAGAATAAAGACCTAACTTGTTCAACCTTTCTCTGTAACTTAGGAGATGAAACCCAGGCAACATTTTAGTAAATCTCCTCTGTACTCTCTCAATTTTATTGACATCTTTCCTATAATTCGGTGACCAGAACTGTACACAATACTCCAAATTTGGCCTTACCAATGCCTTATACAATTTCAACATTACCTCCCAACTCCTATACTCAATGCTCTGATTAATAAAGGCCAGCATACCAAAAGCTTTCTTCACCACCCTATCCACATGAGATTCCACCTTCAGGGAACTATGCACCATTATTCCTAGATCCCTCTGTTCTACAGCATTCTTCAATGCCCTACCATTTACCACGTATGTCCCATTTTGATTAGTCCTACCAAAATATAGCACCTCGCATTTTTCAGCATTAATCTCCATCTGCCATCTTTCAGCCCACTCTTCTAACTGGCCTAAATCTCTCTGCAAGCTTTGAAAACCTACTTCATTATCCACAACGCCACCTATCTTAGTATCATCTGCATACTTACTAATCCAATTTACCACCCCATCATCCAGATCATTAATATATATGAGAAACAACATTGGACCCAGTACAGATCCCTGAGGCACACCGCTACACACCCTCCTCCAATCTGACACACAGTTACCCACCACTACTCTCTGGCGTCTCCCATCTAGCCACTGCTGAATCCATTTTACTACTTCGATATTAATACCTAACGATTGAACCTTCCTAACTAACCTTCCGTATCGAACCTTGTCAAAAGCCTTACTGAAGTCCATATAGACAACATCCACCGCTTTACCCTCGTTAACTTTCTTAGTAACCTCATCAAAAAACTCAATAAGATATGTCAAACATGATCTTCCACGCACAAATCCATGTTGACTATTCCTAATCAGTCCCTGTCTATCCAGATAATTATATATACCATCTCTAAGAATACTTTCCATCAATTTTTCCACCACTGACGTCAAACCCACAGGCCGACAGTTGCTAGGTTTACTCGTAGCACCCTTTTTAAACAATGGAACCACATGAGCAATACGCCAATCCTCGGGCACCATCCCCGTTTCTAATGACATTTGAAATATTTCTGTCAGTGCCCCTGCTATTTCCCACACTAACTTCCCGCAAGGTCCTAGGGAATATCTGGTCCAGACCCGGAGACTTATCCACTTTTATATTCCTTAAAAGCGCCAGTACTTCCTCTTCTTTAATCGTCATACTTTCCATAACTACCCTTCTTGTTTCCTTTACCTTACAGAATTCAATATCCTTCTCTTTAATGAATACCGAAGAAAAGAAATTGTTCAAAATCTCCCCCATCTCTTTTGGCTCCGCACATAGTCGTCCACTCTGATTCCCTAAGGGACCAATTTTATCCCTCACTATCCTTTTGCTATTAATATAACTGTAGAAACCCTTTGGATTTATTTTCACCTTACTTACCTAAGCAGCCTCGTACCTTCTTTTAGCTTTTCTAATTTCTTTCTTAAGATTCTTTTTACATTTTTTATATTCCTCGAGCACCTCATTAACTCCAAGCTGCTTATACTTATTGAAGATCCTTCTCTTTTTCCGAACCAAGTTTCCAATATCCCTTGAAAACCATGGCTCTCTCAAACTTCTAACCTTTCCTTTCAACCTAACAGGAACATAAATATCCTGCACACTCAAAATTTCACCTTTAAAAGATCTCCATTTCTCCATTACATCCTTCTCATAAAACAAATTGTCCCAATCCACTCCTTCTAAATCGTTTCGCATCTCCTCAAAGTTAGCCTTTCTCCAATCAAAAATCTCATCTCTGGGTCCAGTCCTATCCTTCTCCATAATTATACTGAAACTAATGGCATTGTGATCACTGGACCTGAAGTGCTCCCCAACACATACCTCCGTCACCTGCCCTATCTCATTCCCTAACAGGAGATCCAACACTGCCCCTTCTCTAGTTGGTACCTCTATGTATTGCTCCAAAAACTATCTTGCACACATTTAACAAACTCCAAACCATCCAGCCCTTTTACAAAATGGGCTTCGCAGTCTGTGTGTGGAAAATTAAAATCTCCCACAATCGCAGCCTTGTGCTTACTACAAATATCTGCTATCTCCTTACAAATTTGCTCCTCCAGTTCTCGGTCCCCATTAGGTGGTCTATAATACACTCCTATAAGCATCACTACACCTTTCCTATTCCTCAATTCCACCCAAATAGCCTCCCTAGACAAGTCCACTAATCTATCCTGCCAGAGCACCGCTGTTATATTTTCTCTGACAAGCAATGCAACACCTCCCCCTCTTGTCCCTGTGATTCTATCACACCTGAAGCAACAAAATCCTGGAGTATTTAGTTGCCAATCACACCCCTCCTGCAACCACGTTTCACTAATAGCTACAACATCATATTTACAGGTATCAATCCATGCTCTAAGCTCATCCACCTTTCTTACAATGCTCCTAACATTAAAATAGATGCATTTAAGAAACTCTCCACCTCCTACTCTCTGTTTATCCTTAATGGAGCAAAAAACTTTGTTATCTTTTTCTTCCTTGTCCCCTACATCTTTGGTCTGAGTGCTCCTGATCTCTGTTCCCTGCCTATCCTCCCTCACACACTGCCTACTAACTTTCTCTATTTGTGAACTAACCTCCTCTCTCCTAGTCTCTTTAATTTGATTCCCACCCCCCAACCATTCTAGTTTAAAGTCACCTCAGTAGCCCTCGCAAATCTCCCCGCCAGGATATTGGTTCCCCTGGGATTCAAGTGTAACCCGTCCTCCTTGTACAGGTCACGCCTGCGCCAAAAGAGGTCCCAGTGATCCATAAACTTGAATCCCTGTCCCCTGCTCCAATCCCTCAGCCACGCATTTATCCTCCACCTCATCGCATTCCTACTCTCACTGTCGCGTGGCACAGGCAGTAATCCCGAAATTACTACCTTTGCGGTCCTTTTTCTCAACTCCCTTCCTAACTCCCTATATTCTCCTTTCAGGACCTCTCCCCTTTTCCAACCTATGTCATTGGTACCTATATGTACCATGACCTCTGGCTCCTCTCCCTCCCACTTCAGGATCTCTTGGACGTGATCAGAAACATCCTGGACCCTGGCACCAGGGAGGCAAACTACCATCTGGGTCTCCGGACTGCATCCACAGAATCGTCTATCTGACCCCTTAACTATTGAGTCCCCTATTACTACTGCCCTCCTCTTCCCTTCCCTACCCTTCTTAGCTACAGTGCCAGACTCTGTGCCTGAGGCACGGCCACTGTTAGCTTCCCCCAGGTAAGCTGTCCCCCCCAACAGTACTCAAACAGGAGTACTTATTGTCAAGGGGCACAGCCACAGGGGTACTCACTAGTACCTAACTCTTCCTATTCCCCCTCCTAACTGCGACCCACTTGCCTGCCTCCCGTGATTAGTGATGTTTAGAGAAATCAATAGAGACAAACTGGGAACAACCTTGCAAACCGAAAACAAATTCTATTCATTTAGGCAAAAGTCTCTGGGATTTGTCGGGGGGGGGGGGAGGGCGAATGGAGATGTACGGTGAAGGGTGAGGGAAATGCAAGACAAGTTGTCCAATTCCAAAACAGACTCCAAGAAATATGAACCAGTTAAGGGATAGGATCAAAAACAGCAACCCAAAAACAAGAGGATTTCAAGATCAGTTGGGATGCATTTTCTGCCCCAGTGAACATAGACACTTAAGCAAAGTTCAATGTAAATTTATTATCAAATTACATACATGTCACCATATTCAATCCTGAGAATTGTTTCCTTGCAGGCATACTCAGTAAATCCAAGAACCATAATAGAATCAATGAAAGTCCACACCCAATATGACAGACAGCTAGTGTGCAAAAGACAACTAATTGTGAATAGAAAACAAAATTAATTAATTAATTAATTAATATCAAGCGATGAAGAGTCCTTGAAAGCAAGTCCACAGTTCATGAGAAGATTTCAGTAATGGGGCAAGTGAAGTTGAGTGAAATTACCCCTCTGGTTCAAGAGCCTGATGGTTGAGGGGTAAGAACTGTTCCTGAACCTGGTTTTTAAGAGTCCTGAGCCTCCTGTACCACCTTCCTGATGGCAGCAGCAAGAAGAGAGCATGACATTTCATGGCCGAAGTGGAAACCATCAAGCGCTCGTACGAGAGGATAAACTGCGAATGCTGGAATTTGTGGCCATAAGTCACCTTCATCAACAGGGAGGATACCCTCCCCCAACAAGAGCATAGCCCAATTCCCAACTTCCTTTACAATCATTTTCTAGATCTGGATTTGATTCACTTCTCAGAGGGAGCTTAGTTTTGCAAGATCCCTACCTTAAAAAAATTTCTTCAAATTCTAACTAAAACAAGGGAGAGGGGCAGTGGGAGAACAGAACAGATGCACCAATATTATTGCAAAGGGGGATGCCAATCAAAATTCCCATACTGCAGGTAATAAAGAAATCATCTCAAAAGCTCTTTGGATAACTAAGAGTCTAAGAGCCTGGAGTGGCATTGGACCAAAGTGGGTTTTTGGTAGGCGAAGGAAACTCAGCTGAGTACAGAAATGGGAAATGCAAGATGCTGATGGAGGGAAATAGAGTTCATTGCAGCTAAATCCAGTGGATGGAGACTGAGACAGCATCACCAACTCCAAAGTAAGCTTTCACCAAAACTATAGAACCTAAACAACTCCTGCTTTCTTCTCTAAGGGCTCATGGAACAGAGGGTGACCAGCATGTCTGGTACAGTGGGAAGAACGTATTTGTACTTTTCCCATTCACCAACATGCGTATTGAGATTCGGAGCAACACACACGAGTTGCCGCAGGAACTCAGAGGCTCAGGCTGCATTTTATGGAGGAAAATGAACAATTGACATTTCAGGTCAAGACCCTTCATCTACACTCTGTCTGAACCTAATGCAGATGAAGGGTTTAAGACAAACGTTGACTGCCTGTTTTCCTCTGCAGACGCTGCCTGCCAACTGATTTCTCCAGCATCCTGTGTATTGCTACAGATTGAAATTGTATTGGTGAGGTCAAATTTGGAGTATTGTGTACAGTTCTGGTCACTGAATTATAGGAAAGATGTCAATAAAATTGAAAGAGTACAGAGGAGATTTACTAAAATGTTGCCTGGGTTTCATCTCCTAAGTTATAGAGAAAGGTTTAACAAGTTAGGACTTTATTCTTTGGAGCATAGAAGGTTGAGGGGAGACTTGATAGAGGTATTTAAAATTATGAGGGGGATATATAGAGTTGACATGGATAGGCTTTTTCCATTGAGAGTGAGGGAAATTCAAACAAGAGGACATGAGTTGAGAGTTAAAGGGCAAAAGTTTAGGGGTAACATGAAGGGGAACTTCCTTACTCAGAGAGTGGTAGCTGTGTGAAACGAGCCTCTAGCAGAAGTGGTTGAGGCAGGTTCGATATTGTCATTTAAAGTTAATTTGGACAGCTATATGGACAGGAAAGAAATGGAGGGTTATTGGCTGAGTGCAGGTCGGTGAGACTAGGTGAGAGAAAGAGTTCGGCCGGACTAGAAGGGCCGAGATGGCCTATTTCCATGCTGTAATTGTTATATGGTTATATGGTTATTCCAGCAGCAGCAGTGTTGTCTCTCCAGCGTGAGTCGGATGCCAAAATCCAGTTGAATACTTCACACTTATCTACCAGGAAGCAATTTCTCTGGTCACAAAAGCATCCCGGAGTACACATAAAGTACAAACAATTCTACTGTTACAAGGAGCCACACTCTATTAGAAGCATTAATGGAGCCAAACAAATCTACAAGAGGAAGTTCAGCTGGAGTGAATGATTCCTGCAGAAGATGTAAAACAGAACTTTATAAGAGGAGCACACACAAAATGCTGGAGGAACTCAGCAGGCCAGGCAGCATTTTGTGTGTGTTGCTCGGATTTCCAGCAAATGCAGATTTTCTCTTGTTTGTGACTTCATAAGAGAGATTTTTAAAAATATACTTCAATGACCTTTGGCACATGGTCATCTTCAACTTAAAATTGTTTGTATTCACTTGACAAAGCTTTCAGCAAATTTAAAAATGTAGTTGACAGATTTTCTCTTCCAGCAATCTTACGGCAAGTTATACTTCAGTAGTGTATTGCAGGAAAAGGCGACTGGAGTAAACCCCCAGATTACTGGATAGGGCCTGCAGAGTGGTGTGAAGCAGGAGGACCTAGAAGAACAAGTATATGGGTCCTGAAAGTGGTGTCACAGATAGACGGGGTGGTGAAGAAGGCTTTTGGCATGCTGGCTTCATCAATCATGGAATTGAGGAAAGTTCAGATGTTATGTTGCATTTGTACAACCCAAACAATGTAGTGTGGCCGTATTCTGGAACATTCTGCTCAGTTTTGGTCGCACTGCTTTAGGAAAGATGCCACTAAGCTGAAAAGAGAGCAGAAATTTACTAGGACTTCAAAGACTGAGGTATGAGGAGAGGTTGAGCACGCTGATACTTTTTTTGAATGGGACATGGGAGAATAAGATGTGACCTTACAGTGGTATATGAAATCATATTGGGTTAATGCACAATCCCTTGTCGCAGGAGTGGGAAATGAAGAACTAAAGAGCATATAGGTTTAAAGTGAGAAGGGAGATTTAATAGGCAAGGGCAACTTTTTCCACCCAGAGAATTGTGTAGATAAGGAATGTGCTGACACAGGATGAGGTTGATTAAATTAACAGGTACATTAACAACACTTAAAAGGTAATTGGACAGGTACATAGATAGAAAAGCTTTACAGAGGTTTGAGCCAAATGCAAGAAAATGGGACTAGCTTGGATGGAAATGTTGATTGACATGGTGCTGGTGGACCCCACAATTCATGTTCCTTTTCCTACCTCATAGAAGGCAGCAGCAGAGTCTGTGTAGTTTAGAATTTGTACTTTATCCAGGAAGATGGTGAGGAAGAGAAAACTGACATCATCACACTTTCAGCAAACAACAGCGTAAAACAAAGGCAGGATTTGCAGCTCAGGAGACAGTGACCTAGCCTCCGCCTGAGCTACAGCGTATGAGCTATAAGGAGAAGTTGGACAAAATATATGGAGAAATTTAAGGTGGGGTATTGTGTGCTGAAGGGCCTGTACTGTGCTGTACTATTCTATGTTCTAAAATTGGGCTGTTTTCTCTGGAGTGCTGGAAGCTGAAGTTTATAAGATTACGACAGGCATAGGTAAACAACCAACCTTTTATCCCTTGGGCAGATATGCATTTAAGGTGAAGGGAGAAGTTAAAACGATGTGTGGGACAAATTTGGTGAGTACCTACAATGGACTGCCAGGGGAGGTGGTGAATTTGCAGATTATGGAAGGATCTGGGCCATGTGCAAGCAGTTAGTTGAAGTTGGCATCACGTTCAGCACAGATATTGTGAACTGACGAGCCCATTCCTGTGCTGTCGTGTTCCACTGTCTATGTTCTAGACTATCAAGCCATCCAGTTGTGTACTCCTGAATCGTCCACTTACAAAGTATGAAGCCACCTCACACACCAAATGGATAGTAACAGAAGCAAGTGCATAATCAAAGATCCAAAAGCCTGAAAGCACAATTTCTAGGCTCAAGGACAACTTCTATCCTAAGACTACTAAATAGTTCCTAGATGATAAGTTAGACTCTTGACCTCACAATCTACCTCGTTATGATCTTGCACTTCATTATTTACCTGCACTGCATTTTCTCTGCAGCCGGTACATTTTTGTAATTCTTTTACCTTTTACTACCTCAGTGTAATAAGCAGATCAGCACGAACAGTATGCAAGACAAGCTTTTCACTATCTCTCAGGAGAGATGACAATAATAAAATAATTCCAATCCCAAGTAACAGGACATCAAATGAACCTTCCACCAGGGGGAGCTCTGCAACAGCCTGGAACCGATGAGGTTTCAATGGTCTGGTCTTGGGATAGAGACGGCAGCTTTGTAGAAAGACTACCTCTTGCCTCAGTCCTCTGCTCCAGCACTGACGATCATAAACTGCACAGTGATACATTTGTGGAATGACAGGCATATAGAGCTCTTTCTCCTTTTTTTCCAGTAAAGATGCAATGATGATGACTTTGAGCAGTGAGTGACACAGGTGTACACACATCCACACCAACAGCTACGGCCACTTATAACCTGATCAAACTCATCTTCAAAATCGAACAATTATGCAACAAAATAGAATAACTTTGGCATGTCAATAGTGCTTATGTCTTGGAAAATAAGTTACTGAAGATAGCCTTTAATTTGCCAGGCCCAGTTCTCTCAACAGGTCCCAGGGAAAACATTCAATCACATGGTCTCCCACCACAAACCACCCCCATTGCTCACATCCATCACAATCCAGAAATGATACCTTACCCCATTCAGCTGGGGAAAGAAAGAAATATCATATTTCATGGTGCTACTCATCAGATCTAACTACCTAACTATAATGAGACTTTACTGATCTTTAGCAAACAGGAGCAATGCACATAAATTGCTGGATGAACTCAACAGGCCAGGCAGCATCCATGGAAAAGAGTAGCCAGCATAATCACTGACCTCGCCCACCCCAGACATTCTCTCTTCTCCCTCTCCCATCAGACAGAAGATTAGAAATGTGAAGGTACATACCACCAGGCTCAACCCCACTGTTGTAAGACTATTGAATGGTTCCCTCTATGACAAGGTGGTTTCCTGAACCTGGTGGTGTGGTCCTGCAGCTCCTGTATCTCCTTCCTGAGGGCAGCAGTGAGAAGAGAAGGTGGATGCTGTTCTCCTGCAACACAGTTCTTGTAGATGTGCTCAGCGGTGGGGAGGACTTCACCTGTGACGGACTGGGTTGTGCCCACTACTTTTTGTGGGATTTTCTGTTCAAAGGCATTGGAGTTTCCATAGCAGGCTGTGGTGCAACTCTCCATTGTGCATGACATGCCAAATCTTGGCAAACTTCAAAAAAAGTAGAGGTGATGCCGTGTCTTCTTTGTAATGGCACTGGACCCAGGGCAATCCTCTGAAATAATAACACCGAGGAATTTCAAGTTTCTGACCCTCTCCACCTCTGATCCTCTGATGAGGACTGGCTCATGGGCCTCCTGTTTCCTCCTTCTGTGGTCTTGCTGACATTGTTATGACAACACAACCAGATTTTCAATCTCCCTCCTATATACTGATTTGTCACCACCTTTGATTTGGCCAATGATAGTGGTGCCATCAGCAAACTTAAATATGAAAATGGAACTCACCTTACCCTCACAATCATGTGTAAGGCAAATAGAGCAGGGGGCTAAGCACATAGCTTGTGGTGCACCTGTGCCGATGGAGATTGTGGAGGAAATGTTGTTGCCAATCTAAAATGACTGGGGTCTGCAAGTGAAGAAATCGAAGATCCAGTTGCACAAGGAGGTATTGAGGCTGGGGACCTGAAGCTTATTGATTAGATTTGATGGGATGATAGTGTTGAATTCAGAGTTAGAGTCAACGAAGAGCATCCTGATGTATCATCTTCACTGTCCAGATGTTCCAGAGCTGAGCGATGAGTTAAGGAAATGGCATCTGCTGTTGACCTGTTGTAATGGTAGGCATATTGGAACAGATCCAGCTTGCTCCTCAGGCAGGAGTTGATAAGTTTCATCACAGTGGATGTAAGTGCTGCTGGACGATAGTCACTGAGACAGGCTACTGCATTCTTCTTGGCTACTGGTTTAATTGAAGCCCGTTTGAAACGGGTGGATATCTCAGACTACTGAAGTAAGAGGTTAAAGATATCAGTAAACACTCCAACCAGTTGAATAGAACAGATCTTCAGTATTTGTTCAGATACACTGCCTGGGTCAGATGCTTTCTGTGGGTTTTCCTGCCTGAAGGAAGCTTTCATGTCAGCCTCAAAAAGTGAGCTTGTGAAGGTGCCTCATTGTTCTTTAATCAAAACGAGCATGAAAGGCATTGGGCTCATCTGGGAAAGAAACACTGCTGGGTTTTACTTTGTAGGTGGTGTTAGTATTCCAGCCCTGCTACAACCATTGAGCATCCTTCTATAATTCAAGTTTGATCTGGGATTGCACTTTGCATGTAAGATGGCTTTCTGATGGTTGTACTTGGACCTTTTGTATTTCCTTTGGCTGCCAGTCCTAAACATCACCTATCGACCTCTCAGCAGATTGCGGATCTCTTGGTTCATCCTTCAAGGCTTCTGGTTGGGGAAGACTCTGAATGATTTTGTGGGACACACTTAGCTACGACTGCTTTTATAAAGTAACCGTAGTGTATTCATTCAGATCCTCTGATGAGTCCTTGAACAAGGTGTCAGAGTAAGCTGCTTGTTTGTTAATCACAGCACTCAAAACACCGAGTGCTTACTTAATATCTGCCATTGGTGGTACGTAAACAGCAGTCAGGATCATGACACAGAACTCTCTCAATAAGAAGAACGATAGCGCTTAATCAGTAGATGTTCCGGGTAGGGAGAACAAGAGTGTGATAAACTGCTAAATCTGAGCTTCACAAAGAGTTTGTCATGAAAGAGCATTTTTGGTCCATCCAATATACTAAGAAGCCCTGGGATGTGATCGTCATATCCGGCATGACTGCAGTGAGCCATGTCTCCATGAAACAGAGAAAGCAACAATCCTTCATTTTCCTCTGATACAGCAATCTTGCTTTTTCATTCTCAATCTTGTTCTCTGGTGACCATACATTAGCCAAAATGTACTGGTGAGATAAAGTTTCATTCCCCAGAGTTCTAGTCTGGTTTGCAGTCCGCCCCGACGAGCTCACCTCCGGCGAAGGTGATGACCGACCTACATGCACTTGAAGGTGCTGTACCTGATTTCTTGAGAGTCAAGTTTACTGAATCTTTCAGATCATAAAAGCACTAGTTCACTTACACAATTTATAAGTATGTTTCTTAAAGGGAAATTACAGGTTGCAGACTGCAGAGACTGTAGTTCAGAATTATATCTGGAAGTTTTCTTAACTGCCTGCAAAACATTGCCAGTGCCATCTCTCAGCATGTTAACCCTACAAACTAATGTGAATTTCAGATTACTTAACTTAATGAAACATTGCTTCAAGTTTGTCTACACTGATCCAGCAATGAAAAATAGAGACAAACATGGCTGTTCAGAAAGGCAGGCAGCTACTTCCAGCGTTAAGAACAGTGGGAAACATTGTGCTGGAGAAAGTTAAAATCTAGCAGACAAACCTGAAAATGTCTTGATTGAAGCTCCTGGAAAATGACATCAAAGTAAAGTCAAAGTGAAAATCTCTCTCTCCGTGTGGAGCTGGTGCTGCAGTGCAATGCCCCGGGAAATGTGGAATTAACAGAACCTGCTCCTATCACTGCAGAACACTTGCCTTAACAAAAATTAATTCTTGTTGAAAGTTGAAGGTTTGTAAAATAATTACACCCAAACTCAACAGGTACTGGCTCAGGACAAAATCTGAATTGTTAATACGGGTACAGAATGTGATAAAGGGTCCTAAAGGTAATAAAAAATCAGAGGTAATGTTGAACCGTTGCCACAATACTCTAGAGAGAACATTGACATTCTGGTATCAGGTTTAACTTACCACTCGCTTTTCTCTGAAGTCAATGCCAACTGTGGTGATGAATTTGGAGTTGAATTTGGCATCTGTGTACTGATACAGGAAGCTGGTTTTTCCTACTCCAGAATCTCCAAGTGCTAGAAACTTGATGAGATAATCGTAGTCTCCATCAGACATGGCGAGCACTGACTGTGAGTCTGCAACATAGAAGGAGATGTTTTCAAATTGTCTCTGACCAAGTCACCATCAAAACAAGCCCTTGTCAACTTGGTAACATTGAAACACAACTAATGATCACAACAGGAAAACACAACACCAAGGCTAAGACGAAAACTGTATCCTTCAGGTTGTAATGCTGTAAAGTCAGTCAATTATTCACACACAACTGCCTACAGGGAAGTCACACTGAACCAGGTGAGCCCCTACCTTACTCACATTCTAGGTAGCTCTGCTATAACTTAACACAAATTGGATACAACACAAATGATGAATTGGGGAACACAGTTTGTATGACAGGGCCAAATTGACTACAACATGATTTCAATCAGAAACGGGAGAAGCACTGAAGAGTTACTTTGGAAATTGACAAGTAGGATAAAAAGATGTCAAAAAGCAGTATTGAGAAAATAAGCCCTGTTTCCATTAAATCTCCCCATAGCCATCAAACACCAAAACCTCTTAAGAACACAGGTTGTTAGTTTCATTGTGGGAGGCCACTGGAAACTGATAAGCCCTCACCTCTATTGTTAACTGTGTAAGGATATTTTATTAATCCACATAATACAGTCTTTAGTAACATTTAGTTTGGAGCAACAGATTAAACATATAACTATTAAAAGCACCTTTATCTTTGTAAGTCCTGCAGGTAAAGTAACTACGTTACTGACAGTCTGGAACTCTCTAGCTCCCAACTCACCTCTTCCCACTGACACAATTGTTTTTTTTAAATGAGCATTGTCTTTGGAGTGCAACAGTCTTGTTACGGAGGAACTGCCTGCACTGCAAATGCAAGGTAAACCTCTGAATGGGCCCAGGCTCAATGTTGTCAGCTGGGATTGGGTGGGGATGGTGGGATGGTGGGATGGTGGGCTGGTATTGGTGTGGGAGGAGGGCAAACGGTGAGAATGTGTGGGATTGGGTGGACTGGAGTGAGTGATATGACCTCGCTACCACGGTGTGGTCTCACCTTGGTGAATGTGGCCATTCCTGGACTATGGTTGCTCCAAGTGTCATAACACCACCTGGATCCAACAGCTTTCCTTGCCGCCTTTGATTGAATGCTATCTCACCCTCCCTTCAATTACACTGCCTCCCCACCCAGAGGTCTCTATGGTAAAGTTCAACTGGCAGCCTCTTCACACTCAGTCGTGGAGCACCCGAGGGTGCAGAGACAGCCAGGACAGATATCATTTCCTATTATCTGTCAGTGTACAGAAGGATCAACAGTGTGGCAGTTCTGCAGGGTAGCAGTGCGTACCAGAGGCAATCTGCCCATTCCCAATGGACTAGACCATGCAGGAAATAGTCTATGAACAACACTTACTGCACTGCTAACCACAGGCATTAACATTCCAGTCTGCAAATGAGATCAAACAGACAGCCCCGAGAGGCACGGAACTGCCACTTGCATCACAAGACCATCTCATGAGAAGCTGGAGAGACGAAGTTCAACATTCTTCAGCAGTGGCAGCGACTTGTAACAAGAACCACCAATGAAACAGATGACCCAGAAACTACAAAGAACCTCACTCACAGGCACTGAGCCAGAAGTGATTAAAACCTAAAGGCAAAACCAGCCGAAAGCAACACATTACTTCAGCTGGAACGAGTAAGTTATTAAAAAGAGCTTTTCCCTATGATTTCATGGCAACAATAGGAGGCAGACATACTAAAGCAGCTTACAAATCTAGCTCCAGAATAAAAATGAATGCCATGAAACTCTGATAACTCAATCCGACTTTTCGGAAATGCTTTGGTTTGGTGTCTTGCTCACCAGGTGAAGTCGGTAGCTCTCCCTTCAAAGTCAGCAGGACTGAATGCCTACACCTCCTTTAAACATACTGGGTTCATTTCTCCATTCCTTAAAGAATACTGCCTGTGTTAGGGCCACATTCTCCTACAGCTTGCCTATTCATGTGCCTGTCTAAATGCCAATGTTACCATTGTGGCAGATGCTCACATACACCAGACCAAACACAGCTTTAAAGGCAAATCTTGCAGAGAATGTACCAAAGTAGGACACATACAAACAGCATGTCGGGCAGACAAAAATAAATGGACTGCACAGGGAAGAGAAAAAAATAAAAAAGTCTGGCTGCAGTTTAAAAAAAAAACATGCTGTTGATGTTCTGATAATCTGATAATGGTGAGATTGACATAGGAGTGGCTAGCCTCAAGGTTTACAATGTGAAAATGAACAAGAAACAAGCAATATGGCTTACACCAGAAGTGAACGGCACATTAATTACTTAGCCACTGGCTCGGCTGTTTCAGTCATTACACAAAATGAGTTTAAGTGGCATTTCAAAGATATTGAACTAAGATATCCAATTAAGAACTTATACTGGAGAAAAGATAACCCCTATGGGAATGACATTCATGACAGTGAAATATAACAATCAACAAGCCACATTGGGCTAGTGTGTGGTAAAAAACAAAGGGCCAGCATTGAAGGGTCATGATTGGCTGAGACAACTACAACTTGATTGGAGATTCATTACCTTTTGCATGCCACATCCTCTGTAATAGAGTCAACTGAAAGTGAATTAGGAAAGGTACTGGATGATACCACGGCACTGCTCAAGGATGGCATTGGAAAACTCAAAAATGTCAAGGGTAAAGAAGTATTAAATGAAAAGGCACAACCAAGTTTTAAAAAGTCCACCCAGTTCCATATATCATCTGTGATAAAGTTCTATCCTAGATCACATGGAAGCTGAAGGAATTCTTTCCAAGGTTCAGTGGAGCCAGGGGTGCCATTATCCAAGTAGAAATGTGTGTCAGGTGCTGTGGGGATTCTAAAGTCACCAGCAACCCAGAACTGAAAGTAGATCAGTATCCTCTTCCTAGGACAAAGGATATCTTTACAAACCTTCCTGGAGGGAAACACTTCAGCAAAGTGGAATTAACTGAAGCCTACCTACAGATGAAAATGGAAGAAGAGTCCAAATCATCACTTACTGTGGTCACACCATTGACCCACAAGCATTACACAAATGAGTTGCGAAAATTCAAGCAGTGGTGGATGCCCCAAAGAAAAAGGATGTGTCAGACTTCTGCACAGTACTGTATTTGTTAATGTGGATTGGAGGGTGAGTTTGTAAATCTGGCAGGAGCAAAGGATGATGGGAATGGGAAAGGGTGGAGCACCATGAGTGGGGTGTGAGACAGGTAGCGGAGAAGGAAGGAATGCACACAGAGGCAGGGAGTGGCGTGGCTGCAGACACACCCATCCCTGGGACACCAGGCAAGGACACTTGATTCCAAACAATTGGTTTATTGATTATTACACGATGTCTCTCTGGTGCTTCCCACTTCATCCCCTCTCTTTTCACCTTTTCTCAACCAGTATTCCCCTCTCCCTGTCCCCTTTCCACTCTCAGTCCACAAAAGAGACCCAAATTGGAATCAGATTTATCATCACCCATGTACGTCATGAAGATTTTTTTGCAGCATCACCAGTACAGCACAATATATAAAATTACTACAATATTGTGCAAAAGTCTCTGGCACCTTAGCTATATACATGTTCCTAGAACATTTGCACAGTACTGTACATGAATGGCATGTCAATACACCACCATGTCATATGTGCAGGTCTCACTAAATGTAAAATGAAGTAGACATGTTATCCCAGCTCCAGTGTTATTCTTTTGATGAGCTTTTGGAGTTACAAAACATTGCACAGGTCACTGGCAGCATTTCAGAAGGTGTCTGGCATCACCCAAGCACAGAAGGTGCCGGACGGATGGGTGGGAGAGGACCTGTTCCCATATTGTATGGCTCTATGACAAGATTTCTATGCCTCTGACATTTCTTTTTACATTTTTCATTCTTGTCAGTCAAACACACATGATCGCTTAACCAATGGCTGCCTGTCACAGATAGCAGAACTGACAATAAGGTAATTTCTCCTTTCCTCCTCGCTCAGACGTCACTCGAGTCAGGTTACTATCCGCTGAGAAATATTGTCACACCAGCACCACCAGGGACCCCCACCACCCAGGTCATGCTCTCTTCTCACTGTTGCCATCAGGCAAAAGGTACAAGAGCCTCAGGACTCACACCACCAGGTTCAAGAACAGTTACTACTCTTCAACCATCAGGCTTTTGAACAAAAGGGGATAGCTACACTCGTTTCAGCACTCTGTTATGCTGTTATTTCATGCTTGTTATTTATTGCCATTTATATCTGTGTTTGCACAGTTTGCTTACAGTTAAGTTACTGTTCTATAGATTCGCTAAGAATGCCCACAGTAAAGGAATCTCAGGGTTGTCTGTGCGGACATGTATGTACTCTGATAACAAATTTTACTTTGAACTTTGAACATCCATACCTGGCTCTCAGTAACAACCTCTAACCTCTGCCAAGTTCAAGTCAAGCTGCCGCTTTAACACTCTCTGCCAGTGCTTAGTTGCCGAGTATCTGCCATCACCCACAAAGTTGTTCATGAATGCATCTCATTTACATGGGGGTGCTAATGGGGACAAGTTCCCACCACCCATTAAATGCTCCAAAATGGCATGTGCCTCAAATAGCCTCTGACAACCAAATACAGCTCCTGGCCTTCACATGTGGCTTAGCTACTAAGCCCAGTGCAACCTTTTCTACTGACAGGAGAAGGTGCAAAGAGGCAGGTTACTGGCACCTTAAAACCAGTCGCTTTGGGCAGATGGGGCTCATCAGCCGTGGTTGGCAGCTCGTCTAGGAGAATGAAAACTTTGATCTCAAACCTCCGCTGCCTTGCGGCTACAACCACTCATGGGGAAGGCTTCGGAAGTAAACACGAAGGAAAAATCCGGAGCTGGAAGGGTTCCCAAAGCAGCCCTACATTTTCAGTGCGGACTGGTAACTCCTGAGATGCTGTTGACACTAAACTGTATCGGTCTCTGTCGTTCCTCTGGGTTCGCCAGATATGTGCAGAGGGGGAGCTTGCTACATGGGCAACAGCTTGTTCTCCATATCGTACTGCCCAGGCTTGTGTATCTAGACAGCTAGGATACAATATCCATGGTGATCTCTGACCAACGGAGGCCTCAGGCCTCAGATTCTTGTGAATCACTGGTTGAAGATCAAAGGAAGAGATCTGAAACTGAGCCCTGGCATCCCAGGGAGATGTTGGAGGTGGAGGATTGATGAGAAAAAATGTTGGCAGCTTCCCCATATCTCCACGCTGTGCCCCCACCCTTTGGTTTTTTTTTCACCAGTGAACATTTAACTCTTTCCAGTAGAAAGGATTTAAAATTTGGTGCCATACCTGCCCCTATAGCTCTTCCCTCACTACCATGCAGGGTGCCAAACAGTCCTTCCAGGTGAGACAACACTTCACCTGTGAGTCTGTTGGGGTCACCTACTGTACCTGGTGCTCCCACTGTGGCCCCCATATATCAGTGAGCCCAACGTGGATCGGGAGATTACTTCGCCGAGCACCTTCCCTCTGTCCACCAGAAAGAGCAGGATCTCCCAGTGGCCACCCATTTCAATTCTCCCTCCCATTCCCATTCCGACATGTCAGTCCACGACCTCCTCCACTGCCGTGAGGAGGCCGCACTCAGGTTGGAGGAGCAACACCTTATATTCCGTTTGGGTAGCCTCCAACCTGACGGTATGAACATCAATTTCCCCAACTTCCAGTAGTTGCCTCCCCCACCATCCTCCATTCCCATTTCCCTCCCTCACCTTATATCCTTACCTGCCCATCACCTCCCTGTGGTGCTCCTCCCCCTTCCATTTCTTCCATAGTCTTCTACCCTCTCCTATCAGATTCCTCCTTCTTCAGCCCTTTATCTCTTTCACCAAAACACTTCCCAGCTCTTTATTTCACCCCTCCCCACTCCCGGTTTCACCTATCACCTACTGCCTAGTACTTCTTCCCCTCCCCCTACCTTCTTGCTCAGACTTCTCATCTTTTTTGCAATCCTGAAGAGGGGTCTCGGCCCGAATTGTTAACTGTTTACTCTTGTTCATAGATGCTGCCTGGCCTGCTGAGCTCCTCCAGCATTTGATGTGTGTTGCTTAGATTTCCAGCATCTGCAGATGTTCTCTGAGAGTGCTTAAGGAAGTAGCCCAAGAAATAGTGGATGCATTAGTGATAATTTTTCAAAACTCTTTAGATTCTGGACTAGTTCCTGAGGATTGGAGGGTGGCTAACATAACCTCACTTTTTAAAAAAGTAGGGAGAGAGAAACCGGGGAATTATAGACCGGTTAGTCTAACATCGGTGGCGGGGAAAATGCTAGAGTCAGTTATCAAAGATGTGATAACAGCACATTTGGAAAGCGGTGAAATCATCGGACAAAGTCAGCATGGATTTGTGAAAGGAAAATCATGTCTGACGAATCTCATAGAATTTTTTGAGGATGTAACTAGTAGAGTGGATAGGGGAGAACCAGTGGATGTGGTATATTTGGATTTTCAAAAGGCTTTTGACAAGGTTCCACACAGGAGATTAGTGTGCAAACTTAAAGCACACTGTATTGGGGGTAAGGTATTGATGTGGATAGAGAATTGGTTGGCAGACAGGAAGCAAAGAATGGGAATAAACGGGACCTTTTCAGAATGGCAGGCAGTGACTAGTGGGGTACCGCAAGGCTCAGTGCTGGGACCCCAGTTGTTTACAATATATATTAATGACTTAGATGAGGGAATTAAATGCAGCATCTCCAAGTTTGCAGATGACACGAAGCTGGGCGGCAGTGTTAGCTGTGAGGAGGATGCAGGGTGACTTGGATAGGTTAGGTGAGTGGGCAAATTCATGGCAGATGCAATTTAATGTGGATAAACGTGAGGTTATCCACTTTGGTGGCAAAAACAGGAAAACCGATTATTATCTGAATGGTGGCCGATTAGGAAAAGGGGAGGTGCAACGAGACCTGGGTGTCATTATACACCAGTCATTGAAAGTGGGCATGCAGGTACAGCAGGCGGTGAAAAAGGCGAATGGTATGCTGGCATTCATAGCAAGAGGATTCGAGTACAGGAGCAGGGACGTACTACTGCAGTTGTACAAGGCCTTGGTGAGACCACACCTGGAGTATTGTGTGCAGTTTTGGTCCCCTATTCTGAGGAAAGACATCCTTGCCATAGAGGGAGTACAAAGAAGGTTCACCAGATTGATTCCTGGGATGGCAGGACTTTCATATGATGAAAGACTGGATTAATTAGGCTTATACTCGTTGGAATTTAGAAGATTGAGGGGGGATCTTATTGAAATGTATAAAATCCTAAAGGGATTTATGCAGGAAGATTGTTCCCGATGTTGGGGAAGTCCAGAATGAGGGGTCACAGTTTGAGATAAAGGGGAAACCTTTTAGGACCGAGATTAGGAAAAACTTCTTCACACAGAGAATGGTGAATCTATGGAATTCTCTGCCACAGGAAACAGTTGAGGCCAGTTCATTGGCTATATTTAAGAGGGAATTAGATATGGCCCTTGTGGCTAAGGGGATCGGGGGTGTGGAGGGAAGGCTGGTACAGGGTTTTGAGTTGGATGATCAGCCATGATCATACTGAATGGCGGTGCAGGCTCGAAGGGCGAATGGCCTACTCCTGCACTTATTTTCTATGTTTCTATGTTTCTCTTGTTTGATCTACTCAAGTCAATTTACCGCCAGTCCTGCATATGTTCGGAACGCATTGAAGTAATTCTGTCAGGTTGTGGGTACATGGGAAAAGAGCAGTATTGTGCTAGTCATGATGTTTAGGCAAGATGTGTTACATTCCTTCCTCACTCTGTTGTGCAAGCCTGACGATCCTTTTGAAATGATTACACCAGAGTGACGGGAAGGTTAGAAGATTCATTTAGTTCATGGCTAGGAAACTAACTGTCCATTATCTCTTAATCACTGGCTGCAAGCTGCATGTTATTCAAACTGGGAGATGTTTCAGAATCAGATTCAGCACACACACGGCCACCATGCAGTGAAATACTGCAGTCACATTCACATTTCAAAACCCATTGCCTCTTCCTAGCCACACATCTCAAGGAATTATTTTCTTGGACTCTGTTCTTGCTCCATCCACAATTTCTGAATGAGCCTGGGCTCAAATATTTGATTCTCCTTACAAAATGCACCTGGAACCTCATCAGTACTGCAGAGCAGAGCAGAGACCGTTCCCTGCGGAAAGATGAGGTAGTCCCAGTGACACAGAAACAAGAACACTCTCTAAGGTGACAGAGATAGATTTTCCTGCTAGAACTCAATGAAGGGGACAAATCTTCCACCTAAACTGTGGTCCTCCACAATGGAAAGAGTTGCTAGGTGGCACACTGTCTGAACACTCGAGTGAGAGGGAGCTTGTGGTCATGAACACATGGGGAAGTGAAGCAATGGTGGAGGAGAGTTTGGGAAGTATCACCCAGCCTTTGATCATAATGCAAGAGGACAGACACAAGGCAGGGTCACAAAAAAAAAAATTTCCCCCTGTGTTTCAAATATTCATGTTTAGATAATATTTAGCATTTTTAATTCATCCATTTTAGTTAATACACTGGACTTTGTACACATTCCAAACAAAAGCAACAAAACAATGGATTTTATTAACACTTCTCATTGTTGACAAAGACAGCCTTTATTGCCCATCTGCCAGACTCCCAGAAATGGTGAGTGGTGTTAAGCCTCTTTTCTGAACACTGCAGTTGAGCCCACAGAACGGCTACTGAGGGATTCCAGAATTTAGACCTAGCACTTAAGGACCAGCAAGATATACTTATAAATCAGGATTAGATTAGATTATGAGGACACGCAGTCCTCTTTTATTGTCATTTAGTAATGCATACATTTGTTCCTCCAGAATGATATCACAGAAACAGAGGACAAACCAAGACTAAAACAAACTGACAAAAACCACATAGTTATAACATGTAGTTACAACAATACAAATCAATACCGTAATTTGATGAAGAACAGACCATGGGCATGGTAAAAAAAAGTCTCAAAGTCTCTCGAAAGTCCCATCATATCACGCAGACGGTTGAAGGGAGAAAGTCTTCCTGCCATGAGCTTCCAGCGCCACAAACTTGCCAATGCAGCATCCTGGAAGCACCCCACCACAGTCCGACTCTGAGTCCATCCGAAAAATTCAAGCCTCCAACCAGCCCTCCGACACCAAGCACCATCTCTGCCGGGCGTTTCGACCTTGACCCCGGCCCTGGCAACAGGCGATGCCGAGGATTTGGGGCCTTCCCCTCCAGAGATTCTCGATCGCACAGTAGCAGCAGCAGCGAAGCAGGCATTTCAGAAGTTTCTCCAGATGTTCCTCCGTGCTTCTCCCATCCGTCTCCATCAAAACAGGATTGTGCACGGCCCCTATTTAACAAATACGATATCAATTCGGAGTAGCCACGCATGCTGTGTTGTGCCGCCATCTTCTCCTCCCCTCCTTGATTGTGTGCAATTTGGAGAGGGAGCCTGCAGGTGGTGGTGTTCTGACATTCCCAGTGTTCCTGGTCCACATGCTAGACTAAGTCACAGGTTCGGAGGTGCTGCCCGTGTTGTCTGCAGTGCATTTGGTGATGGAGACACTGTGCACAGGTGGTGTGGAGAATGAACGGGGAGAGGGATGGCTGTGATACCAATCAAGACAGCTGATTAGTCTTGACGGTGTTGAGCACCTCCAGTGTTGGACCTGCACTCATCCAAGCAAGCGGAAAATACTCTATCATGACTGCAATTTGTACCTTGTGGATGGTGAGAAGTTGGCAGAAGGCGAGGCATTTGCCCAGACTGACTTGATCTTGAAGCCACTGTGTTTACATGCTGGTCTAGTTGAGTTTCTGCTTAATGGTGACCTCCCAGGTACTGACTACAGAAAGTATTTTTCATGCCACAGTCCCAATGAGACGCCAGACTGCTTGGAGGGAGAGAGAGTTTAAATGAAGCCAGTAAGGTCAGTTGGCATATTTTGCACGTCACAGCCCTGAGGAGACATTGGATTGCACATAATTAAACACTTGGTAAGTTCCAATAAAAAGAAGTTAGGTTTAAGTGGATCAGCCATTGTGTGAGTGGGCCAGTGTTGGAACGGGGAGTTGAGGCTTTGATTCATCGAGGCTTTAGTGAGGAGAGGCTTGCACGTGGGAAGGCAGGAAACCTCCAGTGTCCCTGATAAAATCACCTGCAAGTGGGTCCAGCTGCAGCTTCAAACAGACTGTGTTAGAGAGCCGGAGCTGGAGCTGGAGGAACCCCAGATCACCTGGCAAGCCGAGGGTTCGAAGACAGGGCACACAGGGAGGGTGTTACACCCAAGGTGCAGGACACAGGAGGTAGACAGCCAGTGGCAGAGTACCTGTGGCCATTCCCCTCAACAACAGGTATACTGTTTGGATATTTTTGTTGTGGGGGGGGGCGGGTGGGGAATGACCTAGTCATTATCCACAGCGGTCTTTCTCTGTGCCACAAAAGGAAAGGGAGAAGAGGCAAGTGGTAGTGATGGGGATTAGTTGGTTAGGGGAACAAAAGGTGGTTCTGTGGATGAGAACAAGATCCCCTGATGGTCCTTCCTTGAAGCTCCTTCATGCACAGTTGTCTAGATGTTGCAGGGTTGAGTGAAGAGCCAGTGAGATGGCATCTGCTGTGGACCTGTTGCCCTGGCAGGCAAATTGGAGCAGATCCAAATTGCTTCTCAGGCAGGAGTTGATATGTTTCATCACCAGCCTCTCAAAACACTTCATCACTGTGGATGCAAGTGCTACTGGATGACAGCCATTGAGACAGGTCACCACGTTCTCCTGGGCTCTGGTGTAATTGAAGCCTGTTTGAAGCAGGTGGGTACCTCAGACTGCCGAAGCAAGTGGTTAAAGATCTCAGTGAAAACTCCAGCCAGCTGATCAGCACAAGTTTTTAGTACTTGGCAAAGTAATCCATCTGGGCCAGATGCTTCTTGTGGGCTCACGCTCCTGAAGGATACTCACAGGCTGGCCTCACAGACTGAAATCACAGGATCATCAAGGACTGTTGGGAGTTCGTGATGGCCCCTCCAAGTTTTGACAATCAAAGCTAGCATACAAGGCATTGTGCTCATCGGGAAGTGAAGCCCTGTGGTCCCCTAGCTGACTTGATTTAAGAGGAGTTGTTTTCAAACCCTGACAACGGTCAAGCCCCCCTCGTTGATTCAAGTTTTATCCAGAATTGTCACTGTGCCCGTGAGATGGCTTTCCAGAGATTGTACCTGGACCTCTTGTAACTTTCTTGGCCACGGGACTTGAAACCCTCTGATCAGTCCCTCAGCATTTTGCCGATCTCATGGTTCATCCAAGGCTTCTGACTGGGGAGGACTCGGAATGATTTTGTGGGGACACACTCATCTACAACAGTTTTAGTAAAGTCATTGACCACCTTGGTGTATTCATTCATTCCACAGAGGCGCCCTTGCACACAGCCTAGTCCATCGACTCGAAGCAATCCCGTAGCCATTCCTCTGCCTCCTGCAAACACCTCTGTCATCCTCATCCCTGGAGCTTTGCTCCTTAGCCTCTGCCTGTGTGCAGATAGGAGAACAACAACCAAGTGAAGAGATTTAGTGAAAAGCAGTCTGGGCACAGAATGGTCGGTAATCCTAATTTTAGTATAACAATGACCTAGTGTGTGGCCCTCAAGGGAATAAGACCTTTATCCATCTCCTTCCACGGCATGCACTTTGCTCAGGAGAGTTAAAGGGATGCAGTGATGATTGTTGAAGCTCACCTAAAACAGCTGTGTAACACCGCATCCTGCAGCTTTATTAACAGGGTGAAGGGAGCAGTTTGGTCTGTGTGAAGCTGTCTTCCTCTGCAAGGAGCTGACTTTGACCAAACACTACAGACTGCAAATTAAAGGGGAGGTCACTGCTAAAGGTCCAATTGCCAAGGGTTCTTCACCATGACATACACATGCAGACTGGGACCAGTGAAAAGTTTCAGTTACAGTTAGATCAAGCAACACCATGAAAGAACAAAATCTCATACTATGCAGATATAGTATAAACTGTGTATGCAAATCAAATGATAAATCCTGTACAGTGAATCCCTGTACACAAAGATTACTCATAAAATTTGCGTTCTCTAAACCGAAAAGAGAGTTGTTCAAAGCACTATCAGCAGGTTGTGAAACAATTAGAAAGTTGCATAACAAATAGTTCACCAAACGAGTTCCAGGCATTAGGTTGCCAAGGAATCACTTTGAAAAGGACAGGCGTAGATTCAAGGAAGATAGTGCTGCCAAGGAAATGGTTTTTAATTAAACATCATAAGCTTTTGGAAGGATGACAAATTGTACCTGTGAAAGTTAATACATTATTCAGCTTTAATCAGTGTGATTTTGAAGCTGCACAGGGTAACAGAAAAGAAAACCACTTGAGTGCTCAAAAAGGGACTGGCAACTGCTGCCAATTCCAAACAAAACTACTACACATATTACAATGGCATTCTGAATCAAACAAAATGCAAAGCCTTTCACTTTATTCCAAGAAATGCTGCGATCATCCTTACCAACTGGCAGGCTTTCCAGCTCAAGTTAATCCCCCAGTATTTACTCTGGATTAATCCCCTCTTTGATCCCCTCTCTCTCCCCTCTGTGCTGGGTGGATCTTGTGTGGGATCAGTGATCCACTTGGTTTGGTGAGGACCGTGGACTTGCAAAATAAAAGGCAGGCAAATTCTCAAAACATTTTAATTCATTGTCCTTCATTGCATGTATGTTTTGGGATGTTTGACAGCATTGTTTTTAGAAATAAATCAATATTTTTAAAGGTTTCTGGATGATGAAAGCTCAGCTCTGGCAGGTGGCAGACCAGCTGTGGGCATCGGCAGTGCGGAGCCACTCCCAGCTCCTGCACACTCACCCTAGACCATCACTGCTCACGCCCAAGGACAGACGCTTCAGGCCAGCAAGGTGCACACCCAGTTTTATTCCAGTACTGTTTGATTAATAAACTCTGTGTTGCATCCAGGATAATAGTATGAAATTGTGATGGAAGCAGATACCTGTACAAGAGACACACATCAAAGTTGCTGGTGAACGCAGCAGGCCAAGCAGCATCTAAAGGAAGAGGCGCAGTCGACGTTTCAGGCCGAGACCCTTCGTCAGGACTAACTGAAGGCGAAGGGTCTCGGCCTGAAGCGTCGACTGCGCCTCTTCCTATAGATGCTGCCTGGCCTGCTGCGTTCACCAGCAACTTTGATGTGTGTTGCTTGAATTTCCAGCATCTGCAGAATTCCTGTTGTTTACCTGTACAAGGGAGACAGGTTACACTTGAACCACGGGGGACCAATATCCTTTCAGGGAGGTTTGTTAGTGCTATTTGGGAGGCTTTAAACTAGATTTGCAGGGGGATGGGAACCAGAGTGCCAGAGCTGACAGTGTGGCTGGGGTGAAAATAAATGATGTTGAAAGTTTAAACAAAACCGCTGATAGAAAGGTTGTGAGTGGTGGTAAAAATCTTCTGAGGTGTATATATTTCAATGCTAGGAGTATTGCGGGGAAGGCGGATGAGTTGAGGGCGTGGATTGACACATGGAATTATGATGTTGTAGCAATTAGTGAAACTTAGCTACAGGAGGGGCAGGACTGGCAGCTTAATATTCCAGGGTTCTGATGTTTCAGATGTGATCGAGGCAGAGGAATGAAAGGTGGGGGAGTAGCATTGCTTGTTAGGGATAATATTACAGCAGTGCTCAGGCCGGACAGATTAGAGGGCTTGTCTACTGAGTCCTTGTGGGTGGAGCTGAGAAACAGGAAAGGTATGGCCACATTAGTGGGATTGTATTACAGACCACCCAATAGTCAACGAGACTTGGAAGTGCAAATCTGCAGAGAGATAGCAGGCAACTGCAGGAAACATAAAGTTGGGGTGGTAGGGGATTTTAATTTTCCATACATTGATTGAGACTCCCATACTGTTAGGGGTCTAGATGGTTTAGAGTTTGTAAAATGTGTTCAGGAAAGTTTTCTAAATCAGTATATAGAGGGACCAACTAGAGGGGATGTAATATTGGCTCTCCTGTTAGGAAACGAATTAGGGCAAGTGACGGAAGTCTGTGTAGGGGAGCACTTTGGTTCCAGTGATCATAACACCATTAGCTTCAATTTGATCATGGACAAGGATAGATCTAGCCCTAGGGTTGAGGTTCTGAACTGGAAGAAGGCCAAATTTGAAGAAATGAGAAAGGATCTAAAAAGTGTGGATTGGGACAGGTTGTTCTCTGGCAAAGATTGGTAGGTGGAAAGCCTTCAAAGGGGAAATTTTGAGAGTGCAGAGTTTGTATGTTCCTGTCAGGATTAAAGGCAAATTGAATAGGAATAAGGAACCTTGGTTCTCAAGGGATATTGCAACTCTGATAAAGAAGAAGGGGGAGTTGTATGAAATGTATAGGGAACAGGGGGTAAATCAGGTGCTTGAGGAGTATAAGAAGTGCAAGAATATACTTAAGAAAGAAATCAGGAGGACAAAAAGAAGACATGAGGTTGCCTTGGCAGTCAAAGTGAAGGATAATCCAAAGAGCTTTTACAAGTATATTAAGAGCAAAAGGATTGTAAGGGATAAAATTGGTCCTCTTGAAGATCAGAGTGGTCGGCTTTGTGCGGAACCAAAGGAAATGGGGGAGATCTTAAATAGGTTTTTTGCGACTGTATTTACTAAGTAAGCTGGCATGAAATCTATGGAATTGAGGGAATCAAGTAGTGAGACCATAGCAACTGTACAGATTGAAAAGGAGGAGGTGCTTGCTGTCTTGAGGAAAATTAAAGTGGATAAATCCCCGGGACCTGACAGGGTGTTCCCTCGGACCTTGAAGGAGACTAGTGTTGAAATTGCGGGGGCCCTGGCAGAAATATTTAAAATGTCGCTGTCTACAGGTGAAGTGCCGGAGGATTGGAGAGTGGCTCATGTTGTTCCGTTGTTTAAAAAAGGATCGAAAAGTAATCTGGGAAATTATAGGCCGGTGAGTTTAACGTCAGTAGTAGGTAAGTTATTGGAGGGAGTACTAAGAGACAGAATCTACAAGCATTTGGATAGACAGGGGCTTATTAAGGAGAGTCAACATGGCTTTGTGCGTGGTAGGTCATGTTTGACCAATCTGTTGGAGTTTTTCGAGGAGGTTACCAGGAAAGTGGATGAAGGGAAGGCAGTGGATATTGTCTACATGGACTTCAGTAAGGCCTTTGACAAGGTCCCATATGGGAGGTTAGTTAGGAAAATTCAGTCGCTAGGTATACATGGAGAGGTGGTAAATTGGATTAGACATTGGCTCGATGGAAGCAGCCAGAGAGTGGTGGTAGAAAATTGCTTCTCTGAGTGGAGGCCTGTGACTAGTGGTGTGCCACAGGGATCAGTGCTGGGTCCATTGTTATTTGTCATCTATATCAATGATCTGGATGATAATGTGGTAAATTGGATCAGCAAGTTTGCTGATGATACAAAGATTGGAGGTGTAGTAGACAGTGAGGAAGGTTTTCAGAGCCTGCAGAGGGACTTGGACCAGCTGGAAAAATGGGCTGAAAAATGGCAGATGGAGTTTAATGCTGACAAGTGTGAGGTATTGCACGTTGGAAGGACAAACCAAGGTAGAACATACAGGGTTAATGGTAAGGCACTGAGGAGTGCAGTAGAACAGAGGGATCTGGGAATACAGATACAAAATTCCCTAAAAGTGTCATCACAGGTAGATAGGGTCGTAAAGAGAGCTTTTGGTACATTGGCTTTTATTAATCGTAGTATTGAGTATAAGAGCTGGAATGTTATGATGAGGTTGTATAAGGCATTGGTGAGGCCAAATCTGGAGTATTGTGTTCAGTTTTGGTCACCAAATTACAGGAAGGATATAAATAAGGTTGAAAGAGTGCAGAGAATGTTTACAAGGATGTTGCCGGGACTTGAGAAACTCAGTTACAGAGAAAGGTTGAATAGGTTAGGACTTTATTCCCTGGAGCGTAGAAGAATGAGGGGAGATTTGATAGAGGTATATAAAATTATGATGGGTATAGATAGAGTGAATGCAAGCAGGCTTTTTCCACTGAGGGAAGGGGAGAAAAAAACCAGAGGACATGGGTTAAGGGTGAGGGGGGAAAAGTTTAAAGGGAACATTAGGTGGGGCTTCTTCACACAGAGAGTGGTGGGAGTATGGAATGAGCTGCCAGACGAGGTGGTAAATGCGGGTTCTTTTTTAACATTTAAGAATAAATTGGACAGATACATGGATGGGAGGTGTATGGAGGGATATGGTCCGTGTGCAGGTCAGTGGGACTAGGCAGAAAATGGTTCGGCACAGCCAAGAAGGGCCAAAGGGCCTGTTTCTGTGCTGTAGTTTCTATGGTTCTATGGTTCTAAATACAATACTCCTTCAAATCTTACAGGCAACAAGAGAAAGCAGGAGCGGGGGATTAATCACTTAACTCGAGAGCCAGGATGGAAAATAAGCTTAAAATCTTACTGTATTGTTCAATGGTCATGCTCATTCCTCTCAGAGACGAGCTGAATTTACAATGTTTGACAGTCTGCCATCTTGAAGTGAGACACACACACACACAAAGTCTCTGGTGGATCTACCCAAACACATTGCAGATGTCACAGATCGTCAATACATGTATTTTCTAGGATTCCATCCATAAACTGTTTGTAACCAGAACACTTCACAAGTGGGAAAAGTAACAGCACGGCGATGTAAATGAAGACACTGGACAACTGAGGCGGTGTGAAGTTACATTCAGCTGTTGTTGCAAGCTGACTTCCCGCCCAGCAGAAGATGCCTGCAACGACGCAGCAGCCAGCAAATCTATCCCACCCATTTCCTGGAGCCCCGTTCCTACGTATGGGCTGTACTCAAGCATTCTTAACCTGCGAAGGACCTGCACTTGTAGCTGACACCCCTTTCAGTCCATCTGTGTATGTCCTCATCTTCTTCAGTCCCTCAAGATCGAATATCGTCATGGCCAGTGGGTGAGGTGATGTGCGCCTTTCACTGCCCACACAGGAAGTCTGCGTGCTCCTGACAGAGGGTCCTGGGCTTTCAGCATTAACCTGTTGTTAACTTCTCCCCTTTGACTCTTGGCCGACGACCACTGGCCAATATTACATGGGAACATTGCACTATTTCCAACGGTGGCTTGAGAACATCCTTTTGACTTGTCCTTTGCCATAAGACTGCAAGATGGAGTAGAATTAGGCCATTCAGCCCATCAAGTCTGCTCTGCCATTCCATTATGGCTGATTTATTACCCCTCAACCCAACTATTCTGCCTTTTCTCCATAACTTCTGATGGCCTGACTAACCAAGAATCTATCAACCTCCACTTTAAATACACTAAATGACTTGGCCTCCACAGCAGTCTGTGGCAATAAATTCCACAGATTGACTACTCTTTTGCTAAAGAAATTTCTCCTCATCTATTTTAAATAGATGTCCCTCTGTTCTGAGGCTGTGCTCTCTGGTCCTAGACACTCCCACCATAGGAAACATCTTCTCCATATCCACTCTATCCAGGCTTTCCAATATTCACTAGGTTTCAATGAGATACCCCTTCATTCTTCTAAATTCCAGCGATGGACCAAGAGCCCTCAAATTCTCCTCATATCTCTTCTGAACCCTCTCCAATGCCAGAACATCTTTTCCTAGATAAGGGGCCCAAAACTGCTCACAATACTCCATGTGCAGTCTCACCAGTGCCTTTTAAAGCCTCAGCACTATATTCTTGCTTTTGCATTCTGGTCATCTCGAAATGAATGCAAACATTGCATTTGCCTTCCTTAACACCAACTCAACCTGCAAGTTAACCTTTCAGGAATCCTACAGGTGGACTCCCAAGTCCCTTTGCACTTCAGAATTCTGAATTTTCTTCCAGTTTATGCAATAGAACATCTGCTCTCAAAGCAGAGAATTTAACAGCAGGTTAATGCTGAGAGCCTAAGAGTCTGTGTTAGCAGCCTAGAGACTCCTTGTATGGGCAGAAAGAAAATTCTTCATGCCTTCTACCAATGTGAATGACCATATACTTCCCAACACTGTATTCCATCTGCTACTTCCTTGCCCATTCTCCTGATCCAAGTCCTTCCGTAGCCTCTCTACTTCCTCAGCAGTACCTGCTCCTCCAACTATCTTTGTATCATCTGCAAACTTGGCCACAAAGCCAACAATTCTGTCATCCAAATCATTAACATATAACGTAAAAAGAAGCGGTCTCAACACCAGCCCTGTGGAGCACCACTAGTCACTGGCAACTAAGCAAAAAGGCTTCCTTTATTCCCACTCTTTGCCTCCTGCCAGTCGGTCAATCTTTTACTGTATTTATCATTCCTGTAATACCATGCGCTCTTATCTCGTTAGACAGTTTCATGGGTGGCATCTTGTCAAAAGCCTTCTGAAAATCCAAGTAAGCAACATCCACCAATTCTCCTTTATCTGTCCTGCTTGTTATTTCCTCAAAGAGTTTCAACAGAATTGTCAGGCAAGATTTCTCCTTAAGGAAACCCTGATGAATTTGGTCTATTTTATCACATGTCCCCAAATACCCCGAAACCGATAAGACCATAACATATAGCAGCAAAATTAGGCCATTTGGCCAATTGAGTCTGCTCCACCATTTCATCATGAGTGATCTAATTTTCCTCTCAGCCCCAATCTCCTGCCTTTTCCCCATATCCCTTCATGCCCTGATCAATCAAGAATCAATCAACCTCTGCCTTAAATATACAATAAGACTTGGCCTCCACAGCTGTCTGTGGAAACAAATTGCACAGGTTCACCACACCATTCTAAAAAGACACCCATCTATTTTGAGGCTGTTTCCTCTGGCGGTAGACTCTCCTACCAAAGGAAGCATCCACTCCACATCCACTCTATCAAGGCCTTTCACCATTCAACAGGTTTCAATTAGGGTCACCCCTCAATTTTCTGAATTCTAGTAAATACAGCCACAGAGTTATCAAACACTCTTCATCTGACAAGCCATTCAATCCTGGAATCATTTTGATGAACCTCCTTTGAAACCTCTCCAGTTTCAGCACAACCTTTCTAAGATAGGGGCCCAAACATGGTCCCAATACTCCAAGTGAGGCCTCACCAGTGGTTTATAAAGTCTCAACATTACATCCTTGCTTTTATAGTCCTCTTGAATGCTAACATTGCATTTGCCTTCCTCACCACAGACTCAACCTGCAAATTAACCTTTAGGGAATCCTGCACAAGGACTCCCAGGTCCCTTTGCACCTCTGTTTTTGTATTTTCTCTCCATTTAGAAAATAGTCAACCCTTTCATATTTTCTACCAAAGTGTATGACCATACATTTCCTGTCACTGTAGTCCATCTGCCACTTCTTTGTCCATTCTCCTAATCTGTCCAAGTCCTTCCGTAGACTCTCTACTTCCTCAGAACTACCAGCCCCTACACCTATCTTTATATCATCTCAAACTTTGCAACAAAGCCATCAATTGTATCATCCAAATCATTGACCTATAATGTAAAAAGAATTGATCCCTGTGGAACATCACTAGTCACTGGCAGCCAACCAGAAAAGGCTCCCTTTATTCCTACGCCTGCCAGTCAGCCACTGCTTTATCCATGCTAGAATCTTTCCTGTAATACCATGGATTCGTATTTTATTAAGCAGCTTCATGTGTGGCATTTGTCAAAGTCCTTCTGAAAATCCAAGTACACATCAAACAATTTTCCTTTGTCTATCTTGTTTATTATTTCTTCAAGAAGTTCCAAGAAATTTGTCAGGCAAGAATTTTCCTTGAGGAAACCATGTTGACTTTGGCCTATTTTATCATGTGACTCCAAGTACCCTGAGTCCTCATCCTTAATAATCGACTCCAACATCTTCCCAACCACTGAAGTCAGGCTAACTGGCCTATAGTTTCCTTTCTTTTGCCTCTCTCCCTTCTTGAAGAGTGTCGTGACATTTGCAAATTTACAGTCGTCTGGAACCATTCCAGAAACTAGTGATTCTTGAAAGATCATTACTCATGCCGCTACAATTTCTGCAGCTGCCTCTTTCAGAACCCTGGGGTGTACACCATATGGTCCAGGTGACTTATCTACATTCACACCTTTCAGCCTCCCAAGCACCTTCTCCTTTGTAGTGGCAACTACACTCACTTCTGCCCTCAAGACTCTCAAATTTCTGGCATAGTAATAGTGTCTTCCACTGTGAAGACTGACGCAAAATCCTTATTAGGTTCATTTGCTATTTCTTTGTCCCTCATTACTACCTCACCAGAGCCAGCAGTCTGATAGCCACTCTTGCCTCTCTTTTACTCTTTCTATATCAGGAGAACTTTTGGTATCTTCTTTGATATTATTGGTTGGCTTACTGTCTAATTTCATCTTTTCTCTCCTTATGGCTATTTCAGTTGCCTTCTCTTGGTTTTTAAAAGCTTCCCTGCCCTTTCACTTCCAACTAATGGTTGCTCTATTATATGCCCTCTTGTTTGCTTTTCTGCTGTCTTTAACTTCCTTTGCTAGCCACAGTTGTGTCATCCTACCTTTAGAATACCTCTTCATTTTGGGATATATCTATACTGTGTCTTCAGAATTGATCCTAGAAACTCCAGCCATTGCTGCTTTGCCATCATCCTGCTAGTGTCCCCTTCCAATCAACTTCAGCCAGCTCCTCTCATGCCTCCGTAATTCCCTTTACTCACCTGTAATACTGATACATCTTACTTTAGCTTCTCCCTCTCAAGCTGCAAGGTGAATACTATCGTATTATGATCACTGCCTCCTAAGGGTTCCTTTACCTTAAGCTGTCTAAACAAATTTGGTTCATTACACAACACCCAATCTAAAATTGCCTTTCCCCTGGTGGGCTCGACTACAAGCTGCTCTAAAAAGCCAGCTGGTATGCATTCTATAAATTCCACCTCTTGGGATCCAGCACCAACCTGATTTTCCCAATCTACCTGCATATTGAAATCCCCAATGACTGTCATAACGTTGCCCTTTTTACATGCCTTTTCAATTTCATGCTGTAATTTGTATCCCATTTCCTGGCTGCTGCTCTGAAGCTGTGTACAACTCCCATCAGGGTCTTTTTACCCTTGCAGTTTCTTATCTACCCAAAGGGATTCTACACTTGCCTGTACTATGTCACCTCTTTCTAAGGATTTGATTTCATTTTTTTTCTGAACCAACAGAGCCACTGACCCGCTTTGCCTACCTGTCTGCTCTTTCGATACAATGGATCCTTGGATGCTAAGCTCTCAACTCTGATCTTCCAGCCACAATTCAGATAGCACAACGTTGTACCTGCAAATCTCTAATAGCGCTACAAGATTACCTACCCTATACACTGTGCATTCAAATATGACACCTTCATCATCCTTTTTGAATTTGTTCCCCATGACACTTCAAGTCATCCCTCTGATTGTAATTTTGCCTGTCCTTCCCCACAGTCTTACTACACAATGCATCCACTTGTATACCAACGGCCCCATCCTCAGCATTACAGTATCACTCTGGTTCCCAACCCCCTGCCAAATTAGTTTGAACCAAGGGTTCCCAACCAGGAGTCCACCAACCCCTCAGTTAATGGTAGGTGTTCCTTGGCATAACAAGGGTTGGGAAACTCTGGTTTAACCCCTTCCTATCATCTCCAACAAACTTACCTGCAAGGATATTTGCCCTCCTTGAGTTCAGGCATAACCCACCCTTATTGTATAGAACATACCTTCCCCAAAAGAAATTCTAAAGATCCAGAAATCTGAAATGCTGCTCGTGCACCAGAATCTCAGCTACTACCCTGCAGGTCCTGCTTTTCAACTTTCTACCCAACTCCCTATATTCTTTCTTCAGGACCTCCTCCCTCATCCTACCTATGTTGTGGGTACCAATATGTACCACGACTTCCAGTTGCTCACCCACCCCCCCACCCCCGCTTTAGAATGCTGTGGACTCAATCCGAGACATCCATGAGCCTGGAATCTGGGAGGCAGCTTGCCATCCAGGTGTCTCTTACACACCCACAGAATCTTCTGTCTGCTTGTGGAAGGAAATTAAATTTTCAATTAAACTTTGTTGTTAAGCTTGACTAGCCAAGTATTGCCCAAGGTTTTGGTTATGAGGATGACAGGATCAGGCGCAGACTCATGCCATTAATGAGGTATTGCTGACCTTAGTCCGAGTCTATCTGGTTAAAAGGGGAACTGAATGTGGACATGCAGTTCAAACTTTGTGTACTATGCCGAAACATTGTGGTCTGGCTGATACCTAACAAGTGCTGATCAAGTATGTTGGCTGTTGGCCATTGCCCAAAATTTAAGATGTAACCTGACATTGGCAGAGTCATAAGGCAATGGCTCCGTGGTCACATATTAAAGGGTGAACCTTAGTGCGAGGTCTGTGTCTTTATATCTGTTTGATAACAGGGTAAATTCTCCTGCAGTAAAATATGGTAAAAGTAGGTAAATTCTTCTACAGTAACTTGGCGATGAGGATGGGATCCCTATGGCACGGAATTCCAAACTACCCCATCCGTGAGACTCACTCGAGAAAGAGGAGTCAAGACCGGACACAGGTGCTGAAGGTGTCCCACACTGGCCGGTGACTATCCAAGTTCGAGTAGAGGTACAAGTGGAAACAAGAGGGGGGGAAAATATTTTTTAAAAATCAAATCAGAAAGAGGGACTTTGAGGGCTCTGGGAGAGTAAATTTAGACTACAAGGTAATAGAAGAGGCCTCGGTGTATGGTAAATGGTTGGCCAACTATTGGGAAGAAAGGATTGTAAATATTCCCTGCTGGCGAGAAGCTCAGGCTCTCTGTTCCAGGCTTCTCGCATAACGGTGGAAAATGTCTGATGCTTAGACCCCGAACCCCAGCTGAGTTACGCCACATGATTATCAAAACAAACTAGTAGCCTTTCATAATTGGTTGGTCCAGACTTGCCTCATTTTTAATCCATTACCTAGAGACGTCCAGGCATTGCTCAAGGTAGCCCATGGAACTTCCTGGCTAGGAGTTAGAACAGGACTTCCCAATGTGCTCCAAAGGGTCTGGACCCCTGCATCTGGGATATTAGATCATTTTTCTCAATAAATAAATGAACAAGTATAATTTTTTTTGAGTTATTTATTTAATTGGGTTCTCTTTATCTAGTTTTAGGACTTGTGTGAAGATTTGATGACATTTTAAGTCATATTGATACAGAAATAAAGACAATTCTACAGGGTTCACAAACTTTCTAGCACCACTGTGGTTTGGGTACAACTGTTTCTGTGCCATACTATTCCATGTTCTAAAAAAATTTAATTTGGTGGTTGGAAGTCAATTATCTTAACCTCAGGACCTCTCTGCTGGAGTTCCCCAGGACAGTATCCTAAGCCCAAACATCTTCATTCATGACCTTTCCTCAATCACAAGATCAGGTCTGAAGACTGCTAGATCATCAGCACCATTTACAACTCCTCAGACAAAGCAGTCCACATCCCAATGCAGCAAGACCGGGACAATATCCAGGCCTGGGCTGAAAGGTTGTAGATAACATTCACATTACAAAAATACCAACCAATGACGATCTCCTACCACTCTCACCCCTTGACACTTCGTGCCTTCACCCTCACTGAATGCTCTGGGGGTCCACCACTGAACGGAAACTGGACTGGAGTAGCCACATACACACTGGACCTAGAAGAGCAGGTCAGAGGCTGGGAACCCCGTCAGGAGTAACTCATCTCCTGACTCCCCATCCGTTACCACCTACAAGGCTCATTTCAGGAGATTAATGTAATGCTCTACACCATCCTGGATGAACGCACCTTCAACAACTCTCAAGAACTTCAACTTCAAGAGAACACTTAAGAAAGAAATCAGGAAGGCTAAAAGAAAGCATGAGGTACCCTAGCAGACAAAGGGAAAGAGAATCCCAAGGGATTCTACAGATGTATTAAGAGCAAAAGGATTACAAGAGACAAAATTGGTCCTCTGGAATATCAGAAAGGTAATCTATACATGGAGCCAAAAGAGGTGGGGAAGATCTTAAATGGATTTTTTTGCAATTTTGCATCTGTACTCAGGAGACAAACACAGAGACTATAGGAGTGAGGCAAAGCAACAAACAGCAAGATCATGTATTACAGAGGACGAGATGTTTGCTGACTTGAGGCAAAGGGTGGACAAATCCCCAGGGCCTGACAAGGTGTTCCCTCAGACCGTGTGGGAGGCAAGTGCAGAAATTGCAGAGATGCTTAAATCATCGTTAGTAACAGGTGAGGTACCAGAGGATTGGAGTATAGCCAATTATGTTCTGCTGTTTAAGAAAGACTCAAAGATTAAACCAGGAAATTATAGGCTGATGAGCCTGACATCAGTACAGGTGTCCCCCACTTTTCGAACGTTCGCTTTACAAAACCTCACTGTTACGAAAGACCTACATTAGTTACCTGTTTTCGCTAACAGAAGGTGTTTTCACTGTTACGCAAAAAAGGCAGCACATGGAAAAAGCAGCGCGTAATAAAAAGCAGCGTGCAAAAAAACAGAGCGCGCCCTGAGCAGCCGCTCCTCCCCCAGATTCGGAACGGCATTCTTGCCGGCATTGCTTAAACACGTGCCTGTGAGCAGCCGTTAGCAAGATGAGTTCTAAGGTATCGGAAAACCCTAAAAGAGCTCGTAAGGGTGTTACACTTAGTGTAAAACTGGACATAGTTAAGCTTTTCGATCGTGGCGAACGAAGTAAGGACAAAGTGAGTTTGGCTTGTGGAAGTTGATGAAGATAATGCTGAAGAGGTTTTGGCATCCCATGACCAAGAACTGATAGATGAAGAGCTGATGCAATTGCAAGAGGAAAGGATAACAATCAAAACCGAATACAGTAGCGAATGGACCGAAAGTGAAATCGTCCAGGAACTGAACATGAGGCAACTGCGTGAGATTTTCGCTGCAATGATAAAGTACGACTTTAATTTTGAAAGGTTACGTCGGTTTAGGGTAAATTTGCAAGATGGTTTGAGTGCTTACAAAGAACTGTATGATAGAAAAATGCGCGAGGCTAAGCAGTCAAGTAAGCCTTCCACATCAGCCACAGCAGACGACGAACCTCGACCTTCGACATCGAGGCAGGCAGACATAGAAGAAGATGACCTGCCTGCCCTGATGGAAACAGATGATTCCCCAGTGTCTCACCACCCTAACCCCTGGAAAGATACCGATCCGCGGAGAATGCAGCGGTAGCTGGGAGGCACCCAGCACATCTTTAAGGAAAAAAGCTGAAATAAACAAGCTAATTAATTAGGTGCTGCCCGGCATGTAAACGTCGGCCCAGATCAGAGGTGATTGCCAATTGCGTCACCTCTGATCTGGGCCGACATTTATATCCCAGGTGGAACCTAATTAATTAGCTTGTTTATTTTGACTTTTTTCTTAAAGATGTGCTGGGTGCATCCCGGCCACCACTGGACCACTGCATTCTTCGCGCATCAGTATCGGTCGGTGGCCCGGAGGGTGGGGGGCCACTGCACCACCCCAACCTCCGTAGACTCAGCCTAACACACCATCGTCAGTGTGCTTGGCGCTGTCTTCCAGATTCCTGTAAGTGATACTACACTGTACATATATTATTTCTACTTTATATTGGCTGTGTATTTTTAAGTGTTATTTGGTATGATTTGGCAGCTTCATAGCTTAAAGGTTACTGGAGAGTGCTTGCGCCGTGTTTCTGACAACAGCGCTTGCGTGAGATTTTCGCTACAGAGAACAGTGCAGCAATGATTGTGGAAAAGTACTTCTACTTTATATAGGCTGTGTATTCATCATATCATTCCTGCTTTTACTATATGTTACTGTTATTTTAGGTTTTATGTGCTATTTGGCATGATTGGTAGGTTATTTTTTGGGTCTGCGAACGCTCACAAATTTTTCCCATATAAATTAATGGTAATTGCTTCTTCGCTTTACGACATTTCGGCTTATGAACCGTTTCATAGGAACGCTCTACCTTTGGATGGCGGGAGAAACCTGTAGTGGGAAAGTTAAGGGAAGGTATTCTGAGTACTTAGATAGACAGGGACTGATTAGGGACAGTCAGCATGGATTTGTGCGTGCTAGGTCGTGTATGACCAACCTTATATAGTTTTTCAAGGAAATAACCACAAAGGTGGATGAAGGCAAGGCGGTGGATGAAGGCAAGGCAGTGGATGTTGTCTAAAGGGACTTCAGCAAGGCCTTTGACAAGGTCCTACATGGGTGGTTGGTCAAGAAGTTTCAGTTGCTCGGCCTTCAAGATGAGGTAGTAAATTGGATTAGACATTGGCTTTGTGGGAGAGGCAAGAGAGTGGTAGTAGATTGTCGTCTCGCTGAATGGAGGCCTGTGACTAATGGAGTGCTGTAAGGATTGGTGCTGGGACGGTTGTTGTTTGTTGTCTATATCAACAATCTGATAATGTGGTTAACTGGATCAGCAAACTTGCAGATGACACCAATATTGGGGATGTAGTGGACAGAAAAGAGACTGTCAAAGCTTACAGTGGGATATGACCAGCTGGAAAAATGGGCTGAAAAATGGCAGATGGAATTTAATGCAGAGGTGTGAGATGTTGCACTTCGGTTGGCCCAGCCAGGGTAGCACTTGCACGGTGAGGGCTGGGGCACTGAGAAGTGTGGAAGAACAGAAGGATTTGGGAGTAAACATCCATAGTTCATTGAAAGTGGCAGCACAGGCAGATATGGCCGTAAAGAAAGCTTTTGTTACATTGGCCTTCATAAATCAAAGTACTGAGTACAGGAGTTGAGATGTTATGTTGAAATTTTAATGACGTTGGTGAGGCCTGATTTGGAATACTGTGTGCAGATTTGGTCACCTACCTACAGAAAAGATGTGAATAAGGTTGAAAGAGTACAGAGAAAATTTACAAAGACTGGAAGGTTTAACTTATCAGGAAAGATTGAATAGTTTAGAACTATTTCCTAGAACATAGAAGATTGAGAGGAGATTTGATAGAGGTATACAAAATTATGAGGGTACAGATAAGGTAAGTGCAAGCAGGCTTTTTGTCCACTGAGGGTGGGTGATACTACAACTAGAGGCCATGGGTTAAGGGCGAAAGGTGAAATGTTTAAGGGGAACATGATGAGAAACTTTTTCACTCGGGGGTGTTGAGAGTGTGAAATGAGCTGCCAGTGGAAATTGTGCATGTGAGTTCAATTTCAATGTTTAAGAGAAGTCTGGATAGGTTCATGGATAGTAGGGGTATGGAGGGCTATGCTCAGGGTGCAGGTTGTTGAGACCAGGCAGTTTAAATGGTGTTGCATAGTCTAGATGGGCCACAGGGCCTGTTTCTGTGCTGTAGTTTTCTATGATTATGATATACAGCAGGGGTCCCCAACCTTTTTTGCACCGCGGACCGGTTTAATATTGACAATATTCTTGCGGACCGGCCGACCTGGGGGGGGGGGGGGGTGTTCAAGTAGGGTTAAACTCACCTCAACATGTCTTTTACAGTTAGGGTTGCCAACTTTCTCACTCCCAAATGAGGGACAAAAGTAGCAGTCAATTCCCGGGACACGTTACCCCAGGAAAGACAACCATGACCATGAAGCCTTGCGCAGGCACCCGTGTGCACATGCGTGAGTGACGTACGCATATGTGATGTGCACATGCGCGTACGTGCCGATTTTTTTCCCCACAAATCAGTTTTGCCTTAATCTTCCCGACTATACTGTACATACATTACTCCTACTTTATATAGGCTGTGTATTTATCATATCATTCCTGCTTTTACTATACGTTACTGTTATTTCCAGTTGTATGTGTTATTTGGTATGATTTGGTAGGTTATTTTTTGGGTCTGAGAATACTCAAAAATTTTTCCCATATAAATTAATGGTAATTGCTTCTTCACTTCACATTATATCGGCACGAAAGGTTTCATAGGAATGCTCTACCTTAGCGGGGGAAATACAGGACAAGGGTGGTCCCGTATGGGACAAACCAATTTAGCCTAATATACAGGAGGTCCCGGCAAATACGGGACAGTTGGCAACCCTATGTTCAAGTTCAACAGTGTGTGACAGGGAATGAGGAAAGGTGCAGCTGATTCATATCGTTTCCTCGCAGCCTGGCACCAGTCCGCAGCCCGGTGGTTGGGGACCGCTGATATACTGGACATAGTAGCCCACTTGACAGGCACCAAATCCACAGTGATTCTCTCACTCCATCGCTGAGTAGCAGCAGTTTGTGTCTTCTACAGGATGACCTGCAGCAACTCAACAAGACTCCTGAGACAGAACTTCCCAAACCTCGTACTTCTACCAGCTAGAGGGACAAGGGCAGCAACAGCACAGGAACGCAACTGACTGGGAGTTGCCCTCCAGGCCACAAACCACCCTGACTTGTAAATATATCACCATTCCTTCACCTTCACTGGTCAAAATCCTGGAACTGCTGGCCAACCTTCCTTAAAGACTGCAACAGCTCACCACCACCTTCAAGGCAACTAAGGGTGAGCAACTAAATCCAAACCTGACATCCCTCGAATGAAGAGAAATTACCACCCATTGAAGTCAGTGGTGGACAGGGATCAGACTGCATACTAAACAGGCAACAGACGCTAACCACTCTCTGGGAGGAGAGAGAGATCTTCCCACCCCTTACATCCAGCTACCATTTATTTAAAATCATTTCTAACTTATTGACAGCTCTGCCAAGGGAAACTTGCACTTCCTCTTCACTTCTTCTGATCTTGAAAGCAATGACCTGTATCCTACCACCTGGGAGAGTATGGGAATTTGGGAGAAAAGCTTCCATGACAATGAGTTGATATGCTCTCATGGGGTAGGAGCTAGGAAATGGGATTTAGGTTGGCATGGCCAATGACCAGTCACCAAATGTACTGAGGAGCCCTTTAACGTGATCAGTCTGTGCTCTTGTTGATCCACTGGTAACCTGGCCCTTCACTGTAAAACCAAGGGATTTCTTTTTTACTTTGACTCGAGAATGGCACAGCTGTGGAGGCAGACCCACATTCAACCCTGATCCCTAGTGCTCTAGGTGTGGAGTTTATGACTGTGAGGGTTTCCTTTGGATACTGCCATCTCCTTGGAGCAAAGGGTTTGGACTGGGTGGAACGGGTTAGGTGTGTTCAGGAAGGTTTCCTGACGCAATGTGTAGATAAGCCAACTAGAGGAAAGGTTACACTTGATCTGGTATTGGGAAATGAACCTGGTCAGGTGTCAGATCATTCAGTGGGAGAGCATTTTAGAGGTAGTGATCACAACTCTCTCTCCCTTACCATAGCGCTGGAGAGGGATAGCTGCAGACAATTTGGGAAAACATTGAATTGGGTAGGGGGAAATATAGTGCTATTAGGCAGGAACTTGGGAACATAAATTGGGAGATGTTCTCGGGGAAATGCACGGCAGATATGTGGCAAATGAATCTTTGCATGGAGTTCTGAATAGGTATGTTCCATTGAGGCAGGGAAAGGATGATAGAGTTAAAGAACCATGGTGTACAAAGGATGTAGAAATCTACTTAAGAAAAAAAGAACAGCTTATGAAAATTTCAAGAAACTAGGTACTGTTAGAGCTCTAGAAAATTACAAGGATGCCAGTAAGGAGCTCAAAAATGAAATTAGTACAGCTAGAAGAGGATACCTTAGCGAGCAGGATTAAGGAAAACCCCAGGGCATTCTACAAGTATGTGAAGAGCAAGAGGATGAGCTGTGTGAGAATAGGACCAATCAGGAGTGAGTAGAAATATGTGCATGGAGCGGGAGGAGATAGCAGAGGTATATGATGATGAAGTAGAAGGGTGGATTAGTAAATTTGCTGATTACACAGAAGTTGGGGGTGTTGTGGATAGTCTGGAGGTTTGTCAGAGGTTACAGCACAACATCGATAGGATGCAGAACTGGGCTGAGAAGTGGCAGATTGGGATCAACCCAGATAAGTGTGAAGTAGTTCATTTTGGTAGGTCAAATATAATGGCAGAATATAGCATTAAGTGGTAAGACTCTTGGCAGTGTGGAGGATCAGAGAGATCTTGGGGTTCGTGTCAACAGGACACTCAGAGGTACTCTACAGATTGACAGTGTTGTTAAGATGGCGTATGGTGTATTCATCAACAGTGGGACTGAGTTCAAAAGCCATGAGGTAATGTTACAGCTATATAAGACTTTGGTCAGACCCCACTTGGGAGTACTGTATTCAATTCTTATCATCTCACTACAGGAAGGATGTGGATACTATGGAGAGAGTGCAGAGGAGATTTCCAAGGATGTTGCCTGGATTGGAGGGTGTACTTTATGAGAATAGGTTGAATGTACTTGGCCTTTTCTCCTTGGAGCGACAGAGGATGACAGGTGACCTGATAGAAGTGTGTAAGACGATGAGAGGCATTGATCATGTGGGTAGCCAGAGGCTTTTCCCCAGGGCTGAAATGGCTAACACGAGGCTAACACCCAAGTTACAGAGGAAGGTTGAACAAGTTAGGTCTTTATTCTTTGAAGCGTAGAAGGTTGAGGGGGGACTTGATAGAGGTGTTTAAAATTATGAGGGGGATTGTTAGAGTTGATGTGGATAGGCTTTTTCCATTGAGAATGGGGGAGATTTAAACAAGAGGACATGAGTTGAGAGTTAAAGGGCAAAAGTTTAGGGGTAACATGAGGGGGAAAACTTCTTTACTCAGAGTGGTAGCTGTGTGGAACGAGCTTCCAGCAGAAGTGGTTGAGGCAGCTTTGATGTTGTCATTTAAAGTTAAATTGGATAGATATATGGACAGGAAAGGAATGGAGGGTTATGGGCTGAGTGCAGGTCGGTGGGACTAGGTGAGAGTAAGAGTTCGGCATGGACTAGAAGGGCCGAGAAGGCCTGTTTCCATGCTGTAATTGTTATATGGTTATATAATTTTAAAGTGCATGGAAATAGGTATCGAGGGGATGTCAGGGGTAGGTTTTTCCCACACAGAAAGTGGTGAGTGTGTGGAATGCACTGCCAGTGGTGGTTGTGGAAGCAGATACAATAGGGTCTTTTAAGAGAATCTTAGATAGGTACATGGAGTTTAGCAAAATAGAGGGCTATGCGCTCAGGAAATTCTAGGCAGTTTCTTGAGTAGGTTACATGGTTGGCACATTGTGGGCCAAAGGGCCTGTAATGTGCTGTAAATTTCTATGTTCTATGTTCATAAGGCATGCTCTCCAATACTTGTAAATCTCCTCTGCACTCTCTCTACACTCTCTCTGTAGTGTCCACATCCTTCCTGTAATGAGATGACCAGAAATGAACACCTACCAAAATGAACCACTTCACACTCATCTGGGTTGAAGTCCATCTACCACTTCTCAGTCCAGTTCTGCATCCTATTACTGTCCCGCTGTAACCTCTGACAGCCCTCCACACTATCCACAACATCCAGAACCCTTATGTCATCAGCAAACTTACTAACCCAGCCTTCTACTTCTTCATCCAGGTCACTTATATATAAAAAATTACAAAGAGGAGGGGTCCCAGAACAGATCCCTGTGGAGCACCACTGGTCATCAACCTCCATGTAGAATACGAACCGTCTACAATCACCCTTGGCATTCTGTGGGCAAGTCATTTCTGGATCCACTAAGCATGGTCTCCTTGGACCCCTTGGACCCCATTCCTCCTTACTTTCTGAAGCAGCCTGGCATGGGGAACCTTATCAAATGCCTTACTGAATCCATATACACTACATCCACTGCTCTACCTCCATCAATGTGTTTTGTTACAAACTCAAAGAATTCAATCAGGCTCATAAGGCAGGACCTGCCCTTGACAAAGCCACGCTGACTATCCCTAATCAGATTATGTCTCTCCAAACGCTCATAAATCCTGCCTCTCCAGATCTTCTCCAACAACTTGCCCACCACTGAAGTCAGACTCACTGGTCTATAATTTCCTGGGTTATCTCTACTCCCTTTCTTGAACAAGGTAACAACATCTACAACCCTCCAATCCTCTGGTGCTTCTCTCCTCCCTATTGATGAGAATAGGTTGAGTGAACTTGGCCTTTTCTTCTTGGAGTGACGGAGGATGAGAGGTGACCAGACAGAAGTGTACAAGATGATGAGAGGCATTGATCATGTGGATAGCCAGAGGCTTTTTCCCAGGGCTGAAATAGCTAACACAAGAGGGCACGGTTTTAAGATGCTTGGAAGCAGGTACATTGGGGATGTCAGGGGTAAGTTTTTTTATGCAGAGAGTGGTGAGTGTGTGGAATGCACTGCCAGCGAAGGTGGCAGAGGCAGATACAATAGCGTCTTTGAAGAGACTCTTAGACAGGTACATGGAGCTTAGAAAAATAGAGGGCTATGCACTAGGGAAATTCTAGGCAGTTTCTAGAGTAGGTTACATGGTTGGCACAACATTGTGGGCCAAAGGGCCTGTAATGTGCCCCAGATTTCTCTGTTTCTATGTTTACTCCAGTTCCCTCCACAAAGTTCTGCAGGTTGGTTGGATAACTACCCTCATGTGCAAGTGAGTGGTAGAATCAAAGGTGAGTTCGTGAGAAGCAAAACAGATAGTGGGATTAAAACGCAAACAACAGGAATTCTGCAGATGCTGGAAATTCAAGCAACATACATCAAAGTTGCTGGTGAACGCAGCAGGCCAGGCAGCATCTATAGGAAGAGGCGCAGTCGATGTTTCAGGCCGAGACCCTTCGTCCTGACGAAGGGTCTCGGCCTGAAACGTCGACTGCGCCTCTTCCTATAGATGCTGCCTGGCCTGCTGCGTTCACCAGCAACTTTGATGTATGTTGATAGTGGGATTAATGTCAGATCAGTGTAAACTGGTCAGCACAGACTGGGTGGGCCGAAGGGCCTGTTTTCATACAACATCACTCTAATGCAGACAAAGACTTGCTTTAACGTCTCAAAAGAGAATGTTAGCGCTTCCCACAGTGTATGTCTTCAGAACTGTTCCGGGAAGTTATAGGAGTCTCTAAAGTGAGGTTTACACTGCTGGGACATCATCATAGTTTAGGTAATAGCAGTCATTTGTAGGTCACCGAAATACTGCACTGAAGTCAGAAACTGCTTGTTAGGGACCAGACTTTGAACAGCAGCAACAGAATTCAACCAGCAACTCAACATAGAAATATAGGCAAGTTTTCACAACACACAAGCCCTCCTTCTCCATCCAGAGTAGCAATAAAACTGTGGTAATCCACCGTTTTACCACTGAGATATCTCAATGATTCATCACCTGATTCCCCAAGTGTTGCTTGCCAATCCAGAGTCCTGTTCCTCACATTCCCCACCCACTCACTCCTTCACTGCCAATTTTATCATATTCTGTAAAGTCTGCTGAAATTAGAATTTGTCAGTGTAATAGAAATAACATCCAGAAGCCTGGAAAATCTGTCAATTCAGCATGCTGGATTATTGAAGGTTTTTAATTTCTTTTCAAGTCAACACTATTAAGATTGTTTAATGACATTTCCAGTACACATGCATGAAGGAGAATGAAATAATTGTTATTCGAGATCTGACGCAGCACAAAAGAACACAAAAAACATAAAGAACACAATAATTTAAAAAGCACCATAAATATAAATACATAGGTAGCTTATATACAGAGATTGATTCTGTATTCACAAAGTGACGCGAGGCCTCATGTCTATACACAAGGTGACTCTGACAGGAAATGATAAATTAGTGGTAGGGGATTGTGGAGGAGTGGGTGAGTGGGTAGAGGTGTTGATCAGCCTTACTGCTTGGGGAAAGTAACTGTTTTTGAGTCTGGTGGTCCTGGCATGGATGCTAAATAGCCCCCTCCCTGATGGGAGTGAGACAAACAATCCATGAGCATGGTGGGTAGGATCCTTTGTGATGTCACTGACGCTTTTCCAGCACCTTTCGGTACATGTGTCCTTGATGGCAGGTAGGCTGGTGCTGGAGACACGAAGGGCGTTTTTGACTACCCGTTGTGGAACCTGCCTGCGAGGCAGTTTCTGTACCATGCAGTGATGCAGCATGTTAGGATGCTCTCTTTTGCACATCTATAGAAGAATGTGAGTATAGATGTGCCTAGTTCAGCTCTCTTCGGAAAGTGAGGCACTGGTAAGGTTTCCTGATTGTATAGGATTCAATACACACCAGAAGAATACAGTGCATAAAGTCAAGAGTTACCTGTTCTTTTGCCCATAGTTTTACAAATAACTCAGTTTTCAGATGAAACAGAAAGAACTATACAAAGATATCACTGGTCAGAGGTGCCCAGGATCTGCTGTCAGTTCCAGCTTCCCATTATTCAGGAGAGTAGAGCCTTTCTAAACACTAAAAATTTTCCACAATATCTGAAAGTAGGAATAAAATTCAAAGTACCTGCTGGAAACAACGAAGTAATTTAATCACAAGAATGTTCCAGCTGTATCCAAGAACTGCAAAACCACATCTCTCAGAATCCTTCAGCAAAATCAATATTCCTTTGGAGGACCAGTTAATGTCACAAGGCCACATGGCTCCAGGAGACTTGCCCAACCAGGTGAGCAACAAAATCAAAGTTGCCACAGAGTAGTTGGAGTTGCAAAGGATTGCGGTTTGCTTCCCCGTGGTTTGTAAAGATAAAAGTGATTGCGCCCAAATGCTCAAGACGACGAGTGCTAATATTGGTAGAAATTCAGGATCCCAAAACCTCTCTATGTCTGAAAAGATCCCAAGACGTAGAATTCACAGCACAGGAACAGGCCATCACCCCCTCTGTTTCTATTAATCCCACTCCAGACACCAAATCCATCCATTAGTTTCTGCCCCAGGTGTATATTCAAATCCTGACCTTTATTCTCACTAGTGAGCTAGGTGTTGATGTGTTCAGTGGAAGAGTCTCCAGGCCCCTCTGGGTGAATCTGCTCCCATGGTGAGTTCACAGACAATGAAGGATCTGAAAAAGTTTCCTGTCAGACCAGGGTGCAACTCCAAGTGAGTCCTTCCCTGCACCAGCCAGCCTTGTTCATGCAGTCAGCAGAGATTACTGTTTCAACGACTGGCGTCCTGTTGCACTCACCTCAATAATAAGCAAATACTTTGAGAGACTGGTCAAGGACTGCATCTGCAGCATGCTACAACCCACAGTGGACCCCTACAATTTGCCTACCGAGACAACCGATCGGCAGATGATGCAATAGCCATAGCTCTACACACCGTCCTTGCACATCTGGAGAAGGAGGCAGCTTATGTGAGAATGCTATTCTTGGACTACAGTTCAGCATTCAACACCATAATTCCCTCCAGGCTTGACAAGAAGCTCAGAGACCTTCGCCTTCACCCTGCCCTGTGTAGCTGGATCCTGGACTTCCTGTCAGATCTCCGGTAGGCGGTAAGAGTGGGCTCTCTCACCTCTGCCCCTCTGACCCTCAACACAGAAGCCCCCCCAGGGCTGTGTCCTAAGCCCCCTCCTTTACTCTCTGTATACCCATGACTGTGTTGCCACCCACAGCTCCAATCTGCTAATTAAATTTGCTGACGACACTACACTGATTGGTCTAATTTCAAATAATAACGAGGCAGCCTACAAAGAAGAAGGCATCACCCTGACACAGTGGTGTCAAGAGAACAACCTCTCCCTTAAAGTCACAAAAATAAAGGAGCTGGTTGTGGACTACAGGAGGAATGGAGAGAGGCTAACCCCTATTGACATCAATGGATCCGAGGTTGAGAGGGTGAACAGCTCTAAGTTCCTCGGCATAAACATCACTGAGGATCTCACATGGTGTGTACATACGGCTGTGTGGTGAAAAAAGCACAACAGCACCTCTTTCACCTCAGATGGATGAAGAAGTTTGGTATGGGCCCCCTAATCCTTTCTACAGCAGCACAATTGAGAGCATCTTGACTGACTGTATCACTGCCTGGTATGGGAACTGTACTTCCCTCAATTGCAGGACTCTGCAGAGAGTGGTGTGGACAGCCCAGCTCATCTGTAGATGTGAACTTCCCACTATTCAGGACATTTACAAAGACACGTGTGTAAAAAGGGCCCGAAGGATCATTGGAGCCCAAGTCACCCCAACCACAAACTGTTCCAGCTGCTACCATCTGGGAAATGGTACCGCAGTATAAAAGCCAGGACCAACAGGCTCCAGAACAGCTTCTTCCACCAGGCCACCAGACTGATTAATTCATGCTGACACAAACGTATTTCTATGTTATATTGACTGTCCTGTTGTACATAATATTTATTATAAATTACCATAAATTGCACAGTGCACATTTAGTTGGATACGTAACATAAAGATTTTTACTCCTCATGTATGTGAAGGATGTAAGAAATAAAGTCAAGTCAATTCAATTCGTTTGCCGTAACCATTGGAGGTTTCATGCAGCTCAAGCTGAGGTACAGCATTTGTTGCACCTCTACCTTCTGACAGGTGCAGACATGCATTCTGGACTTGACGCAGCCAATGTACACCTACAGACACAGGAGCGATGCCAGCTGCAGGTATAAAACCGATGCTTTACACAACAGCAGATAAGTAATATTGTGTAGGTATATGAACGCAAACACACAGATGCACTGAGCTGGCCACAGATGCTAAGCAGCGTGGATGGAAGATGCAGATTTTCCCAGTAGAGGTTGGCTACAGAGGATTTGTGGCTACATCCATAGTCAGATTGCTGAAGGGATTCGGAGTCTGAGCCCATGGTCAGTGGCAAGTTATAAAAGAACTCTCGGAGGTAGCTGAGTGAAACAGCCACTGGTTATGGTTGAAGAGGAGTGATGGCAGCTGAGCCTAATATGACCCATGGGTGGCCAAATGTGAAGGGCGGTGCACCTGGGATACTGGGTCACCCAGTTGACCCTCTAGAGATGCAGTGGGCTTAAACTGATGAAACATTTAAGAACGGGGGTGCCCACCTGATGACCCCTGGGAAGCATCTGCCACCCACCAAGTCACACCTGAAGATCTCTACGCTCTGACCTGAGTTAGGATCTGCTTATCAAAAGGATTGAAACATCCCATCCTATGAGCTCAAACTATGTAGGATCACTGCCCAGTCACCCAAGATGACTGCTAAGTAACAAAACCCACTAGTACAGCACAAGCTGCAGGAACTTCACATCAATGGAATTTTACTCACCAAGGAAATTAAAAGATATGAAAATTAAAGTAGTATCTGAAACCAAATAAATCTCTACATAAAGTAAAAACAGATTCCTATCCTGTTTTACTTTGCAGACAAACAGAATGTGATCTAGGCACACACTGCTTCCAAATTCCTGAATGTTCAGGGCTTCAAACAAATGGCACCAAACTAAATCATCTGAGACACAATATCAGTTCTTATGAAGGCCATCATCACAACACTCTCTTCTCCAAGAGCAGTTACATGGCTTCAGATTTATCCCATTTCAATTTTGTTAAAATGCTCAAATACGATTTATGCAGAAGACACTGTACAGCAGCATCCATTTGAGAGGTTAGTGAGCGACTGCGTGGAGTGGACACGTTCCTGCCACCCACTGTACACATCCTGCATGCCGAGGGAGAACATGATCACAGAGCTGCAATCACTGCCAAACTTCACAGAGATAAATCCTTCAACTCCTAGCAATCAACATAATAAGCACTCAGCGATAGCATTTCAGAACACATTTTCTTCAAGAAAGATTAAGAAGCAAAAGCATTTAAGTTAACAGTAGCAACTGGGATGAGAGAGAGCCTGGAGCCTGACCAACAGTAAATGCGGCTGTCGTGAGGATTCAGTCTCTGCTATTCCAATATCCAAACCTATTCTTACCTGCTATGCCTTAATGAATTAGGATTGCGTTCAGAATGAAACTAACTCAGACCCAGCCTGTGGCAGCACATCAGCTCCACCTGCAAAGCACACAGCATTTTAGCTTACGTGTCAGTGTTTGCATTTGCTGAGGAACTTCCTGAAATGAAGGTGTGGTGGCTGTGTGTGCAATACTGGAGATGAGGGAGGGTTCCAGGTATTAAATGTCTCCACCCAAAATACAACTCAACCTTTAACAATGACGGGGCAAGGAGCTGGGCAGAGACAAGGAGTGTGTGTGTGTATTTCGTGGAATGATATGTTTACCCCAAGCAACCGTGACAGACATGCTAATACAGCATATGGGGTGTCTGCTGGCTTGGGCACAATGATAATTCCCCAAACTCCCCATTCCAATACCAATATGCATTACATCCACTCGAGGGACTAGTTGGGGAAAATCTCAATCAACACTTCCATCGGAAGTACAGCAACACCCCAACATCAGCCGCACATTACCAAGGGAGATGCATACATGTTTCTAGGTGAGGACTTCAGTCAGCCCCAAGGGAGAGTGCTCTCAAATGAGACAGGACTCACATTTTGGGAGTAAGGGATGAAATGTTGGGAATCAATCAAGAAAATCATATCAGCTACCCTGGATGATGCACTTGTACAGGCTGGGTCTGAGTTAGTTTCATTCTGAACACAATCCTAATTCATTAAAGCACAGCAAGTTTGGATATTAGAATGGCAGAGACTGAATCCCCTTGACAGATGCATTTAGTGGATGAGGACAATTAAGGGGAAACTGAGGGGAAGCTTCTTCACTCAGTGGGTGGTGCAAGGAGGGAACGAGTTGTCAGTAGACATACTGGATGTCAGTTGACATTTACGGGAAGTTTGGATAGGTATATGAATGAGAGAGGTGTAAGGAGGGGGTCTAGGTGGGAGTAGACAGAAGACCAGGCTGGAATGGACTACTTGGGCAAATGGCCTGCTTATGTGCTATTGTGTTCTAGGACGGCGATCCCCAACCACCGGCCTGTGGACCGGTACCGGTCCATAAAGCATGTGCTACCGGGCCGCGAGGAAACGATATGATTTGGCGATATGAGTCAGCTGCACCTTTCCTCATTCCCTGTCACGCCCGCTGTTGAGCTTGAACGCACGCCAGGTCATTACCTGCGCGTCATCCATGTCAGCGCGGGAAGAAGATCAGCTCCCTGAGCTTGCAAGTGACGGCGGGTTGAAAAGTATGTTTGACATAACATCTCTGCCGGCATTCTGGATCAAAGTCAAGGATAAATATCCTGAGATAGCCACGAAAGCTCTGAAAACGTTGCTTCCATTTCCAACATATCTCTGCAATGAATGCAACGAAAACTAAATTGCGGAATAGACTGGACATAAGGAACCCCCTTCGAGTATCGCTGTCTCCCATCACCCCTCGATAGGACCATCTTGTTGCAGGGAAACAAGCCCAGGGCTCCCACTGATTCAGTGATATTGGTGTGTTGCAATGATTTTATATGTTCATACGGGGAAAATATATGCTGTGTGTTTAATATCCAAACGTTACTTAAAATGTTATGATCCTATTGACTTATATAACCATATAACAATTATAGCATGGAAACAGGCCATCTCTGTCCTTCTAGTCCGTGCTGAACGCTACTCTCACCTAGTCCCACCGACCTGCACTCAGCCCATAACCCTCCATTCCTTTCCTGTCCATATATCTATCCAATTTTTCTTTAAATGATAATATCGAACCTGTCTCTACCACTTCTACTGGAAGTTCGTTCAACACTTACTTCAAGCTCCCCTGTCCTCCCCTGATAATTGACTTATCACTATATTCATGCAAGGAAAATATGCGCTGTGTGTTTAATATTAAATTTGTTAGATAAACCCTTTCAGAAATGAAATTGAGTATATTAGCCACCTATCACCTATATTCCGGTCGTTATCAACACCACCCCCCACTCCCCCAGACAGAATCGCCAAAAACGATTTGCAGGAAAAATCGGAACGTACAACACGCATGCGCACTGGTGCCCACGCAAGGCTTCATGGTCATTGTAGTTTTTCTCAGGGTGAACCCAATGTATTTGACTGCTACTCTTGTCCGTTGGCAACCCTACCCCCCCCCCCTACCCCCGCCGCCCCCGTCGGCCGGTCCGCAAGAATATTGTCAATATTAAACCGGTCCGCAGTGCAAAAAAAGTTGGGGACCCCTGTTCTAGGACATGATGACCAATGAAATCGTTACTATGGAAACAGATGTGTGATGGGCCTCAAACTAAGCAGGTTTTTTTTTTATTGCCCCAACCTCAAACTCACCTTATCTGTGCATAAACCCGGCTCATTCTTCACCCAGCCACTTGTTACACAAAGGGAACTCAGCAACACTGGGGAAAGGTAGAATACCAAGATACCCCATTGACCACTGGCAATGCTAAAATATCCACCCTCTCCCCTATTCCCAGTGTATACTGAAACAAGGAGCCTTCACGCAGAGCTGATGATCAGCTCATTCTGAGTCAATCTGCAACAGCCCTGCCTATGCATGAAGGCCTTGGAGATACTTCACTCCAAGGGCTGTTCTTATTCTGGCTTTTACCCTCTTTCTTTCCAGTCCTGATAAACAGTCTCTGTTCAAAACATCAACAGTTTATTCCCCTCCATAGATGCTGTCTGACCTGCTGAGGCCCTCCAGCACTTCCTGTGCTTGTGTTCCAGATCTCCAGCATCTGTAGAATCTATTGTATTTATTTCTACGTACTGAAGTATTTACTTAACTACAAATAAAACAAACATTCTGTTCCCAAGCCAAAATGTGGCCTTGATGGGTCTTTACAATCATTTCTGCTCTTGCCATTTCTTTTTTCAACTGAAGAACAAACCGGACTTAACATCTCAACTAAACTTGAGACAGGATGTAACAATCACATAGTTAAACATATTCATATTTCACGGTGTGAGGAAGTTATTCATATTTAAAAAGGGAGACTAATCAGATTTGAAGATGAAAGACACCAAGGAAACAGCAGCAGACCATTCAGCCTTTTGAGCACTCTGACTCATGGCTGAACCTCATCTGTACGCCACCTCTGTTCCAACTCCCCAAAATCTGACCTTCTCAGAGTTTGTATGAGTCTGAAGGAAAAGTAGACTGGGAGGACAGGCAGCTCCAGCAGGACAGGAGTAGATTGTCTGGTCTAGCACTTTGCCAAGAGCGCTGAGGAAAACCCACAACTCCAGGAGGAAGACACAGCTGAACCCAAGTGCGTGCATTGGCTGAAGATCTGGAAATACTAAAAATCTTACACATTGTATAATTCCAGTCTTTAGGACAATCTCTGGGCACCATTGCAGTCATTGCCAGTGTAGGTGGGATGATCAAATAACAAATGCGATATTCAGCTATATTAATCTCTAGGCAGAGTAGAAACAGTATTTTCAATCCATCTTCAGCACTTTATCACTTCCACCTCCCAGCTAACATCCTGACTACTACCGCCCTCATCTGGATCCACCTATCACCTCCCAGCTAACATCCTGACTACTACTACCCTCATCTGGATCCACCTATCACCTCCCAGCTAACATCCTGATGACCACCACCCTCATCTGGATCCACCTATCACCTCCCAGCTAACATCCTGACTACCACCGCCCTCATCTGGATCCACCTATCACCTCCCAGCTAACATCCTGACTACTACCACCCTCATCTGGATCCACCTATCACCTCCCAGCTAACATCCTGACGACCACCACCCTCATCTGGATCCACCTATCACCTCCCAGCTAACATCCTGACGACCACCACCCTCATCTGGATCCACCCATCACCTCCCAGCTAACATCCTGACTACCACCACCCTCATCTGGATCCACCCATCACCTCCCAGCTCTTGCTCCAATCTTTATCCCACCTTTTTAGACCGGCTATCCCCATCTTGCTAGTCCTGATGAAGGGTCTTGATCCAAAACATCAACCGTCAATTTTCCTCTATAGAAGCTGCCTGACTCGCTGAGTTCCTCCAGCATCTTGTGTGTTGCTCCACATTTCCAGCATCTGTAGACTCCTGTGTCTAGATAATTATATTTTTTATTGAACAGGACTCATTCACAGAAGCAGAACATCATTTATTGGCCAAACCATGTTGCCCCTTGAATGGAGAGATCTGTCAAACCAGTTGAGAGTCATCACATGGAGGATCACTTTGCACGGGCAGAAGTACCCACTTGCTTCAGAAAGGCAACAATAATACCAATGCCCAAGAAGAATAATGTGAGTTGTCTGAATGACTGTTGCCTGGTAGCACTCATATCTACAGTGATGAAATGCTTTGAGAGGTTGGTCATGACTAGACTGAACTCCTGCCTCAGCAAGGACCTGGACCCATTGCAATTTGCCTATCGCCACAATAGGTCAATGGCAGATGCAATCTCAATGGCTCCTCACACTGCTTTAGACCACCTGGACAACACCAACACCTATGTCAGGATGCTGTTCATCGACTATAGTTCAGCATTTAATACCTTCATTCCCATAATCCTGACTGAGAAGTTATGGAACCTGGGCCTTTGTACCTCCCTCTGCAATTGGATCCTCAACTTCCTAACCGGAAGACCACGATCTTTGCGGATTGGTGATAATATCTCCTCCTCTCTGACGATCAACACTGGTACACCTCAGGGGATGTGTGCCTAGCCCACTGCTCTACTCTCTATATACCCATGACTGTGTGGCTAGACATAGCTCAAATACCATCTATAAATTTGCTGATGATACAACCACTGTTGGTAGAATCTGAGCTGGAGACAAGAGGGCGTACAGGAGTAAGATATGCCAACTAGTGGAGTGGTGTCATAGCAACAACCTGGCACTCAACATCAGTAAGACAAAAGAGCTGATTGTGGACTTCAGGAAGGGTAAGATGAAGGGACACACACCAATCTTCACAGAGGGATCAGAAGTGGAGAGAGTGAGCAGTTTCAAGTTCCTGGGTGTCAAGATCTCTGAGGACCTAAACCAGTCCCAACATAACGATGCAGTTATAAATAGTCATAGTCATACTTTATTGATCCCGGGGGAAATTGGTTTTCCTTACAGTTGCACCATAAATAATAAATAGTCATAGAACCATAAATAGTTAAATAGTAATATGTAAATTATGCCAGTAAATTACGAAATAAGTCCAGGACCAGCCTATTGGCTCAGGGTGTCTGACCCTCCAAGGGAGGAGTTGTAAAGTTTGATGGCCACAGGCAGGAATGACTTCCTATGACGCTCTGTGTTGCATCTTGGAGGAATGAGTCTCTGGCTGAATGTACTCCTGTGCCCACCCAGTACATTATGTAGTGGATGGGAGACATTGACCAAGATGGCATGCAACTTAGACAGCATCCTCTTGTCAGACACCACCGTCAGAGAGTCCAGTTCCATCCCCACAACATCACTGGCCTTACGAATAAGTTTGTTGATTCTGTTGGTGTCTGCCACCCTCAGCCTGCTGCCCCAGCACACAACAGCAGACATGATAGCATTGGCCACCACAGACTCGTAGAACATCCTCAGCATCGTCCGCCAGATGATAAAGGACCTCAGTCTCCTCAGGAAATAGAGACAGCTCTGAACCTTCTTGTAGACAGCCTCAGTGTTCTTTGACCAGACAGCAACTATACTTCACTAGCAGATTGAAGAGATGTGGCATGTCAACAAATACACTCAAAAACTTATATAGATGTACCGTGGAAAACATTCTGACAGGATGTATTACAGTCTGGTATGGGGGTGGGGGCTACTGCCCAGGACCAAAAGAAGCTGCAGAAGGTTTTAAATCTAGTCAGCTCCATCTTGGGTACTAGCCTACAAAGTACCCAGGACATCTTCAAGAAGCAGTGTCTCAGAAAGGCAGCGTCCATTATTAAGGACCTCCAGCAACTAGGGCATGCCCTTTTCTCACTGTTACCATCACGTTGGAGGTACAGAAGCCTGAAGGCACACACTGAGTGATTCAGGAACAGCTTCTTCCCCTCTGCCATCTGATTACTAAATGGACATTGAACCCTTGAACACTACCTCACTTTCTTAATTTATATTATTTCTATTTTTTGCAAGATTTTTAATTTATTCAATATACATTTACTGTAATTGATTTACTTATTAATTTATTATTTTTTTTTTCTCTCTTCTTCTATATTGCATTGAACTGCTGCTGCTAAGTTAACAAATTTCATGACACGTGCCGCTGATAATAAACCTGATTCTGATTCTGTTCTGGAGTCAGGCACAATCCAGACTGGGCACGGCGGGGAGATGCCCCTCCTCGACAGACCTTACTGAATCAGGTTGGGTGTTAAGTAGTTATTTAGTCCTTTAGTGGCCATGTTATTGGTGCTGACCTTTCAACTCCAGACTTATTTACCCTATTTCAATTCCCCAGCCATCTCTGTGAGATTCTCATACCTCCACATAAACAGCCCAGTAAATTAACCAATCGACTCTAAACAGTGAGTTTTTCTTGGCACTGGGACCTCGTGCATGAGCTCCAACAGAATCAGATTCAGTTTTATTATCTAATAAATGTTGTGAAATTCGGTGTTTTGCAGCAGCAGTACAGGACAATACATAAAAAATTAGTAGTAGCTACAACGGGAAATACAAAAAGAAGTAGTACAGAAAGACAGCAAATTAGTGAGCTAGTGTCCACGGTCCATTCAGAAATCTGACGGCAGAGGGCAAGACGCTGTTCCAAAAACATTGAGTGACTTTAGCCTCCGGTATCCTTGATGGTAGCAACGAGAAGAGGGCACGTCCTGGATGGTGAGGTTCCTTCATGTTGGACGCCACCTTCTTGAGGCATCCACTATTGACGATGTACTCTATGCTCATGAGTCTACAACCCTCTGCAGCTTCTTCCTGTCCTGTGCATTAAAGCCCCATTCCAGACAGTGATGCACCAGTCAGAATGCTCTCACGGTACACCTGCAGAAATTTGCAAGAGTATTTGGTGACATACCAAATCACCGCAAACGCCTAATAAGATATAGCCGCTGTTGTGCCTTCTTCGTAATTGTATTAATTTGTTGAACCCAGGATAGATTTTCAAGAACTTAAAGCTGCTCACCCTTTCCACCACTAACCCTTCAAGGAGGACCAGCATGTGTTCTCCCGACTGCTCCTTCCTTAAGTCAACAATCAGTTTCCTGGCCTTATTGACGTTGAGTGCAGAGCTGTCTTTGCAACACCTGTCAACCAGCCAATCTAGCTCATTCCCGTACACCTCCTTGTCACCATCTGTGATTCTGCCAACAACAGCTGTGTCACTGGCAAATTTATAGAAGTTGTTTGAGCTGTGCCAAGCCACACAGTCAGAAGTGTTCAGAGAGTAGAATAGTAGGCTAACCACGTATCTTTGAGGTGTGCCTGTGTCAATTGTCACGAGGAGGAGATGCTCTGAACTGACTGTGGTCTCGTGATGAAGTCAATGATCTAGTTGCAGAAAGAGGTACAGACGCCCAGCACTACGTGGCCACACTGCATGCCAATATCACCTCTTCAACCTTCCTTATTTCTCATCCTTCTTTCACCCCGGTTGGACACACTACAGCTCTAGAGTGGGCTGTCTGCGCTCCAGTCCTCACCTACACTCCGATCTAGACAAACCTTGTTTAGCTCACAAGCAGATGGCCAAGCAAGCTGAACTGACTGCCAGTTAGAGAATGTAAAGGAACCCAGGGTCACTCCACACTCAGAACCCCAATGTAAAGGCAGGCACTCTGTGAGCAACATGGAGAGGATATTGATGGGCTCACAGAATGCATTTCTGATTACATCAATTTCTGTGTGGACTGCAATGTTCCAACAAGAACTGTCCTTTGTTATTCAAATAACAAGCCATGGGTGACAAAGGACATTAAGGACATCCTGAACGCTAAAAAGAGGGCGTTTAGAGATGGAAATAGGGAGGAGCTGAGGGCAATACAGAGGGACCTGAAAGCCAGGATCAGGGAGGCTAAAGACAGGTACAGGAGGAAGCTTGAGTGGAAACTCCAGCAGAACAAAATGAGAGAGGTCTGGAAGGGGATGAGGACCATCACTGGGTTCCGGCAAACTAGCAACAGAGGAGCTGAAGGCAGTGTGGACAGGGCCAATGAACTTAACCTGTTCTTTAACAGATTTGACATTGTGGCCCCTGCCCATCCCCCACGAGTCATCTGTTGTCGGCCCCCCCACCAACACATGTTCCACTCTCCCCTCCTACCCCTTCTCACAGTCCCCCACCCTGCTCTCATGACTATACCCCTTCCCCACACGAAACTACCACAGTGGGCTTCACAGCTGAACAGGTGAGAAGACAGCTGAAATGTCTCAACCCAAGCAAGGCTGCAGGACCCGATGGTGTCAGTACCAGGGTGCTCAAAGCCTGTGCCCCTCAGCTATGTGGAGTACTTCGCCATGTCTTCAACCTGAGCCTGAGGCTCCGGAGGGTTCCTGTACCGTGGAAGACGTCCTGCCTCGTCCCTGTGCCGAAGACGCCGCGCCCCAGCGGCCTCAATGACTACAGACCGGTGGCATTGTCGTCCCACAGCATGAAGACTTGTTCTGCAGCTGCTCCGGCCTATAGTCAGGCCACACTTAGATCCTCTCCAGTTCGCCTACCAGCCCCGACTAGGAGTTGAGGATACCATCGTCTACCTGCTGAACTGTGTCTACGCCCACCTGGACAAGCCAGCGAGCACTGTGAGGGTCATCTTTTTTGACTTCTCCAGTGCGTTCTACACCATCCGCCCTGCTCTGCTGGGGGAGAAGCTGACAGTGATGCAGGTGGATGCTTCCCTGGTATAATGGATTCTTGATTACCTGACTGACAGACCACAGTACGTGTGCTTGCAACACTGTGTGTCCGACAGAGTGATCAGCAGCACTGGGGCTCCACAGCCTCTTTGTCTCCCTTTCTCTTCACCATTTACACCTTGAACTTCAACTACTGTACAGAGTCTTGACAACTTCAGAAGTTTTCTGATGACTCTGCCATGGTTGGATGCATCTGCAAGGGAGATGAGGCTGATTACAGGGCTACGGTAGAAAACTTTGTCACATGGTGTGAGCAGAATTATCTGCAGCTTAATGTGAAAAAGACTAAGGAGCTGGTGGTAGACTTGAGGAGAGCTGAGGTACCGGTGACCCCTGTTTCCATCCAGGGGGTCAGTGTGGACATGGTGGAGGATTACAAATACCTGGGGATACCAATTGACAATAAACTGGACTGGTCAAAGAACACTGAGGCTATCTACAAGAAGGGTCAGAGCCGTCTTTATTTCCTGAGGAGACTGAGGTCCTCTAACATCTGCCGGACGATGCTGAGGATGTTCTACGAGTCTGTGGTGGCCAGTGCTATCATGTTTGCTGTTGTGTGCTGGGGCAGCAGGCTGAGGGTAGCAGACACCAACAGAATCAACAAACTCATTCGTAAGGCCAGTGATGTTGTGGGAATGGAACTGGACTCTCTGACGGTGGTGTCTGAAAAGAGGATGCTGTCTAAATTGCATGCCATCTTGGACAATGTCTCCCATCCACTACATACTGTACTGGGTGGGCACAGGAGTACATTCAGCCAAAGTCTCATTCCACCGAGATACAACACAGAGCGTCATAGGAAGTCATTCCTGCCTGTGGCCATCAAACTTTACAACTCCTCCCTTGGAGGGTCAGACACCCTGAGCCAATAGGCTGGTCCTGGACTTATTTCATAATTTACTGGCATAATTTACATATTACTATTTAACTATTTATGGTTCTATGACTATTTATTATTTATGGTGCAACTGTAACGAACACCAATTTCCTCCGGGATCAATAAAGTATGACTATGACTAAAGAAACCTGGGGTATCTCCATACCCAGAACCCCCAAACAGATGGAAGATGGTCAGTTAACTTGCTTGCTCTTCCCTCCCCAAATAAACATCAGATAAAGAGTCATCGTGTACAAAATGTGGTTATAAAAATGGAAATACACTTTTTATTCTTAAACATACCCAAGGGCACTTGCAAAATATCACGTAATGTTCCACAGTGTAGCATTGCTGAAGGAGATGTATTCTATATTTAGTTGATAAAAAAAATAGCAACGTTCATTGGCGGTGCACAGCATGGACAAGCGCACAGTTACTAAGCTGCTCCTCTTCAGCTATTATTTGTTAAGTTAAATGTTACTTAAAAACACAGCTTCTTTTGAGAAAGGAACGTCATTACCAGCGATATGTATGGTGAGCGTACAGTGAAGGGGAGCCAATTGAAAAATCACCCATTTGCACTGAAAGGTATCAAGGAGACTGATTTGTAGCCACTTAAACAACATCTGCAAAGCCCAATTATAGGCAGATTTGACTCATTTTACTGACTTAGCCCAAGGGAAAAACACAAAATATCTTTGTTTTGCAATCACAGCTTTCTACAAAAAAAAGTGAATGATTTGAAAAGAAAGTGATGGTTTGCTGTGTAACACTTTTAGAGCCTGCATGGAGGCGGTGTGGATCTAAGTCTATTCTGAGTCCTGATCCAGCTGTCAGTATTGAGTCGGAATCCAGCACAAAAAGGTGAAAATTAATTAAATCCTGGGGAAAACATGTCATTGTAAGTTGCCATCTCTACCAGATGACACAAGCTAAAATGACGAAAAGGGAATCTGATCCCTCCCAGAAAGCCAACAATTTACAGTGGCATATTGTCATTTGAAGAGGGCCTGGCTGATGCAAATTTGCGAACAAAACAGTAACTGTTTGCATCAGAATGCAAGTATTAAATCAACTATTTGCTTTAATTAAAGTTACAAGCCACTATTATGCTTCAAAATGCATACATTATTCTCAAATTCAGGTGGCTTCATATACCTTAAACCAATGTTTTGAGTGAATAAGCCAATTGACTGATTAACTGTTTAATTCACTCACTGCTTCACGTCATTAGTGAATCAGAGTTAAACTTTTAAAAAAAATCCATTTTACTGAATAAGATCAGAGCAGTGAACTACTTGAACCCTGCCAATCATCAGAAAGCCAAGGCTCCTTGCTGGTTCTAAGTCAAGTTAAAATTCATACTGTTCCAAGTGACCAAAGAAATTGGTAACGTCAGTGCTAAACACACCATTACTTCAACATGATGCAAAACAGTGCCAAACACACCATACCTCAATGCTTTGTGAAATGCAGCACCGCTGTCAGGAATTTTCCAGATCCAAATTCCCACTGTGCAGCCAAGTCCAGGGCTTGTCTTACTGATAAAATGCCCGTTTCATCCAGAGTCAGAGGCTGGGGAGAGAGGATTACAGAAAGTCAGAACACCTCCCACCAACTAATTACAAATCCACCGGAAGCAAACTCAGGGAAAATAGATGAGAACCGAAAATGAGCTTCCAGAAGTCCTAACACAAGGCACTGTCATGAGCAACAAAGACTGGATCTTTCCCTAATAAGCATCAGCTGCTTATCATGTGGTTCTGCAGCCTGAGCAGGGGCCTTTCCTTCAGCTCACAACATCCAATGAAACATCGCTCCAGGTTATTAACCAGAGGGCTGGCCAGCTTCAAATAGGCCCACCCAGAAATCATCCAACACGTAAAGTCTCTAGTATGTGCTATTTGTAGCACAGATGTTGCAACTGATCACAAACAGCTCAGCGACCAAAGCATTTCCCGACTTCAAGATGCAAAAAGAAAAAAATTCTGTAGGGCTTTGAAGTGAAGTCATGTGTTATCTGTAACACTGGCAACGGATTGACACTTAAACAAACCGAGCAGAAACATTAACAAAGTCCATGTGAACCAATAGCAAACCTGCAAATGGCTGCATGTAAAGGTCAGATATAGATTAGAAAGGAAAGCTTAGTACTTAGAATGGAATCAAGTTCACATCGAATCTTCATCAGCCAAGGATGAGATGGTCCTGCCTATGCCCATTTCCCCACCCGTAGATAACCAAAGGTCATGAACCAAGTACATATTCAATGCAGTCAGAGGTCTGCCTCACCCATCCTGTCAGAGTCCCTCCTCTCACCATCTTCTAGAAGGAGAAAGTTTCACGTGAAATTCTGCAGATGCTGGAAATCTTGAGCAACACGCAAAATGCTGGAGAAACTCAGCCTGTCGGACAGCACCTACCTGGCTGCCTGATTTGCTGAGTTTCTCCAGCATTGTGTGTGTGTAGCTCAAGATTTGCAGCATCTGCACAATTATGTGCAATGGTACTTGGTAGATGCTGCCCAGATGAAAGTCCTTGGCCCAAAACCACAAACGTTTCCTCAGATCCCTTCCCTTCACTCAGTTCACTTGATCTGTGTACTATTCTGTCCACTAATAAACTGTGTACCAAGCCAGTGGGATCAACTCAATGGCTCAGCTGGAAATAAAGGACGTCCATTCCAATGACCAACATAGCCTTCCCTCAACCAACACACAGCATCATTTATCACATTTTCCACCGGACTCTGCACAGACTGGAAGCACTGCAGAGTTGAACTTTTTGACTGTGGTGATCTCTTGAAAGTCCCAAGGATACATGGCACTCCGGTCGCAAATGCTGGATTATAAAAACCAGCTCTCATCCAGTTATTACCACATTGCTGTTTGTGGGATCTTGGGTTGCCTACATTAAAACAGTGACTGCACCTACAATCGTACAACTTCGGGGCAGGAGAAAGCCACTCAGCCCTCATTCTTGTGCTTCCATTTAGTAACACTGATAGTTGATAGAAATGCAGCCCCAACTTTGCATTCCTCCTGCCGGTGGTAACTTTTCTGGCCAAGATCCTTCATCAAGGACTCCTACCCTTAGCCTTAAAATATTCAGAGGCTCTGCTTCTACCATCATTTGAAGAAGAAATGTCCAAAGACTCACTCTCAGAACAAATTTCCCCCCATTTTAAGTGAACAACCCTCTTCTTTTTGAAGAGCAGTAACTTCCAATCTCCTCCCCCCACCCCCCCAAGAAGAAACATTCTGTAAACCCACCCTGTCAACAGTCAAGTCTCCTGTTACTCTTCTGAACTGCAGCTGATTTAAACTTGGCTGGTCTGACCTTTCCTCAGAATGCAGTACAACCTGCAGTTATTGGTTTGGAAAAGTTCTTCTGCAGCACTCCCAACACACTTACTTTCTTCATTTAACAAGCAGATGAATACTCAGTTCAGCACTCCACATGTGCTCACACCACCTTTCAAATGAAGAATGAACTCCCCACTTTGCATTCAATTTCCCAACGATGAACAATAACTGTTAGCACTCCCAGTACTTTACAAGAGCAGGTTGATTACCAGAGAAAGGGCAGAGTACATTATGGGCAAAAAGAGGGAACCAGATACAGAGCCGGGGATGACCATAAATTAATAACTTCTGTTTTCTCTGAGGAGAAAGACACTGTAGTTAGATAGTTCAGTTGGGATAGTTAATTCCTTGATGGCATCAAGATTAATATAGGCTGAAGCTTTATTAGGGTGAGGAAAGTGAATGCGATGTTAGCATTCATTTTGAGAGGACCAGAATATAAAAGCAAGGATGTAACGCTGAGACATTACAAGGCACTAGAGTGGTCTGAATTTGAGTACTGCAAGCAGTTTTGGGCCCCTTAGCTAAGAAAGGATGTGCTGGCTTTGGAGAGGGCCCAGACGAGGTTCACACGAATGACCATGGGAATGAAAGAGGTAACATATGAGGACCATTTGATATCCCTGGGCCTGTATTCACTGGAGATTTAGAAGAATGGGGGGGTGGGGGGGAATCTAATTGAAATCTATCGAATATTGGAAGGGCTAGATAGAGTGGATGTGGACAGTATGTTTTCTATAGTGGAGGGAGGGGCGACTATAGGGGGGCAGCCATTTAGAAGAGAGATGAGGTGGAATTTCTTTAGTCAGAGTAGAGTGAATCTGTGTAATTCATTGCCACATACAACTGTGGAGGCCAGATCATTGAGTATATTTAAAGCAGAGAGATAGGTTCCTATTTAGTCAAATGTTACGTGGAGAAGGCAAGAGATTAGTTTGGGAGGGATAATAAATTCAGCATGATTGAATAACAGAGCAGACTCAATGGGCCGAATGGCCCAATTGTCTTAAATATCTTTCTCCTTACTCTAAATCTATGTTCTGCAGTTTTATCTCACTCTGATATGAAGAAGTTTCTTACAGTCTATCCTACCTCAGTCCTGTCTCCTCTTCACCTCCTCCCCTCCAGGGAGAACAAACCCAGCCTCTCCAGTCTCTCCTCATAACTGAGCAGCACCACCCTAGTGAACCTTCCCTAAACCTCCGCAGTACCATCAGATCCTTCCTCTAGTTCAGTGACTGGAACTGCAGGCAGTACTCCAGTTGAGGCCTAACTATCGATTTGTAAAGTTGCAGCATAACCTCCCCTGTTTTACATTCACTGCCCTGACTAACATCCCAGCTTGCCAATGCCATATGAATCACATTCTCCACATGCACTGTCACCTTCAGGGATCTTTGCTTTGCACGACAAGTCCCTCTGTTCTTCAGTACTCATGTGAGCACTAGTGAGGCTACGGTATACATCGTCAATAGATCACGTCCCAGCATTAGCGCCCTCAAATGCATCACCTCACACTGAATGGATTACACCAGTCTGCCAGTTCTCAACACATTGACATCATCCTCCAGCCTTGGACTATCTCTTCACTGTCAACAACTCCAACCTTCCTGTCTCCTGCACTTACTGGCCTCCCCACATACATCGCTCATGTACACTCAGTGGCAATTTTCGGTACTCCTGGATACTGGCTCGTTTATGCAAATATAAAATCGACCAATTATGTGGCAGCAAATTAATACACAAAAACATCCAGTTGTTGTTCTGACCAAACAAGAGAATGGGGAAGAGATGTGTTGTAAGTGACTTTGACTGTGGAATGATTGTTAGTGGTTTTGAATATCTCACAAAATTACCTTCTGGGACTTTAATGCACAACAGTCTCTAGGGTTTATATAGAATGCTGCAAAAAAAAACAACAACAAAATTGCTGTGAGTAGCAGTTCTGTGGGTGAAAACACCTCGTTAGTTAATGAGAGAGAATGACCAACTGGTTCAAGCTGACAGGAAAGCGACAGTAACCCTAACCACACATTACAAGTGTGGTGTGCAGAAGGGCATCTCCGAATGCACAACACATTGAACCCTGAATTGGATGGGCCACAGCAGAACAAGACCACGAACAGGAGATACCTAATAAAGTTGCCACTGAGTGAAGGGTCCCAGCACTGGTCCCTGTGGGACACCACTGTTCAGAGGCATCCAATCACAAAAACCATCATCCTCTTTCTCCAGGCCAAATACCAGGCCAGTTTTGGATCCAAATTCTCCTAGATCCCATGTGTCTTAATCTTTTGGATCAATCTCCCACGTGGGACCTAACTGTAAACCACATCTATTGCACTGTCTTCATCGATGCACATTGGTACCTCCTCAAAAATTTTCTGGGTTGTTGCCTGGGATGGAATGTTTCAGTTTAAGAGAGACTGGATACGCTGGGTTTGTTTTCCTTAGAGCAGACGTGACTGAAGGGGGACTTGGGAGGTAAACAAAATTATGAAGCATATAGGTAAGACAGGGTGGTAAGGAAGTTTACCCAATGTTAGGTGTATCCAAGGCAGAGGGAACATGTTTAAGGTGGATGGTAGGAAGGACATACAACAAGGAGAACAGAGAATAAAGTACAGGTAGAGGAAAGAGCAGGAGCAGTGCCAGTGGAAGGGATTGCAACAGGTTGAAAACTTGAAGAATCGGTTTATAATCAAATACCACACGTCATGAAATCTGTTTTTTTTTGTGTCAGCAGCACAGTGCACGACAGAATAATCTTCACTATAGACTTAAATAGATAAATAATGGATAGCACAAAAGAAGAAGTGATAGTATTCATGGGTTGGTCAAAGATTTCAGGGTGGTGGAGAAGTTGTTCCTAAAACATCGAGCATGACACAACTATTGTTGGCAGGATTTCAAATGGTGACAAGGAGGCATACGGAAGTGAGATAGATCAGCTGGTTGAGTGGTATCAACACCTTGCATTCAATGTCAGTAAGACCAAGGACTTGATTGCGGACTTCAGGAAGGGAAAGTCGAGGGAACACACACCAGTCCTCACTGAGGGGTCAGCAGTAGAAAGGGTGAGCAGTTTCAAGTCCCCGGGTGTCCATATCTCTGAAAATCTATACTGGGCCCAACATATTGATGCAATTACAAACAAGGCAAGAGAGCGACTGTATTTCATTAGAGTGTGAGGAGGCTTTGTATGTCACCAAAGACACTCGCAAGGTTCTACAGATGTACCATGGAGAGCATTCTAACTGGTTGCATCACCTTCTGGTAAGGAGGAGCCACTGCACAGGATTGAAAAAAGCTGCAGGAAGTTGTAAACTCAGACAGCACCATCATGGGCACTAGCCTCCCCAACATCTTAGACATCTTCAAAAAGCAATCCCATAGAAAAGTGATGTCCATCGTTAAAGGCCCCCATCATCCAGGACCTGGCTTCTTCTCACAGTTACCATCAAGGAGGAGGTACAGGAGCCTGAAGACACACACTCAACGTTTCAGGAACAGCTTCTTCCTCTCTACCATCGGGTTTCTGAATGGACAATGAATCCATGAACACTACCTGACTCATTTTTCGCTTCCTTTTTGCACTACTTATTTCATTTTAACTATATGCAGTACCTGTTGTAAATTACAGGTTGTGTATTATTATGTGTAACACTGTACTGCTGCCGCAAAACAACAAACTTCGTGACATCCCAGTGATATTAACCCTGATTCTGATTCAGGCTTCCATGCCTCCTCCCGGATGACAGTACTGAGAAGAGGGCATGTCCCAGATGGTGAGGGTCCTCAATCATCAATACCAAATACTCGATATTTCTCACAGATTGCTAGTGTACCACTTAGCATAACACTTTTACAGCAAATGCAGATAAACGTGTTCTCTGTTCACATCTATCACACAGCAATAAACCACCCAACAATCCTTCAGAAGCAACATAAAAGAGGAGGAACTCAGCAGGTCAGGACAGTTGCCATTCCAGGTTGAGTTCCCCTCGTTTCTCCAAACATCTAGCTGAGGGGGCACTGGAATCTAACATTCATCATTTATCCATCATCACCTGTTTCCTCCTCAACCGAGAGGCCAAGGAGCTCTCCCTGTCCAGCCGATGTTTACTGGATCCAACTCAGTTTGCGGGCAGAAACTCCACGTGGCTGGACTGCAACATTCAGAAATTTCAAAATACAAAGAATGATCTAAGCTTGAAAGAGTCAGGTTTTTTTTTAAAAAAGGTATCAGTTGAAATTGGTTACACCGTATGTACATGAACTTCAACTTAATTTAAAAAAAAGCTCTGAAGCAATATGACGTGTACCATATCTGTACCACACTGATTACATATCCAAATACCACAACTTGTTACCACCAGTTCTGAACATAGGTCAGTGGGCTCAAAAACTGAAAGTTTCTCCATCTTCAGACGCTACCTGGCCTGTTCACAAGCCAGTTTTTTTTAAACTTCAGATTTCCAGCATCTGCATTATTTTATTTGGGTATGTCAACCAACATCTTCCTCAGTTTTACTTCTCATCTTTTCATTGGCAAGTTATCCTTGTGGCTCACTGTTCCTTGGAAAACTTGAGTGTTTAGGGTCATTTCTATCTAGTAAATGCAAATCTTCCCTCCCAGATTGTATTCTAGTCCTCAAAGACTGAAAAAAAAGACTGTTTAACTAAAATAGGTCAAAGTTCATAGTCACGGACAGTACAGCACAGAAACAGGCCCATCAGCCCACCTAGTATGTGCTGAGCCATTTAAACTGCCCACTCCCATTGACCTGCTCTGGGACCATAGCCATCCATAACCCGTCCCATCAATGTTCCTATCAAAGTTTACTTCTTGCACTCTGGCAAGGCACTCTCCACACTCACACAACCTTCTGAGTGAACTAGTTTCCTCTTATTTTCCCCTTTCACCCTTAACCCATGATCTTTAGTTATAGTCCCACCCAACCTCAGTAGAAAAAGCCTGCTTGCATTTACGCAAACACGAGGAAATCTGCAGATGCTGGAAATTCAAGCCGCACACATCAAAGTTGCTGGTGAACGCAGCAGGCCAGGCAGCATCTCTAGGAAGAGGTACAGTCGACATTTCGGGCCGAGACCCTTCGTCCTGACGAAGGGTCTCGGCCGGAAACGTTGACTGTACCTCTTCCTAGAGATGCTGCCTAGCCTGCTGTGTTCATGAGCATCTTTGATGTGTGCTGCTTGCATTGACCCTAGCTATACCCCTCAATCTTGTATACCTCTATCAAATCTCCTCTCAATCTTCTACTTTCCAAGGAATAAAGTCCTCACCTATTCACTCTTCCCTTATAACTCAGATCATCCAGTCCCAGCAACATCCTTGTAAATTTTCTCCGTACTCTTTCAACGTTATTTACACTTTACTGTATGTAGGTGGCCAAAACTGCACACAATACTCTAAATTAGGCCTCACCAACATCTGATAAAACTTCACCCAGAATCTCAGTTCCTGTATTCAATACTTTGATTTATGGAGGCCAATGTGCCAAAAACTTTCTTTTTGATCCTACCTACCTGTGATGCCACTTTCAATTAACTATGGACCTGTATTCCCAGATCCCCATGTTCTATCACACTGCTCAGTGCCCTACTGCTCACTGTGTAAGACCTACCCTGGTTGGTCCTACTGAAATGCCACACCTCATACTTTTCTGCATTAAATTCCATCTACTATTTTCCCAGCTGGTCCAGATCCTGCCGGAATCTCTGATAGCATTTCACTACAGCCCCAATCTACGGGCCAACCACAAAATGGCTGATCCAATTAACCGTTTTATCATCCAGATTGTTGATATAGATGACAAACAACAATGGACCCAGCACCAATCCCTGCAGCCTCCAGTCAGGGAGGCAACCATTTACTACCACTCTCTGGCTACTCCCATAAAGCCAATGTCTAATCTAATTTACTACCTTATCTTGAATGCCGAGCGACTGAACTTCCTTAATCAACCTCCCAAGCGAGACCTTGTCAAAGCCTTGCCGAAGTCCATGTAGACAACATCCCCTGCCTTGTCTTCATCAACTTTCCTGGTAACTTCCTTGTAAAACTCTATAAGATTGGTTAAATTGGTAACCATTGGTAACCACACACAAAGCCATGCTGACTATCCCTAATCAGTCCCTATCTATCCAAATACACAAAATACCTTCCTTATAATATTTTCCTAAAGCTTTCCCACTACTGATGTCAGGCTCACTAGCCTATAATTTCCTGGTTTATTTTTAGAGCCTTTCTTAAACACAGAACAACACTGGCTATCCTCCAATCCTCTGATACCTCACCTGCCACTAAGGATGATATCTCTGGTAGGGCCCCTGCAATTTCTGCACTTGCCTCCCATGGGGTCCAAGGGAACACTTCGTCAGGCCCTGGGAATTTATCCACCCCAATTTCCCTTGAGACAGCAAATACCTCCTCCTCTGTAATCTATATAGGGCCCATGTCCTCACTGCTGCTTTGCCTCACTTCTGTAGACTCTGTGACAATCTCCTGAGTAAATACAGATGCAAAAAAATCCATTTAAGATCTCCCCATCTCTTTTGGCTCCAGGCATAGATTTTGATCTTCCACAGGACCTTGCAAACCTTCTGCTCTTCACATATCTGCAGAATCCCTGAGGATTCTCCTTTACTTTGTCTACTACGGCAATCCTGATGCCATCAAAATTGCCCTTTCTCCAATTTAAAACTCAACCCGTGAATCAGACCCCTCTTCTTCCATATTTACTTTGAAACTAATGGCATTATGTTCACTAGATGCAGATCCTAAACACTTCTGTTACCTGTCCTGTCTTATTCCCGAATAGCAGATCAGGTATTGCGCAATTCCTCATTGGGACGTCTATGTACTGTTTAAGGAAACTTTCCTGAATATATTTGACAAACTCTATCCCAGCTAATCATTTTACAGGATGTAAATCCCAGTCAACATGTGGAAAATTAAACTCACCTACTGTAACAAGCTTATGTTTCTTGCAACAGTCTGCGATTTCTCTATAGATTTGCTCCTCTAAATCCTGCAGACTGTTATATGGTCTATAATATTGCCCCATTAACATGGTCATACCTCAGTTCCATCCTTCAATAGACAAGATCTCCAGTCTGTCCTGACTGAGCACTGCAGTGACATTTCCTCTAACAAATAATGCTACCTCTCCACCTTTAATCCAGCCCGCTCTGTTACATCGAAAACAACTGAACCCCGGAATATTGAACCCCAATCCTGCACTTTCTGCAAACAAGACTTGTGAATGTCGACAGCATCATAATTCCATGTGTTGATCCACGTCCTAAGCTTGTTTGCCTTCCATAGAACCATAGAACATTACAGCACAGAAACAGGCCTTTTGGCCCTTCTTGGCTGTGCCGAACCATTTTTCTGTCTAGTCCCACTGATCTGCACCTGGACCATATCCCTCCATACACCTATAACCATATAACAATTACAGCACAGGAACAGGCCACCTTGGCCCTTCTGGTCCGCGTGTACCTCCCCTCATTCTTCTACACTCCAAGGAATAAAGTCCTAACCTATTCAACCTTTCTCTGTAACTCAGTTTCTCAAGTCCCGGCAACATCCTTGTAACCCTTCTCTGCACTCTTTCAACTTTATTAGTATCCTTCCTGTAATTTGGTGACCAATACTTTTCCCATTGGAATATATGCAATTCAGAACATTAGTCCCACTGTGCTCAGGTGTTTAACTTCTGCCTTTAACTATGATCTTACCAACATCTGCCTCCGCAACCTCTCCACTATCTGTTCTGGCACCCTGGTTCCCATCCCACTGCAACTCCAGTTTAATTCCACCATGCAGCACAAGCAAACCTTCACTCTAGATTATTAGTCCACCTCCAGTTCAGGAGCAAACTCTCCCTGCTGTACAGGTCCCACCTTCCCCGGAAGAGAGTCCAATAATCCAAAAATGTGACGACTTCCCTCCTTAGCCACATGATCTTCCTATTTCTGGCCTCACTGACTCATGGCACAGGTAGCAATCCTGAGATGACAACCCTGGAGGTCCTGTCCATTAACTTAGTACCTAACTTCCTGAATTCACTTTATAGAACCTCATCCCTCTTCCTACCTACGTCATTGGTACCTATATAGACCACGACCTCTGGCCACTCACCCTCCCACTGTGCTGTCACACAGGAGGTCCTGTCAGCTATGCGGAGTACTTCGCCATGTATTCAACCTGAGCCTGAGGTTCTGGAGGGTTCCTGTGCTGTGGAAGACATCCTGCCTCATCCCTGTGCCGAAGACGTCGCACCCCAGTGGCCTCAATGACTACAGACCAGTGGCATTGACCTCCCACATCATGAAGATCCTGGAGAGACTTGTTCTGGAGCTGCTCCGGCCTATGGTCAGGCCACATTTAGATCCCCTGCAATTCGCCTACCAGCCCCGACTAGGAGTTGAGGATGCCATCGTCTACCTGCTGAACCGTGTCTACGCCCACCTGGACAAGCCAGCGAGCACTGTGAGGGTCATCTTTTTTGACTTCTCCAGTGCGTTCAACACCATCCGCCCTGCTCTGCTGGGGGAGAAGCTGACAGCGATGCAGGTGGATGCTTCCCTGGTGTCAAGGATTCTTGATTACCTGACTGGCAGACCACAGTACGTGTGCTTGCAACACCGTGTGTCCGACAGAGTGATCAGCAGCACTGGGGCTCCACAGGGGACTGTCTTGTCTCCCTTTCTCTTCACCATTTACACCTCGAACTTCAACTACTGCACAGAGTCTTGTCATCTTCAGAAGTTTTCTGATGACTCTGCCATAGTTGGATGCATCAGCAAGAGAGATGAGGCTGAGTACAGGGCTACGGTAGAAAGCTTTGTCACATGGTGGGAGCAGAATTATCTGCAGCTTAATGTGAAAAAGACTAAGGAGCTGGTGGTAGACCTGAGGAGAGCTAAGGTACCGGTGACCCCTGTTTCCATCCAGGGGGTCAGTGTGGACATGGTGGAGGATTACAAATACCTGGGGATACGAATTGACAATAAACTGGACTGGTCAAAGAACACTGAGGCTGTCTACAAGAAGGGTCAGAGCCGTCTCTATTTCCTGAGGAGACTGAGGTCCTCTAACATCTGCCGGACGATGCTGAGGATGTTCTACAAGTCTGTGGTGGCCAGTGCTATCATGTTTGCTGTTGTGTGCTGGGGCAGCAGGCTGAGGGTAGCAGACACCAACAGAATCAACAAACTCATTTGTAAGGCCAGTGATGTTGTGGGGATGGAACTGGACTCTCTGATGGTGGTGTCTGAAAAGAGGATGCTGTCTAAGTTGCATGCCATCTTGGACAATGTCTCCCATCCACTACATACTGTACTGGGTGGGCACAGGAGTACATTCAGCCAAAGACTCATTCCACCGAGATGCAACACGGAGCGTCATAGGAAGTCATTCCTGCCTGTGGCCATCAAACTTTACAACTCCTCCCTTGGAGGGTCAGACACCCTGAGCCAACAGGCTGGTCCTGGACTTATTTCCTGGCATAATTTACATATTACTACTTAACTATTTATGGTTTTATTACTATTTAGTCATTTATGGTGCAACTGTAACGAAAACCAATTTCCCCCGGGATCAATAAAGTATGACTATGACTATGACTACGACTATGAATGCCGAGGACTCGATCCCAGATGTCCCCGACCCTGGCACCTGAGAGGCAACAAACCATCCGGAAATCTCATTCTTGTCCACAGAACTTCCTTTCTGTTCCCCAGGGTAACGAGTCCCTTATCACCACAGCTCGTTTCTTCTCCCTCTTTCTGTTCTGAGTTACAGAGCCAGACTCAGTGCCAGAACCTTGCCCACTGTGACTTTCCTCTGCTAGTCGTGCCCCACCCAACAGTATCCAACATGATAGTCTGTTGTTGAGGGGATGGGCACAGGGGTACTCTGCACTGACTGTTTAACTCCTTCCCCATCCTGACTGTCACCCAATCTCCTGTGCCCTGTACATTGGGTGTAACTACCTCTCTCTCTCTGTCCTTTCTATCACCCCCTCAACCTCCCAAATGATCCGGCGTTCATCCAGTTCCAGCTTCAACCCCTTTACGCAGTGTTAGAAGCTGCTGCTGGATGCACTTCTGGCAGTTACAGTTGTCAGGGACACTGGAGGTCTGCCTGTCTTCCCATGTCCCGTAAGACGAGCATTCCACTATCCTGCCTGGCATTCCTTCTGTCCTGATTGTGCAAATATAAAGGAAACAATAAATAAACTGGGGAAAAAAAATCTATCTGCAGCTTTCTCACTTTCTCTCACTCAGGTCTCTCCTCACCGAGGCTTTGAAGAGCTGAGAGTCTCCGTCGGTCAGGGTCGACCATGGATGTTGCAACCTGGCTGTCTGGATACACAGCCCAGGGCAGTACGATATCGAGAGCAAGCTCCCCCTCTCCACAATCCGATGAACCCAAAGGAACGGCAGAGACTGATACAGTTTGGTACCAGCAGCATCGCAGGAGTTGCCAGTCAGCATTGAACTCAATGTAGGACCGCCTTAAGGAATCCATCTTCAGATTTTTCCCTCGGGGTTTACTCCCGAAGCCTTCTCCATGAGTGGGTGCAGCCACAAGGCAGCGGAGGTTTGAGATCAGAGTTTCCCTTCTCCTAGATGAGCTGCCAACCACGGCTGATCAACCCCATCTGACCGAAGCAACTGGTTTTAAAGCGCCGGTAACCCACCTTTGCCCTTTCTCCTGTGAGTAGAAACAGTTCCACCAGGCTTAGCAGCTAGGCCACACGTGAAGACAGGGAGCGGGTCTTGGTTGTCAGAGCCAGAGGCTATTTGATGCGCACGCCAAAGGGAGCTTTTAATAGGTGGATAGTGTCCCCAGTATCATCCCCAGCTATAACAACCCAAAGGAACCTTGAAGAGCTAAAGCCTCTAATAACCACTAACAATGTCCATTCCAACCATGGCCACTCCACTTGCCCCTGCCTTACTTTAATTTGTTCTTGCCAAGCAATCCTGATCGCTGATTGGCCGATGTTCAAAGCAAATTTATTATCAAAGTACATATATGTCACCATATACAGCCCCGAGATTAATTTTCTTTCTGGCATCCTCAATAAATCCACAATAGAATAGCTATATTATAATCAACTAAAGAATAGAAGGGGATTTTCAAAGTTGACAATGAAGTCATTACCAAAGGACATACTGTATAAGTTACCGTGAAGAGTCAGAGTGCTATCACACAGAAGCAGGCCCTTCAGCCTCTTTAATCTATGCCCAACTATTATCCCGCCTGATCCATCGCCTAGTCACATAGTCGCCTAGTCCCATCGACCCTCCATACCCCTCCCATCCATGTACTTACCCAAACTTCTCTTAAATGCTGAAATTGAACCTATGTCCACCACTTCCACCACCAGCTCATTTCACTCTCGGAGTGAAGAAATTTCCTCTTAAACATTTCACCTTTCACCCTTAAAACCATGGCCTCTAGCTCTGGTCTCACCCAGCCACAGTGAAAAAATCCTACTTGCATTTACCCTATTTATACTGCTCAAGGTATGGATTGTAGCCCTCCATTGGTCGGGGTTGGCTCAAGATATTCATTTTCCTGCAGGAAAACTACAGAAAAACTAGTCATAAAGACTGACAGAAAACCAATCTTCAAAAGGAGACAGTCTGTGCAAATAAAAATAACACTGACAGCATGAATTGTAAAGGGTCCTTGAACGTGAGTCTGTAGGTTGTAGAAGCAGTTGAGAGTAGTGGTGATTAAAACTATCCATATCAGTTCGGAAGCCTGATGGTTGTAGGGTAATAACTGTTCATGAACCTGGTGCTGTGGGTTCCAAGGCTTCTGTACCTCCTGCTCGATGGTAGTAGTGAGAAGAGGTCATGGCCTGGATGGTGGGGGTCTTTGATGATGGATGCTGCTTCTTTGTGAAGGCACACCCTGGAGATGTGCCCAATCATGGCGAGGGCTTTGCCTGGGATGGACTCTGCTGTATCCACCACTTTCTGTAGTCTTTTCCATTGGTGTGATGCAACCAGTTAGGATACTGTGCATCTTCCAAAGTTTACTAAAGTTTTTGGTGATGTGCCAAATCTCTCTTAAACTCTAAGAAAGCAGAAGTGCTGTTGTGCCTTCTTTGGGGTGACATATATGCAGGTCCCAGAAAATAATTGCTGATATGTTAACACCGCGGAATTTAAAGCTACTGAAGCTCTCCCTCCATTCACCCAATGAGGACAGACTCATGGACCTTCGGCTTCTTCCTTTTGTGGTTGATAACCAGCCCTTTAGTTTTGCTCAAGTTGAATGCGAGGTTGGTGTTGTGGCTCCAAACAGATGTTCGATTTCTCTCCTATATACTTTTTTTTATAAAAACAACTTTGTATTTGGCCAATAACATCAGCAAACTTGAATACAGCATTGGAGCTGTACTTAGTCACACAATCATTAAGTGTAAGTGAGTAAACAGGGGCCAAGCACACAGCCCTGTGGTCCACCTGTGCTAATGATGAATATGAAAGAAACGCTGTGACCAGTCTATACTAATTGGGGGTGTGCTAGTGAGGAAATCAAAGATCCAGTTGTACAGGGAAGTACCGACGCCCAGGTATTGGAGGTTAGTGATGAGCCTCGGGGGATGATGGTGGTGCTGAATGCACAGACGTATTCAATGAAGAGCATCTTCACTGTTCAGGTGTTCCAGAGCAGAGTGAAGAGCCAATGCAATGGCATCTACTGCCTTGAACCTTTGTAAATGTGGTAAAGTTTCTCCATAGTGCTATGGAGAGGGAGTCCAGATTCTCTACCCAGCAATAATGAAGGAACAGAGATAAATTCAAAAGTTGGAATGGAATCTTGAGGGGAATTTATGATTCACAGCATTCAGTGTGCCAACTCCCCATATCTCTGGTTCATAGTATTCCAATGCACCAACTCCCCAGTGTTCTGGGTGGTGAAGAATTTTTGAAAGTTGCTGCTGTCATTTTGCAGATGGTGTTCATACACCGTGGCAACTGCGTGCTGGTTGGACACCTCCCTATTTGAGCAGTGAAAGATGCTGGTCGGAGACCACAAGATATAGGAGCAGAATTAGGCCATTTGCCCATCAAGTCTGCTCTGCCATTTCATCATGATTGATCCAATTTTCCTCACAGCCCCAATTTCCTGCCTTCTTCCCGTATCCCTTCATGGACTGATCCATCAACCTCTACCTTAAATTTACACAAAGACTTGGCCTCCACAGCTGCCTGTGACAAAGAATTCCACAGATTCACCACTCTCTGGCTTAAGAAATTCTTCCTCATCTCCTTTCTAAAAATCGCTCCTCTATTCTAAGGCTGTGTCTTCTGGTCTTAGACTCCACCACCATAGGAACTATCCTCTCAACATCCACTCTCTTCATTTAGAAAATAGTCAACCTTTTCATTTCTTCTACCAAAGTGCATGACCATACACTTCCCAACACTGTATTCAATCTGCCATTTTTTGCCTATTCTCCGAATTTGTCCAAGTCCTTCTGCAGCCTCTCCATTTCCTCAAAACCACCTACCCCTCCACCTATTTTCATATCGTCTGCAAATTTGCAACAAAGCCATCAATTCCATCATCCAAATCATTACAAATAACTGAAAAAGAGTCGGTCCCAACACAGACCCCTGTGGAACACCACTAGTCACTGGCTGCCAGCCAAAAAAGACTATTTATTCCCACTGACTGACTTCCTGCCAATCAGCCACCGATTTATCCATGCTAGAATCTTTGCTGTAATACCATGGGCTCGTAGCTTGTTAAGCAGCCTCACATGTAGCACCTTGTCAAATTCCTTCTGAAAATCCAAAGACACAACATCAACCAATTCTCCTTTGTCTATCCTGCTTGTTATTTCTTCAAAGAATTCCAACAGATTTGTCAGACAAGATACTCCTTAGAGAAAACCATGCTGACTACAGCCTATTTTATCATGCAACTCCAAATAACCTGAGACCTCATCCTTAGTAACCGACTCTTAACATTGTTTCCAACCATCGAGGTCAGTCAAACTGCCCTACAGTTTCCTTTCTTCTACCTCTCTCCCTTCTTGAAGAGTGGAATGACATTTGCAATTATCTAGTCTTCTGGAACCATTCCAGAACCTAGAGATTCTTGAAAGATCACTACCAATGTCTCCACAATCTCATTAGCCACCTCTTTCAGAACCCTGGGATGTACACCATCTGCACCAGTTGACTTACGTACCTTCAGACTTCAGATTTCCCAAGACCTTCCCTTTAGAACAGTAAGTGGTGCAGGTCGGAGATCTCCCCTCTACAACAGTAAAGGGTGCCGGTTGGAACCTCCCCTTCAGAACAGTAAGGGGTGCCGGTCGGAGATCTCCCCTCTAGAACAGTAAAGGGTACCGGTTAGAGATCTCCCCTTTAGAACGGTAAAGGGTGCCGGTCGGAGATCTCCCCTTTAGAACGGTAAAGGGTGCCGGTCAGAGATCTCCCCTCTAGAACGGTAAAGGGTGCCGGTCGGAGATCTCCCCTTTAGAACGGTAAAGGGTGCCGGTCGGAGATCTCCCCTCCAGAACAGTAAAGGGTGTCGGTCAGAGATCTCCCCTCTAGAACAGTAAAGGGTGCCGGTTGGAACCTCCCCTTCAGAACAGTAAGGGGTGCCGGTCGGAGATCTCCCCTCTAGAACAGTAAAGGGTACCGGTCGGAGATCTCCCCTCCAGAACAGTAAAGGGTGTCGGTCGGAGATCTCCCCTCTAGAACAGTAAAGGGTACCGGTTAGAGATCTCCCCTCCAGAACAGTAAAGGGTGTCGGTCAGAGATCTCCCCTCTAGAACAGTAAAGGGTACCGGTTAGAGATCTCCCCTGTAGAACGGTAAAGGGTGCCGGTCGGAGATCTCCCCTTTAGAACGGTAAAGGGTGCCGGTCGGAGATCTCCCCTGTAGAACGGTAAAGGGTGCCGGTCGGAGATCTCCCCTTTAGAACGGTAAAGGGTGCCGGTCGGAGATCTCCCCTCCAGAACAGTAAAGGGTGCCGGTCAGAGATCTCCCCTCTAGAACAGTAAAGGGTGCCGGTCGGAGGTCTCCCCTCTAGAACAGTAAAGGGTGCCGGTCGGAGATCTCCCCTCTAGAACAGTAAAGGGTACCGGTCGGAGATCTCCCCTGTAGAACAGTAAAGGGTGTCGGTCAGAGATCTCCCCTCCAGAACAGTAAAGGGTGCCGGTCGGATTTCTCCCCTCTAGAACAGTAAAGGGTGCCAGTTGGAGGTCTCCCCTCTAGAACAGTAAAGGGTGCTGGTTGGATTTCTCCCCTCTAGAACAGTAAAGGGTGCTGGTTGGAGGTCTCCCCTCTAGAACAGTAAAGGGTGCCGGTTGGAGGTCTCCCCTCTAGAACAGTAAAGGGTGCCGTTGGAGGTCTCCCCTCTAGAACAGTAAAGGGTGCCGGTCGGATTTCTCCCCTCTAGAACAGTAAAGGGTGCCGGTCGGATTTCTCCCCTCTAGAACAGTAAAGGGTGCCGGTCGGATTTCTCCCCTCTAGAACAGTAAAGGGTGCCGGTCGGATTTCTCCCCTCTAGAACAGTAAAGGGGGCCGGTCGGATTTCTCCCCTCTAGAACAGTAAAGGGTGCCGGTCGGATTTTTCCCCTCTAGAACAGTAAAGGGTGCCAGTGCAATGTAAAAGATTACGTAGTCTGGGGAATGAGGGGGAGGTAGGGCATTAGCGGAAGTACCCCATCCGTTATTTATTTATATACACATTCTTTCTCTCACTCCTTTTTCTCCCTCTGTCCCTCTGACTGTACCCCTTGCCCATCCTCTAGGTTTCCCCACCCTCCCCCTTTTCCTTCTCCCTGGGCCTCCTGTCCCATGATCCTCTCATATCCCCTTTTGCCAATCACCTGTCCAGCTCTTGGCTCCATCCCTCCCCCTCCTGTCTTCTCCTATCATTTTGGATCTCCCCCTCCCCCTCCCACTTTCAAATCTCTTACTCACTCTTCCTTCAGTTAGTCCTGACGAAGGGTCTCGGCCTGAAATGTCGACTGTACCTCTTCCTAGAGATGCTGCCTGACCTGCTGCGTTCACCAGCAACTTTGATGTGTGTTGCTATTAATAAGTTCATTTATTTCTGAACTGATGCCAGAAAAAAGTTCAAAAGCTCAATTTTTCTGAGAAATCTCTAGCACCTTACTTGTGATATTTCAGTTCCCTCTCCCACACCTTGACATCCAGGTCTTGGGTCTGGAGAAAACCACACTGAAGCTCAATCCCATCCAAACCCACTGTCTATTTTCAAAGACATTACTTTGTTGGGATTAATGCACTGGGAGCAGAAGTAGAAAACCCAGCCAATTTCATCTATGGTAACGTGGCCAATTACAACATCCTCAAAAGCTGACCTTGATAATGATTAATAATTATACTTGGGATCTATACAAAGATATTATGTAACTCTTAGCTAATGCTCAAAAGGAAGCTTCAAATTCTGATTTTTCAGGAGATAACCGCATGTGCATCAGCAAACACTGGACATCTGTGAGATATGCTGCCAAAGTTAATTATTCTTTGGACACACAATGTCTGCTGACATGAACACTTGAAAACCTTTTCAGGTAGGTGTCCAACATGGCCAGGGAGAGGAGAGGAAGACTACACCAGCTTCTGCTCCTCAGGACATAAAAGGGGAAGTGGGGGGGCGGGGGCGCGGGTGGGAGGCAGACTGGCTTTAAGTGCAATTTAATAAGTTTGAACTAATAAAGTCTTTGCAGCTTCATTACCGAGTTATAAACATACAACAAGTTTCATTGGAGTTATTAAATTTTGTTGAGAAAAAATTATTTTGGATAAGGATTATTCTAGCAATGAATGGGTTGAGGAGATTGCCAACACCTGATCACGTCTATCTAGATCATGTCCCTTGTACTTTTTGGGGAAGTTGAGGCCCACTGACCTTGTGGGTAGCTGGCCCAGGCTCACAACAGAAGACTGAAGCCCTAAGACAAAATGCAAAGATATTGGGAAGGACATATGACAAAAGAAATTTAATTCACACAATACCAAGAATTTAAGGAAATCTTAACCCACAACTGTAAGGCGACCTTGAAAGAATCTTAGCCATGGATGTTCTGTGGAAGAAGGGCAGGCAATGTCAATCCAGACCCAAATCTCTAAGCTCAGATGGCTCTGTTGTCAAAACTCTTACTCAAAAATTTGATGTGCATCCAATTGCTCCTTGATCCTACTATTCCAGATGTCACAGATCATGGGAAACAGTAAGCCTTCTCCACTGTTCTCAGACCACTGCTCATTTACTCCTTTCAAGGAGGATCATCTACTTTATGTCAGGACTTAGGAAAACGTTTTCATTCAATACTTACAACAAAAACCACACTTGAATAAATTAGTAATGACAGTTTATATGTCACAATGTGGTTAAAGGTTCCTGACAATAGTGGCACATTACTAAGGCTTTTTTTTAAAACCACGAGGTCCTCACAGGCTCCTCTCCAAGTCACACACCATCTTATTTCAGAAATATTTCACTGGCTCTTCTCCATCAAAGGGTTTAAATCAGGGGTTCCCAACCAAGGGCCTGACCCCTCAGTTAATGGTAGGGGTCTACGACAGTAAAAGGGTTTAAACCCCTGGTTTAAATCCTGGTACTCACCACCGAACAATACCATGTGAGCACCTTCACCAGGCAGACTGCTGCAGTCCAAGATGACTTAGCACTTTTACCATAGGTGATGGGGAATGGTCAGCAACTGCTGGACTTGCCACCATTATCCATCCATGTGCTGAAATAGCACAGGCCAAAAAGTGAAATATGTTTTGGCACACCCTTCATTAATATTTTGATGTCACGTGCAATTGTTGAAGTTGGATTTCTGATCCATATTTCTGGAGGTTCCGAAAGAGCTGAAGTGAGGACCTTCCCCTTCAAGTCCCCTCTGGATTGCAGAAACCAGTCCATATTTGAATTACAAACTGGTGTGCGTAATATGGGAATAAAAATACTGATTACAATAGTTCATGGTCAAGTTCATGAGTACTAAGTTTACTTTGCCATCGATTGCCCTACTTGATATTGTGGAGGGAAACGAAGCAATAGAATTCCCTTTGAGCTGAACTGCACTGCATGTGCATTCAATCAGTCACTCTAGAAGGGCAACAAGTTAACACTCTGGGAAGTACTGTGTCCTTCCAAACAAACCAAATTTGTAACTTTGTAGCTATATCTGATACGTGCAAAAGGACTAGTAATAATAATACATTTACTAGGAAGCAAATTCCTAAGTGCTCAATTAGGAGAACCTTCATAGAATCAATCTTAGATCACTACAGCACAAAAATGAGTTCTTCAGCCCATCGAGTCTGTGCCAAACTACTAATCTACCCAGTCTCAACGACCTCAGTACCCCTCCCATCTATGTACCTATGTAAATTTCTCTTAAATGTTGAAATTGAACCTGTGCCCGCTATGCTCATCGCACTCTCACCATCCTCTGATGCGCAAGTTTCCACTCATGTTCCCCTTAAACATTTCACCTTTCACACTTCACCCATGACCTGCAGTTCTAGTCTCACCCAACCTCATTGGAAAAAGCCTGCTTGCATTTACACGATCTATACTCCTCATAATTTTGTATAAGTCTGTCAAATGTCCCCTTATAAGTCCCTGGAGCTCTGGAAAAAGTTCTAACATATTCACCTTTTCCTCTGACTCACGTCCCCAACTCCTGGCAACATTCTTGTAAATTTTCTCTGAACTCTTTCAAGGAATTATGGACCTGTATTCCCAAATGTCTCTGCCCTACCTCTCTCCTCAGTTCCCTACTGCTCACAGTGGAAGTCCTATCCTAGTTGGCCCTCCCAAAGTGCAACACCTCACTCACAAACGTCTGCATTAAATTACATGGGCAATTTTTCAGTCCATTTTTCCAGCTGTTCCAGATCCCACTACAATCTTCGACACCCTTCCTCGCTGTCCACGACAGCTCAGTCTTGGTGTCATCTGCAAACTTGCTATCCAGTTTACCATATTATCATTCAGATCATTAATATAGATTAATATTAATATAGTTAGATATGGCCCTTGTGGCTACGGGGATCAGGGGGTATGGAGGGAAGGCTGGTGCAGGGTTCTGAGTTGGATGATCAGCCTTGATCATAATAAATGGCGGTGCAGGCTCGAAGGGCCGAATGGCCTACTCCTGCACCTATTTTCTATGTTTCTATAGATGACAAACAACAACAGACTCAGCACCATTCCTTGCAGCATTCATTCTCCAATAAGAGTTCCTGATTTTGGGGAATGAGGTGGGAAGTCATTTTATAGTCTGTGGTAGTTATTTGAGTAGATATAGAATTTAAAAAGACAATTAAAATAAGTAAAAGTTCTAAGTGGGGCTGAGGCCAATTTCACTATTTGAATAAAAGTGAATTGCCAATCTGAATGCAGACAGGTTTTGGAGCAATCAAAGTCACTTGAATTGAATTGAATTAAATTTGGGACCAAAGACATCACCGTTGTCCATACACGGGACAAGGGTAGATTCCTGATGAACATTTCAAAAGAGGATAATGATTTTAAACTTTTTACCAAAACCTAGATGAGGGAAACATATCACTCCCATACTAGCTACTCTGCATTTGCTTCCTCGATCTTTTCGAATTCATTTTAAATTTCTCTTACTTGTTTTTAAAGCTCTTAATGGTCTGTAACCAGAATATATCACAGAATCATTATCATTTATAATCCTGCTCGAGCTCTCAGGTCTTCTTCTGCGGGTCTCCTAAATTTAAACAATTTCTCTAAAACACCATTGGCAGGTCTGCTTTTTTGAAGTACGCTCCCAAACTGTGGAATTCAATACCTCAGAATATAAGGGATGCAGACTCAGTTCAAAACCTATTTATTTAACCTTGCTTTTAACTAACATGTTTTTGTCTTTTTATTTTCAAGGCTTTTTTGAATGTTTTATTTTCATGTTTGAACTTTACCCCATCGTAAAGCACTTTGAACGACCTCCTTTGTATGACAAGTGCTCTGTAAAATAAAGTTATTATTTGATGTTGTAGTTCAGCTGGATGAGTTTGAAAAATTAGGCAGGATACACAAAGTACATAGCGAAGGATTAAGGGTTTGGCAATTTAAAAAGTGGATAAATTTGAAACTTGGATGAAATACATCTTTAGCTGTCAAATATCAGCAAGGCAGGAAATTTTGTTTGAGGGATGATTAGATAAGTGAAGGTTGTTTCATTGGAAAAGGCTGGGAAAAGACTTAACTAAAGTGTACAAAATAAAGTAGCACCTTGAGAAATGGGAAGGATCCACAGTCCCTAACACTGGTCAAAAATTGAGGCAAAACGTGAAGTAATTGGTAATTGAAGGTGGCAAGGATTGACCACTTTAAATCTGCAACATAAGCTGGCATTGCCAGCTTTTGCTTTACCCATGCGCAATTAAAGTGCAAATATCAGGGCAGAAAATGTTTTCTTTAAAGACTACACACTATAACAACATAAATATAACACCACTGCCATAGTGGAGGCAATAGGCTCATTGTACTGTCAATCAAGTCACTAAGGGATTGATTTTGTGCACACAATATTATTTGAGCATCCACTCCTTGCTACATTTTCTGGAAAAATAAGTTTGTTTTTATTGGGAGAAGTTGCTGCACTTCCTTCCCTTCTGAAATGACGAAAGTCAATTCACACAGGAAACCTGATTCATCACTTACCGCCATCAGTCTCTACAAACAAGTTTGCGAATACAATTGCAAAAAATTTACATTGAGAACACACATCAGTGCTAAAAAGGTGCCTGCAATTTATGAACGTGCAAGAGGCTTCATGCTTAATTAAATATAATGAATAGATATTACAGAAGGCCTCATTTACCTTGCAACCTGTGCCAAAATTCTCAAAACCTTTTCAATCTAAAAGTTCATAATGATCTGGTACCAAATTTTAAATCATTTGATTTGAAATGGAGTTGGAACACTTCTCTAAACTATTCCAATTAATTAGTTTTCAATCCTCACGAACTGTGTCAGTCTGGAATTTCCCAGCTCGAGTTGTGAATTTAATTTTATTATTTTCACTGCCAATTTTTTTCCCACAGATCTCTGTGATGCCCATCTGACATTTGTCGGTTATTGTTCTGACCGTGTGTGTTACTGGATACTTCTGGCTTCTGTTTTTATTTTTAATTGCTCTTTTGCAACTGTATCTCAAATGTTGGCATCAAAGCAGTACAAATTTGAGTTACCAGTGGCCCGGTTTTCTATTTGATTTAACTCTTTGTGGAAAACAAGGTAGCTAACTTTATATTATTATCCTTCAGGTTTTCAACCTGCCTTCACACATGATCAATACATTAGGTCTTTCAAAGGGTCTTTCAAAAGGTCCTGCATTACAGAGATCTGATTGTGCAACACCTGGACTTGGGGTTCAATAAGCAGACATCCCACCTCTCCCGGAACCTCGGGGAGTCTCCTGCATATGAATAGTGGCTCCCTGATGCCCGCAAATTATATACAATATCACGGAAATCAATTTTTTTTGAGAGCGAGAAAGCAAAAGAGAAAGCGCGCGAGCGACGAGAGAGAGCGAGAGCAAGCAAGAGCACGCGAGCGAGAGAGAGCGAGAGTGCGCCATGGCACAGTGTTCCAAAAAAAGAAAATATAAAACCTATGTCACCTCAGACTACCCTAAAGTGTACCCCTGCCTAATAGGGGTCAAAAATAATGACAGTGTTGCTCGCTGCACTGTTTGCAACAGTGACCTTTCTATTGCCCATGGTGGGTTAAGACTGTAAAAGACATGTTGAAGTGAGTTTAACAGGTGTCATTCATTCATTAGCATAGCTAACGTTATTTAAACTAGCTGGCCAGCTGCTAAGGAGCTACTCTATTGCAGACATCCCACCTCTCCCAGAAGTCTCCCGCAAATTGATGGTGCTACCTCCCTGAAATGAGTTTTTACAGGGTGGGATGTCTGAATAAGTCAAATAGGAAACAAGCTGCTGAGATGCAGAGCTAAGTCATGGATAAGGATTTTCACTCAGTGGAAGAAGATGGTGTTGCCTTACCGGCCCTCTCTTCTACACCAGGGGTCCCAGCAATCAAGCGAACTCTTAACAAGAAACCAGGAAGTAGGACGACTAAGCCACGGACAGTCAAAATCTGCTCTTCATATATAATCAACATTCCACTTTAAGTGAATTTTCCTGCTCCACCCCCACAGATTCCTCGTGTGCACAGAAACCTATTGATCACAGTTTTCGGATAATCAATCAGCCTTGAGATAAGGAACATCTCATTTAAATCCTGAGTGAGCCACCTCTTATTGAACCGCCTTTAGTTCAACTCCTCAATTAGTGAGACATCCTTTTCTACTCCACCCTCTACAAATCTCCCACTCAAGGTCACCACTCATTCTTGAAAATCATTTTATATTATGAAAGGAGATGACTATAAGTTGTATTCAGTATAAAAACATTGATTGTAATGAAAGGCCACAGTGCAAGGATTTGATTGGACCATAAACATGTTAAAACGTTTGACTGGAGAATAAACCACGATAGGATATTAGGAGAAGAAAATGGCCAAATAAAAATGAAAGAGAGACACTTCTTCACAGAGGAGGCAATGAACCTTTGAAAATTTCCAGCCTAGGGACTGTGGGTAGTGAGATAAATATCAGCTATGATAGAGTCACAGAAAAGCACAGCACAGAAACAGGCCCTTTGGCCTATCTAGTCCGTGAGCAGCTCAAAGGGAAATCTTTCCTTCTACTAGTTACCTGCATCACCTCATAGGAGTTATACAAAGATGACAGCTCAAGCCACCTTTCACAACAAGGTGCCTTTGCCCTTCATTACTGAAGTATTTGAATTCAAAGGTTCAAAGATTTATTTATTATCAAAGTATACACCTCTGAAATTCTTCAATTATTCATTAAAGGGGCTCTGTATCTTTGGACGTTTCACGTTGAGACTGCTGTCCACCTGCCCTGTGGCACTGATGTGAGGGCCAACAGTTACCAGGGTCGTGGTTTATAATCTGCTTTTGGTGCTTACAGAGTACTCACTAATTACATCATTTCAGTAGCTGCCCTGGGGGTATTGATTGCAGTGTGCAGCAGATTTATCAAAAAACAAAACACATCTGTGTTAAAGTGTGTACACAAAGTGCTTTGGTTTACAATAGTGCAATTATGTTTTAAGATTGCCGATATTCTGTAAAATACTGTGTGTTTAAACTATTTGTCTGGATTAAATGGATATTTACATTATCAATATGCAGTGTAAATGGTAGCCAAAACCAGAATGATCATCAGCTAGACTGCAATGTGCTGGATCTCCCAGAGCAGCAGCCCCATACTCCGGGGAATTAAATCAGGTCTCAACACCAGGTCTGCACTCACTTTAGATGAGCAGAAAACAAGCTTAACCTTCTGAAACTGCAACAACTGAACCATTATGACACAGCACAGATTCACTCCAAGCTTCAGAACAGCTGCTAAACAAGTTGGAGCCATGGAGTTATGACAGAGAGCTTACTCACATCAGCTGACCAATTATCCACTTGGAGCTCAACTGGAGACAAACACACAGTGTGTCACGCTAACTTACAACATATTCGCTTGCAGATGGGAGATGCAGCAAAAAAAACATAGAAAAGTAAGTCTTTTTGACTGATGTGCACTGTCCAGGCTGTTCTGCCAACCCATAAAGCAAACAGCACAGAAACAGGCCCCTCAGCCCACAAAGTCGGCATCGAACATGATGTCATTATTACAAGATACAGTAGAAGAGCTTTTCTTTCAAATTCACATTTATCTGTCACATATATATCTAAATATACACTGAGATGCATTGTTAACACACGAATCATCCCCAGGTTGTGCTGGGGGCAGCCCACATGATGTCAAATTAAACTAAATCTCCTCTGCCTGTATATGATCGAAATCCCTCTCTTCCCTCTGTATTCATTCACCCGACAGCCACCATCATACCTGCATTCCTATTCTGAAGTCACTTCACAATTTTGCCTCCTAACTCCTTCCCCGGGAAGCCCAGCCCCTCTCCAGCTAAGGGCAGCTGATGGGCTTCAAATATAAAACAAGGTGCTGCACCACAACCACTAGCACTCAAATGGATGATTCTTACCCACTGGTTAGACATGTTTTCCTGCACCCAAAATGCCTGAAAAGTCTAAGCAATTTCTTTAAGCACTTTCCCTAGGATGAACTGGAAATTAGCTAAAGCCTGGACACATCAGAAGAGTCAGCAACACTAAATTAGTGAGTAACTGTTCTTAAGGTAGAGTTTAAAAGAGGTAGGTCTCAGGCCCTGCTGGTGAGTTTCACTTAACGGGACTCTAAAGGAGCCACATTTCAAATTGTTAGTTAATAGTTGATCGGCTAATAAGTTTATTAACAACAGCCAATAAAACAGAATGGCCATCATTGTAACAGGGAATATATAACGATACAACAGTGGGGAGTGATCATTTCCTCATTGTCTGTACAATGAGAAATCAGAGGAAAGCTTCTCATATCCCCAGAGAGGAATTTTAAAAAGGCAAATTGGGATGCATTTGATGATTTACATGAAAGTAGATTTCTTGATCATTTGGTTTTGGAGGATATCAAGCCGAGTAATAATACCTCGTGCTCTGTATAGCTAAGGAATCGATTCCCAGATTGTTGGGAGATGATGAAAGGAGAGCTGTTCCCTGGTGGATGGATGAATGTGAAAGAGCTGTGAAGGACCGGAATAAAACTTTTAGGAAAGTGAGTCCATTTTGCTCCTGTTCATCTGTCAGACAATATAAAAGCTCAAGCTATAGCTAGAAAAGTAGTGAGAAGGGCAAAGCACTGTGGTAGCAGTGGGAAGAGACCCAGGTAGGGGAAGTTTGGGTTTGAAACAGAAAATGGGGTGGGGGGGGGGGGGGAGAGATAGAAAACTTGATGCATTACCAGTTTTGTATGGTGGAGAGAAGGTTGCACTTCCAGACTCTGAAAAAGCAGAGTTATTAGCAAAAACATACGTCAGTGTACATAACTCAGCCAATTTCAGTAACGAAGAGAAGTCTTATCTTGAAACAATTTTGGCAAGTAATCCTCAGCTTGCCAAGTAAAAAATACTCCAGCTCCTGCTTGGATGTCAAATTTACATTGTCTGAATTTAAAAAGGGCTGTTAATGGTGCTGGTCAGCCATCACCTGGGAAAGATGATATTTGTTAAAGTATGTTTACACTCGGGTTTGAAGACCCACAATTGATCTCAAATTAATTGCTAAATTTCTTAAACAATCGTCAGTGGTAAAATTTCTCAGAATGTGGATAGCACAAGGTGAACACGGAAGATGTATGTGAATGAAATTCCAGAGAAGTATATATAAAAAAAGCCTTTAATGTGCTCAGTTGTATAGTTGGGTGTGATTGGAATACGAGTAGGATGTGTGGCTTATGGGTCAGTCTCTCCAGCGGTCTTAAAGCCCCGAGATAAAGTTCAGGCTCAAGCAGTAAGATTATGTTGTGGTGCTATTAAATCATCCCTAATCTTGGCATTACTGGTAGAAATGGGTGCGGTAACTTTACATCTATACAGGTTACAATTAACAATGGTTTAGTGGATTAACATAAGAGGACAAAGTTGGTCATTCAATGAATGAGTGTCTTAGATTACACAAGGTTTCAGGTTCATGGATCATTGGAAACTGTTCTGGGCAGGGGTGACTTATACAAGGGAGATAAATTACACTTTCTGTAGGGGTACCAATATCTTGGATAGGAGGTTCACTAGAACTACTCGAGAGGATTTAAACTAGGTTGGCAGGGATTTGGAAAGCAGAGCACCAGGTCGGAAAGTGGAAGGACTGAGAGGAACGTGACTGGTAAGAACAGGCAGGAGAAAGGTAAGGCACAATGTGATGAAGAACGAAGCATGCATACTTTAATGTAGGGAGCATCATGAGTAAGGGTGATGAACTTGGGCATTCATCAGTAGACGGAACTACCGTATGATACTTTGGATACAAGAGACGCTGATTGAGAGAGGGACAGGACTAGATGTTCCCAAGTTCTGATGTTTTAGAAGAGAAGAGGAGTGAGGGTGGGAGCTGGTCAGAGGGAGTTGTACCTCTAATCGGAGCAATATCACTAGTGCACTCAGGTGAGAGACTAGAGGGCTCACCCACTGAATTACATGGGTAGAGCTAAAAAAAAAAACGTCAAGGAGGTCTTAAAGCTCTCTTTCTCAGCTGACCTGACCAGTTCTCCATCATGACCCTCCTCTATTTGCCAGAATTGCTCCTCACACTCAACAATTGTCCTTTCAGCTCCTCCCACTTTCTCCAAGCTCAAGGTGTAGCGATGGGCACCAGCTATGCCTACCTCTTTGTCAGCTGTCCCTGTTCCAAGTTCCCCAACTCTTTCTGTGCTGCATTGATGACTGCACTGGTGCTGTATCATGCACCCATGCTGACTTCATCAACTTTGCCTCCAATTTCTACCCAGCCCTTAAATTCACTTGGTTTACTCTGACACTTGTATTTTAAAGTATAGTACAAAAGGGGAGCAAAAATAGTGAGGCAGTGTTCAAGAACTTTTCAGAAATCTGGCAGAGGGAAAGACTGAGTTCCTAAGTCTACAGGCACCTATACCATCTCCCTGATGGTAGCAATGAGAAGAGGGTATGTCCTGGGTGGCCAGGTCCTTAACGATAGATACCACCTTTGAGGCATCGACTTTTGAAGATAACCTCAGTGGTGCGGAGGCCAGTGCCCATGATGGAGTGGCTGAGTTTACATCCCTCTGCAGCTTTTTCTAACCCTGTGTATTGGCCCCTCCGTACCAGACGGTGATACAGCCAGGTAAGATGCTTTCCACAGTACATAGTCATAGGATACTATGTAATAGACACAGGCCCTTGGGCCTATCTAGCACATACTGAAATATTAATCTGCCTAATCCAATCGACTTTCACCCAGACCATAGCCCTCCATACCACTCCTATCAAAATCTCATCAATGTTGAAATCGAGACTGCATCCACACTCTCACCACCCTCTGAGTGAAGATCCCCCTCATGTTCCCCTTCAATACTTTACCTTTCACTCTTAACCCATGACCTCTACTTCCAATCTCAAAAGCCTGCTTACATTTATCCAAACTATACTACTCAATTCTGTATCCCTTTATCAAATCTTCTCTCATTCTCCTCCGTTCTCGAGGGAAAACAGTCCTAACCTATACAAACTTTCCCTATAACTCAGGTCCTCAAGTCCTGACAACATCCTTGTAAATCTTCTCCACACTTTCAATCTAATTTACATCTTCCCTGCAGGTAGGTGACCATAACTGCACACAATATTCCAAACTAGGCTTCACCAACACCTTGTAAAACTTCAACTTCAAATCCTGTATTCAATACTTTGATTTATGAAGGCCAATGTGCCAAAAGCTCTCTTTATGACCTTATCAACTTGTGACACCGCTTTCAAGGAATTAAGGACCTTTATTCCCAGATCCCTCTGTTCTACTGTACTCCTCCATCCCCTAGCACTCACTGTGCAAGTCCTACCTTGGTTTGTCCTCCCAAAATGCAACACTTCATACTTGTCTGCATTAAATTCCATCTGCCATTTTTCCAGCTGGTCAAGATCCCACTGTGAGCTCTGATAGCCTTCCTCACTATCAATACGCCCTTGTTCTTACTGTCATCTGCAAATCTGCTGATCCAGTTAACCAATTATTATCCAGATCATTGACATAGATGACAAACAACAACACACCGAACACTGATCACTGCAGCACACCACAAGTCACAGGCATCCAGTTCGAGAGGCAACCAGCTAGTACCACTCTCTGGATTCTCATGTGAAGCCAACGTCTGATCCAATCCTCACCCTGAATGTTGAGTGACTGAACCTTCTTAACCAACTCCCATGCAGGCTTTGCTGAAGTCCATGTCGACAACATCCACCACTACCCTTCCTTCATCAACTTTGCCGATAACTAAGATTGGTTAGATGCAACCTCCCACACACAAAGCCATGTTGACCATCACTAACCAGTTCCTATTTATCCAAATACTTATACCTGATCCCTTAGAACACCTTCCAATAACTTAACCAATATTGATGTCAGGTTCACTGGCCTATAATTCCCCAGGTTATTCTTAGTCTTTCATAAATAAAGATACGACATTAATTATCCTTCAATTCTCTGGCACCTCATCCATGGCTAAGGAAGTTTTAAATATCTCTGCCACAGCCCCAGAAATTTTAGGCATGAGCCTCCCACAAGGTCTGCAGGAACACCTTGTCAGACTCTGGGAACTTATTCACCCTAATTTGCCTCAAAACTGCAAGTACCCTCTCCTCTGTAATCAATAAATTCATGAGCTCCCTGATTTGTCTCAATTCTATAGACGATCTCTATCTCCCAAGTAAATATAAATAGAACACCTGAAGAATAAAGACACATACGTAAGGCTCCTTTTCATTGACTACAGCTCTGCCTTTAATACCATCATTCCAAATAAACTGATTGCTAAGCTCCAGAACCTGAGCCTTAGCACTCAGATCTGCAGCTGGATCTTCAACTTCCTCACAGACAGGACCTAGGCTGTAAAAATAGGGGACAAGCTCTCCTCTACAATCACTCTGAGCACCGGTGCCCCACAAGGCTGTGTACTCAGCCCCCTGCTGTACTCACTGTACACCCATGATTGTGTAGCCAAGTTTCCATCAAACTCAATATATAAGTTTGCTGATGACACAACAATTGTAGGCCGTATCTCGGGTAATGATGAGTTTGAGCACAGAGAGGAAATTAAGAACCTGGTGGCATGGTGCGAAGACAATAACCTATCCCCCAAGGTCAGCAAGACGAAGGAATTGGTTGCTGACTTCAGAAGGAGTAGCGGATCGCGCGACCCAATTTATATCGGTGGTGCGCAAGTGGAACAGGTCAAAAGCTTTAAGTTCCTTGGGGTCAATATTACGAATGACCTGACTTAGTCCAACCAAGCAGAGTCCACTGCCAAGAAGGCCCACCAGCACCTTTACTTCCTAAGAAAACTAAAGAAATTTGGCCTGTCCCCTAAAACCCTCACTAATTTTTATAGCTGTACTGTAGAAAGCATTCTTCTAGGGTGCATCACAACCTGGTAGGGAAGTTGTCCTGTCCAAGACCGGAAGAAGCTGCAGAAGATTGTGAACACAGCGCGGCACATCACACAAACCAATCTTCCATCCTTAGACTCACTTTACACCGCACACTGTCGGAGCAGTGCTGCCAGGATAATCAAGGAACAACCCACCCAGCCAACACACTTTTCTCCCTCCGGGAGAAGGCTCAGGAGCTTGAAGACTCGTATGGCCAGAGTTGGGAACAGCTTCTTTCCAACTGTGATAAGACTGCTGAACAGATCCTGACCCGGATCTGGGCCGTACCCTCCAAATATCCGGACCTGCTTCTCGGTTTTTTTGCACTACCTTAATTTCCATTTTTCTATTTTCTATTTATGATTTATAATTTAAATTTTTTAATATTTACTATCGATTTGTAATCCAAGGAGCGGGAAGCACAGAATCAAATATCGCTGTGATGATTGTACATTCTAGTTTCAACTGTTTGGCGACAATAAAGTAGAAAGTATAGATGCAGAAAATCCATTTAAGATCTCCCCACCCCTTCTTTCAGCTCCATTTCATAGGTAACCACTCTGATCTTCAAGTGGACCAATTCATCCCTTGCTATCCTTTTGCTCGTAATAATTCTGTTGAAGCCCTTGGGATTCTCCCTCCACCTGATCTGCTAGAGCAACCTCACGCCTTATTTTAGCCTTCCTGATTTCCTCCTCAAGTGTTCTCTTGCATTTTTTGTTTACATTCAAGTACTTCATTTGTTACTTCCTGCCTACAGCTGCCATGCACCACCTTCTTAACCAGGACCTCAATATCTCTTGAAAACCAATGTTCAATAAACATTAACATTACCTTTTATTCTGATTCATAATCTGTACTCTTAAAATTTCACTTTTGAAGACCTCCTACTTACCAAGCACACCTTTCTGAAACCATCAAAATTAGTTTTCTCCAATTTAGAAACTCTATAACTATCTCGAAACTAATGACATTATGATCACTGTACACACGTCTGTCACCTGCCCTGTCTCGTTCCCTATCCAGTATTGCACTCTCTCCTGTTGGGACCTCTATATATTAAGGAAATTTTCCTGAACACATTTGACAACCTTATCCCATTCAGCCCTTTACAGGAGTCCCAGTCAATATGTGAAAAGTTAAAATCACCTATCAAAACATTGTTTCTTGCAATCTCTCTACAAATTTACTTCTGCAAATCCTGTTGACAATTGGATGGTCAATAATATAATTCCATTAATGTGGTTGTCCTTTCTTTTTCCTTACTTCCACCGATGTGGCCTCAGTATACGAGCTCTCCGTTCTGTGCTTTCTGAGCAATGCTGTGACATTTTCCACTCTCCCCCTTTACATCCTTCCTGCTCTATCAGGTCTCAAACAACAGAGCCCCAGAACATTGAGCTGCAGGTGCTTCCCCTCCTGCAACCAAGCCTCACTACTGGTTACAGTGTCATAATTCTATGTGCTGATCCATGCTCTAAGCTCATCCACTTTCCTACAATACCCCTTGCAATGAAATATCCACAACTCAGAACATTAACCCCACCATGCTCAAACTTTCGATTCCTGAGTTTGTACAGGCTTAGCAACATCTTTTTCCACAACCACCCCACTATCTGCCCTGGCACTCCAGTTCCCATCCCCCGGTAACATAATTTAATATCCACCCCGCGCCCCCCCCCCATGCAGCACTCGCAAAGCTTCCCGCAAGGATGTCAGTCCCCTCCAATTCAGGTGTAAACCATCCTATCTGTACAGGTCCTACCTTCCCTAGAAGACAGCCCAAAGATACTAAAAAAGAGAGCTGACCACTGTGGCTTTCCTCTGCTAGCTCATTCTGCCCCCCTCCAACCAATCGGAAAGTGATATACCTGTTATTGAGAGAAATGACCACACAGGTTCCCTGCACTGGCTGCCTATCCCTGTTGGTCACCTCAGAAGTAACTACCTTCCAGTGTCGCCTGTCAATCAACCTCTCAGCCTGCTGAATGATTTGGAGTTCATCCAGTCCTTAACATCTGTAGAAATTTGCTGGCAGCATAGACATGCCAAACCTCTTCAAACTCCAAATGAAATATAGCACTGACAGGCCTTCTTCATAATATCATCAATATGTTGGGCCCAGGATAGATCTTCAGAGATGTCAACAGCCAGGAACGTAAATCCAATTACCCTGTGTTCCACTGCTGATCCTTCAAGGACTGGTGTGTGTTCCCTCCACTTCTTCGTCCTGAAGTTCACAATCAAATTGAGACAGGATTTTCCCTTCATATGACCATGCTGACCTTATTTTTTTTATATGCAAATGCTTGAGGTTCACAGTTCATTTCCCACCTGGTATGTATTGAGAACACAATACTAAACAGCAAATGCAGGTACAATTGATCAGCCAAGACAAATTCAGCAACTCCTGATGTGCAGATCGCTCCAAGGAGGGGTAATTAATGCAGGACAGGGAGATTTTTTTGGTATGTACATTTAGTCAGAATGGATGTTAGATCAATGAGAATGCAGGAAATTGAAATCCCAAAAAGCCAAAAGGAGGAGAGTAACTGTTCAGCTGGCAATAATACCATTAAACTCAGAGACAATTATAAAACTAAGTTAACTCAATCTTGGCAAAGTCATAATCTGCAAAGTAACTTTCGTTCCCTGTCTAGTTACAGTAGAAGTTTTGTATTATTTTCCAGTCCAACAAACCATGCTGAATTTAAAGAATTAACATTGGGAAAATCAATGAACCAAAGAAATTAAGAGCAGATTTAGCAACAACACGACTTCACTAACAACACCCAATTTCTTGACATCTTAAAATTTACTGATCAAGCCTTGTGCATTCCCATCAAAATCACTTATATAAATAATAAACAACCCCATGGCATGCTATTAGACAATGGTCTCCATTCTGAGAAACATCTTTCAACCATCACCTACTGCTTCCTACCTGAGCCAAATTTGAACCCATCTAACTAGCTCCCTGGATTCCATGGGACCTAACCTTCCAGAACAGCCTGCCGTACAGGACTTAAGGCTCTGCTAAAGTGCAAACAGATGGCATCCTCTGCCCTACCCTCATCAACCATTTCAGTTACCTCTTCAAAAAGCTCCAAGAGATTTGTCAAACACGACTTCCCATACACAAAGCCAAGCTGACTCCTAATCAGGGTGTCTATCCAAATGCTGGCAGATCCTGTCCTCAATCTCCTCCAGTAACTTCCCAACTACTGATATCAGGCTGACTGGCCTGTAGCTCCCAGGCTCGTCTTTGCTACCCAGAACAACATTAGATGCTTTCTATTTGTCAGGAACTTCACCAATGACCAACGATAAAGCAAGTATATTCACAAGGGCTTCTACAATTTCTTTACTTGACTCCCACCGAGTCTGAGGATGTACTCTGTCAGGGCCTTGGGATATATCCACCTGAATGTACTTAAGCAAATACCTACTCCCTAGTAAGAACATTTTTCAAACATTTCCACTTGTTTCCCTTTTCTCTTAAGCAGTCAAGGATTTTCCTCTGTTAACAGGAGAGATTTGTTAAAACTCCACCTATTTCCTGTGGCTCAAGACAAAGGCAGTCCTGCTGGACTCTTTCCAGGCTCCCTTTTGCTGTAGAACTTTTCTTAACCTTACCGACCAGGTACATCTAATACTCTCTTTGCTCTCCTGATTGCCCTCAAGTATATTCTTAATTTCCTTAAAAGTTATCAAGGGATTTATTCATCCCTGACACCCTAAAACCCAATGCCAGGGTTCCTTGAACTTGCCAGGGCCAACAAGGGTGAAAGGATACAAGTCCAGGGGACTCTGGATGTCAAGGGCTGGAGGCATGTGGCAGGTACAGAAAATATGAACACATGATATGCCTTCCAGAAGTGCAAAGAGTGTTAGGTAATTATTAAGGAAAATAGAGGCAATGAAGGAGCACAAAGGATGAAACTGGTCCTAAATTAATATTTCTCATTTGCATTTATTAAGGAGAAAGACAGTCATTGGAAAATTAAGGGAGGAATGATATTATATCAACAACTTGGTGCAGACATAAAGGTAGATCATCCTCAGAGCCTGCTGAAAATTTCAGGTTGCTATGGCAGGCAGAGAGGACATTACTGGAGATATGAGTGACTTTTAAAGTCATTGCTGGTGACTGACAAGATGCCAGATGAACAGACATGTGCAAAGGTGGTGCCCTCATTCCAGGACAGCAGAGACAAGCCAGTGAGTCGAACTGTAGTAAGGAGGTTATTGTGACCCTGCACTTGGAAAAGCAGAGACCAGTAAAGGACAGTCTGTAGAATTTTGATGTGGTAAGGGTGGGGGTAAAGTAAACCTAGCAAAAACAAAATCCTTTAGTAAAATTAAAACGTATGTTTTGATCAAGTACAACTGAAAAAGTTGGTTCCAGTTTGTAATGGGGACGTGAACAACATTTACTTCCTCAACCCTCCCAAAACTTTTTACAGTTAAGGAATTTTGACATATAGTCTCTGTTGCAATAGGAGTTACTGAGTACCTCAGTAAACTCATGTACCCAGCACATAGGGTGACCAGATTGCTTGGATTTCAGTGATGTTGAAAATTTAAACCGGAAGAACTGTATTAAAAACTTTCCTTTTCTGGCAGATTCTGTGGCATTCACTGTCTGGGTCATGGTCAGTGAAGCAACTAAACCGTCCTTCCTTTGAAAGAGTTGAAACCTGAAAATGTGATCGTTGAAACTATTCTCTTCTCAGATATGGATATGCAGTTATAAGGAACTTCAAAAAGGTAACTAGAGAACTATGAGCTGTGCTGAACGGCTGGAAACTAGTTAAAAAAAACACTTGCAGGATTAAATTTTCTGGTCTATATACCATCTTTTCCACAGGCTTTATTAAAGTACATGAATTATTCAATTGTACAAAACTAGAATTTTGGACAATAAATTAAAGGAAGGCTGCTCTTTCTTGAGTACATTTCTCGAAGCAGCAAGATAATTAGTAAACTATCTTCAGTATGTTCAACCCAGACGTTGTGTTACCAGCAGTCAGGAAAAGAACTTCAGTGTCAGGAAACAGGCCATTGCTTTTAGTGTAATAAACAGCAGGACATGGAGGATTGGAACTACATTCATCAGAATATTTCCGGCCACAGACACAGACACCAAGTCAGATAAGTTTCATTACAATCAAGGAGAGAGATCAGCACTCCTCTGCTCTGTAGCCAGGCTGTTTACTGCAACCAAGCCAATGCAAGTGCAGATAAAAATTAGTCTAATCGTGTAACATAAGACAGTTCTGACAAAGGATCTTGACCTGAAAACATAACCCATTTCTCTTCTCACAGTTGCAGCCTGACCTACTGAGTATTTCCACCATTTTTTTGTTGTTTTTGATTTTCAGCATCTGTTTGTTTCCTATTTTCAAACTGTATGTGGCAGGTTGTCAACGGACAGGTTCCACAGCACAGATTGAAGTAGATCCTCATTTCAAATCAGCTGTTCCAGTGGCCCTGAAAACTGCCAATGATCACTAACCAAATCCTGGGCATTGAATCTCCCACAACACAACCCCACCCAACTCCTGATCAATCAGCAGGAAGATATTCATTCAAAAATGCAAAACAGGGCACATCATGAATGTGACTAGAAAATCCCTCATGTTTCCACAGAAGAGAATTGGATTAAAAGCAAGTTTAAAAAGCTGTTACCTATGGCAAGCATCAAGGAATATGTGGATTCTGAGACCAGCTACATAGAGAAGTGTATTGAGGATGTTACCATTATGAAACACATCTTGGTGAGGGCAAATCAAAAGCCATGGCTCACTGCAGAGTCTATGCCAGGCTGTGGGATCATGATGCTGCCTTTAAATCAGGGGATCCAACAGCTCTCAGAAAAGCAAGAGCTGTGCTTTCCTGGTCCATCAGGAAGGCAAAATGGGAACATTCTCAGAGAAGTTACAGTCACTTCTGCCATACCAAAGCCACGAGGTGCATGTGGCAGGAAATTCAGGGGATTACATACTACAAGTCGACCCTATGCGTCATTGATCAGGATGTTTCACTCCCTGACAGGCTGAACGTGTTTTACGCTCGGATGCACCTTGGAACTGCTGGTCAGGAAGGCCCCCTTCCCCCCAGAGCAGAAGCTGAGGTGAAGAAGACCCTGGCTAGAGTCAACCCACACAAACTTGCTGGACCCGATAATATACCAGGTTGGGTTCTGAAAGACTGCACTGCCCAGCTGACGGAGCTGCTGATGGACCTGCTATCATCCAGTGGCATTAACATCAACCATTATGAAATGCTTTGAGTGGCTGGTCATGGAGCACATTAAAGCCTTTCTCCCAGTTACCCTGGACCCTTTCCAGTTCACTTAATACTCAAAATCAATCCACAGACGATGCAATAGCCCCTGCTCTCCACTCTGTCCTGTCCCACCTGGAAAATGGGGTCTCATGTGCCAGACTGATGTCTATAGTCTCTAGTTTGTTATTCAACACCATCTTACCCCAGAAACTGGTGGGGAAACTGCCCTCGCTGGGTCTCAACACCTCCCTCTGAAATAGGATACTGGACTTCTTAACAGTGAGGCCACAGTCAGTCCGTGTGGGCAGCAACGTGTTTCGTCCCATTACGCTGAGCACAAGAGCTCCCCAAGACTGTGTTCAGCCCACTGCTGACTCATGACTGTGTTGCAGGATCCAGCTCAAACCGTGTCATCAGGTTTGCGGATGACACAACAGTGACTGGCTTTATCAAGTACGTTGACAAGACAGTGTATAGAGAGAAAGTGGATTGGCTGATGGATTGATGTGAGAAGAACAACCTAAACCCGAACGTGGAAAAGACAAAGGAAATCATTGTGGACTTCAGGAATGTGCAAACCAACCATCCCCCTCTGCAAATGCATGGCTTCTTCAGAGAGAGAGTTAAGTGCAGCAAGTTCCTGGGAGTTCACATCACGAACGACCTCACCTGGTCTTCTAATATCACCTCGCTGAACAAGGCGACACAGCAGCACCTCAACTTCCTAAAAAAGTTGAGGCAAGCAAGATTTTCCCCTCCTCCTGTGCACCCCCCCCCCCAATCTTAACTGCATTTTACAGGAGCACCATTGAGAGCATCCTGACAAGTTGCATCTCCATCTGGTATGGGAGCAGTCGAGCATCGGACCAGCAGTCCCTATAAAGGACTGAGAGAACAGCTGAGAGAATCATAGGGGTCTCCCTACCATTCATTGGAGACATTTATCAGAGCACTGCATACGCAGGGCCCTGAGCATTACCATCCTATCCTCGTTATATGCGTCTTCAGACAATGCGGATTCAGTTATGCGAGGAACCTATTTCTACCAACGTCTCCTTATACGCGTCCAATACTCACAATTATGCGAGGAGCACCACTTTCCCGCCAATACAAGTCATGTGCGCACATCTCATAGTCTCACTGTTGGGACGAGAAGCACCACTTTCCCGCCAATACAAGTCATGTGCGCACATCTCAGTCTCTCTCCCGCCACTCTCACATTGGTTTTGGCAAGGTGTGGATGCGTGATCTTAAACTTCTGTTGGTTTTACTTACGGTGCAGTGATTTTGCGCGTGAAATATTTAACTAAGTGTCCGATGCCATGTTCTGGGCCGTCAGCCAAGCGGTAGAGAACCGCTTGAAAACACTGGGAAAAAAAGTTGGAAATTATAAACAGTGCTGCATCAGCTGAAGGTAACACAGCTCTGGGACACTACTGTCGGGAGCAGAATCTTGCCTTTAAAGTTCTTTTGTTGCTTGACAATGCACCAGCCCATCCTAAGCATTTGGTCAGCATTCATCCTAACATAACAGTGCGTTTCCTGCCGCTTAACACAACATCACTGATTCAACCACTCGACCAAGGTGTAATCCACATTCAAGGTGTGCGTATTTTTTTACAGCGAACTATCTCTCAGATGCTGCAAGCAACAGACGATTTTGAAAACCCCGGGAGTTTACCAACGGTGAGGGAATGGTGGAAGTTGGAACACTTGGCACAAATGGTGATGGACATGGACCCACGTTCAGAACAGAGTCTGCATTTCAGTCGTTCCCTGCCATCAACCTTCTTTCCTACAAGCAAAGTTAAAATAAAATGCTACCAAGCAAACAACCCTCACCACTTTATGCAAATCACTGTAATCTGCTGCTGCTAGCAGTTCTAAGAATTCTGTGAGTCTTCCTTCACCCCTTGCTGTGCTTGATATTATCCTGATGACCACAACCATCCACCTTATCTATGTAAAGCTGCCCAACACCACAACAACCACTTATCTCCCGGAGCGAACACACCTGCCACTGTTGGTGAGTACTGTACACCAGAGGATGTTAACTTTCTATGATTTATTACATTGAATATTACATTAAATTGATGAACTATAATACAAGTGTTGTCTTGTAGTACTGCTTTTGTGTCGTATTGGTATGAAAATGTGAATAAATTTCAGATAAAACATATTTAGGAAGCCCTCTGGAACGCATCCCTATTTTGTCTATTTAAATAATTATTCACATTTTGCGATTTCACATTATGCGTCAACTTCGAGGAAGGTATCCCCCGCACACAACGAGGATAGGGTGTATTAAGGGTGCCACTCATCCATCCAGCATCCTCTGACTTCCTACCATCAGGCAGAAGACTGGTAGTTGTCTCTCGGGGTCCGAGGAAGATTAAACATTGTGCAGTTGTTATGCAGGTGGTTTCAGAGGCCAAAGGCCGAAGCACACAAGCAGTTGCAGGTTGGACATGGAATGGCGGTTGTTAGAACAGGTGCATACACAGCTTTGTGGTGCTGGTCTCGTGCTGCTGCGAGGCGCTGATTTCGGTCATCCTCAAAGACAGATGCAGCTTTTCTGGTCAGGGCGTGCCACGCAGCCCTGTCGGCTGCGGACTCCTCAGGCTGTCAAGGCTGGAGGTCTGCCCATTTGATGTACGATTTCAGATTGTCTTTCAATCTTTTTTTGGGGCGGCCCTGATTGCGACTGTCAAGCTCAAGCTCATCGTAGAGCAGCTGGCTGGGGATTCTTGTTGCACCCATGCGGATTACATGGCCAGTCCAGTGCAGCTGGGCCTAGAGGATCCTTGCCCCAGTGCTTGTGCTGTTGGTTCTGTTCCTGGTTGGTGATTCGGACCTGCCATCGAATCCTCATGATCGACCGCAGAGAGCACATGTGAAACTGCTCCAGCTGTTTGATGTGCCTGCGGTGCAGGGTCCAGGTTTTGCTGCCGTACAGGAGAGAGGTGAGGACCACAGCCTTGTACACCTTGAGCTTGGTTGAAAGCTGAATGTCCTTGTGCTCCAGACCTTTGACACGGAGTTTCCCGAGTGCCTGCTGGCTTTCTGGATCCTTGCTATGATCTCTTTGTCAAGGGATCCATCACTGGAGATGGTGCTTCTTAGATACTTGAAGCTCTCCACATTCTTCAGGATAGTGCCGTCGATGGCGATACATGGCTGAGGAGGGTGACTTTTTGGTGCAGGTTGTAGGAGAACTTACCGAGACTGATTGTCAGGCCGAACAGCTTTGAGGCTGCGGAGAACTTGTCGACAATCGTCTGCAGGTGGTTCTTCTGGTGGGCCATGAGGGCACAGTCATCAGCAAACAGGGCTTCAGTGATGAGCCTTCTCAACATTTTGGTCTTTGCAGCAAGGCGTCTCAGGTCAAACATCAATCTTGTGTAAATACCCAGGTCCAGGTCCTTAGCAACATGCTTCAGCACTTGGGTGAAGGAGAGGTTGAAGAGCACCGGTGTGAGAACACACCTTTGCTTCACGCCATTTGAGATGTTGAAAGTCTCAGATGGGGAACCATCTGAGAACACTTTGCACAAAAAGAAACAGGTTTTCAGAGAAAGCAATGAAGACATTCACTGGATGATTAGATTCAGTAATGAATCTGTTCTAGAAATTGTCTCCTGAATGAAGTGGGGACAGAGAATGATGCTGAGGGAACTGAAATGGAAGATTATGTTTGAGGAACACTGGGTTTGTAAAGACAAAACCAGTGGCTAGAAGATTTGTCCATTAATCTAGCAACTTGAACACCTTGTGTTTAGATGTGACAGCTGCAGTGCCTTGTAAAATTATTCAGCCCCATCCCTTTGTTCACATAAATGAGTATTACAATAATCACATGCTCCTTAAAAACAGGGAAAATTATATAGCATGAAAATCTAAAATTTCCAAAACTGAAATGTCAGCAGTTCAAAAGTATTCATCCCCCTTTGCCCCCTTTGCTCAGTATTAAGTTGAACCACCTCTCACAGCTATTACAGCCAGTAATGTTTTTGGATAAGTCTTTATAAGTTTCGCATAACATGACAGAGCAAGGTTTGCTCATTCCTCCTTGCAAACTTCCTCAATCTGTGCCTGGTTAATTGAGTGGTGGTGATGGTGGACAGTAACCTTGAGGCAAACAACAGGAATTCTGCAGATGCTGGAAATTCAAGCAACACACATCAAAGTTGCTGGTGAACGCAGCAGGCCAGCAGCATCTCTAGGAAGAGGTGCAGTCGACGCTTCAGGCCGAGACCCTTCGTCAGGACTAACTGAAGGAAGAGTGAGTAAGGGATTTGAAAGTTGGGGGGGGGAGGGGGAGATCCAAAATGATAGGAGAAGACAGGAGGGGGAGGGATGGAGCCAAGAACTGGACAGGTGATAGGCAAAAGGGGATACGAGAGGATCATGGGACAGGAGGTCCGGGAAGAAACACAAGGAGGGGGGACCCAGAGGATGGGTAAGAGGTATATTCAGCGGGACAGAGGGAGAAAAAGGAGAGTGAGAGAAAGAATGTGTGCATAAAAATAAGTACCAGATGGGGTACGAGGGGGAGGTGGGGCCTTAGCGGAAGTTAGAGAAGTCGATGTTCATGCCATCAGGTTGGAGGCTACCCAGACGGAATATAAGGTGTTGTTCCTCCAACCTGAGTGTGGCTTCATCTTTACAGTAGAGGAGGCCGTGGATAGACATGTCAGAATGGGAATGGGATGTGGAATTAAAATGTGTGGCCACTGGGAGATCCTGCTTTCTCTGGCGGACAGAGCGTAGATGTTCAGCAAAGCGGTCTCCCAGTCTGTGTCGGGTCTCGCCAATATATAAAAGGCCACATCGAGAGCACCGGACGCAGTATATCACCCCAGTCGACTCACAGGTGAAGTGTTGCCTCACCTGGAAGGACTGTTTGGGGCCCTGAATGGTGGTAAGGGAGGAAGTGTAAGGGCATGTGTAACACTTGTTCCGCTTACACGGATAAGTGCCAGGAGGGAGATCAGTGGGGAGGGATAGGGGGACGAATGGACAAGGGAGTTGCGTAGGGAGCGATCCCTGCGGAATGCAGGGGGGGGAGAGGGAAAGATGTGCTTAGTGGTGGGATCCCGTTGGAGGTGGCGGAAGTTATGGAGAATAATATGTTGGACCCGGAGGCTGGTGGGGTGGTAGGTGAGGACCAGGGGAACCCTATTCCTAGTGGGGTGGTGGGAGGATGGAGTGAGAGCAGATGTACGTGAAATAGGGGAGATGTGTTTAAGAGCAGAGTTGATAGTGGAGGAAGGGAAGCCCCTTTCTTTAAAAAAGGAAGACATCTCCCTCGTCCTAGAATGAAAAGCCTCATCCTGAGAGCAGATGCGGTGGAGACGGAGGAATTGCGAGAAGGGGATGGCGTTTTTGCAAGAGACAGGGTGAGAAGAGGAATAGTCCAGATAGCTGTGAGAGTCAGTAGGCTTATAATAGGCATCAGTGGATAAGCTGTCTCCAGAGACAGAGACAGAAAGATCTAGAAAGGGGAGGGAGGTGTCGGAAATGGACCAGGTAAACTTGAGGGCAGGGTGAAAGTTGGAGGCAAAGTTAATAAAGTCAACGAGTTCTGCATGCGTGCAGGAAGCAGCGCCAATGCAGTCGTCGATGTAGCAAAGGAAAAGTGGGGGACAGATACCAGAATAGGCACGGAACATAGATTGTTCCACAAACCCAACAAAAAAGCAGGCATAGCTAGGACCCATACGGGTGCCCATAGCTACACCTTTAGTTTGGAGGAAGTGGGAGGAGCCAAAGGAGAAATTATTAAGAGTAAGGACTAATTCCGCTAGACGGAACAGAGTGGTGGTAGAGGGGAATTGATTAGGTCTGGAATCCAAAAAGAAGCGTAGAGCTTTGAGACCTTCCTGATGAGGGATGGAAGTATATAAGGACTGGACATCCATGGTGAAAATAAAGCGGTGGGGGCCAGGGATCTTAAAATCATCGAAAAGTTTAAGAGCGTGAGAAGTGTCACGAACATAGGTCAGAAGGGATTGAGCAAGGGGTGATAAAACCGTGTCGAGGTATGCAGAAACGAGTTCGGTGGGGCAGGAGCAAGCTGAGACAATAGGTCGGCCAGGACAGGCAGGTTTGCAGATCTTGGGTAGGAGGTAGAAACGGGAAGTGCGAGGTGTGGGAACTATAAGGTTGGTAGCAGTGGATGGGAGATCCCTTGAGTGGATAAAGTCGGTGATGGTGTGGGAGACAATGGCCTGGTGCTCCTTAGTGGGGTCACGATCGAGGGGTAAATAAGAGGAGGTATCCGCGAGTTGTCGCTGTGCCTCGGCAAGGTAGAGGTCAGTACGCCAGACTACAACAGCACCCCCCTTATCGGCGGGTTTAATAATAAGGTTCGGATTAGTAACCTTGAGGTCTTGCCAGAGATGTTTGATTGAGTTAAGGTCGAGACTCTGACTAGGCCACTCAATAATATCAATTTTCTTCCTCTGAAGCCACTCCATGGTTGCTCTGGCAGTGTGCTTTGGGTTGTTGTCCTATTGAAAGATGAACTTTCTCCCAGTTTCAGCTTTCAGGCAGAGGCTAGCAGGGCTTTATCCAGGATCTCTCTGTATTTAGCAGTGTTCATCTTCCCATCAATTCTGACCAGATTTCCAGTCACTGCTGCTGAAAAGCATCCCCATAGCATGATGCTACCTCCACCATACTTCACAGTAAGGATGGTGTCACCTGTCTGATGCCCTTTTTGCGCAGGGCCTTGGAAATTATGGAGCCATGAAGTTCATCTCCAATTGCAACCACTGACTTCTGTAGTGACTATTGGCATCATTGGCTCTCTTACAAGTGCCATTCTTTTTCAGTGACCTAGGCAGTGTAAGGACTCACAATCAGTAACTTCCGAGCACCTTCCCCTCCACCAGTCTTCTGAAGAGGACATCAGCTCTTCTTCATGTTCCTCTTTTGCACTATTTATTGTAATTTTTAGTTCCCGCACTGTGCCACTGCCACAAAACAACACATTTTGCCACGTCAGTGAAACCAAATTTTATCAGAATCAGGTTCATTTTGAATTTACTGAGCACTGGGACTGGTTGTGGGGTTGTGGCACCACATAAATTCTGAAGGAATTATGATATTACTGCTGTAAGGAACCTTCAAAAAGAACCAGCAGACAATTTTGCAGGGGTGGGTGATAAAGCCATACATCACATAAACAAGTCTACCATATCGATGTCAACTACCAAACATCGACTTATACTAATACCGTTCACAAATACTTGCCTCCTAGCCTCCTATGTCTCGACAAGTCTAGTGCTTGTCTAGATGTTTAATGTTGTGGGTTTTCAGCCTTCAGCCAGTGTATTCCAGATTCCAACCACACTCTCCCTGTCTCCAAACCCACACTCTGTAATTCAAGATATCTCTGCTCTGGGTAAAGGTTACCTCATCTACCCTACCTTTGCTTCTCTCAACTTTCTGTCAGAAACCCCTCTGCTCCCAGGAACAAAAAATGTCCAGACAAATTCTGGTGAATCTCCTTTGCAATCAAGTCCTCCCCACAATCTGGCAAGTAGGACAATACACAGTGCTGAGCTGTGGACAATTCAGTGGTTTATAGAAGTAGAGAAAGAACAGTATAGCACTAGCACTTTAACCTACAATCCAATCTTATCCACCCCATGGTCTATCACTGAACCACCCACCGGGGCCAGGTGGGAAGAGACAGGAGCATGGGAGTGGGGAGCACACATCTGGCCACAAGGAGAACTTGCAAACTCCCCACGCAGAGCTTGGGACTGAATCTGGGAGAAGGTGGCTCTATGTACTGTGCCATCCAACACAGAGTGCTGCAAACATCTCTAAGTGGTTCCTTCTCATCTTAAAGACATCCTGTCTAAAATTAAATATTTCTATCCTGGGAGAAGGACTGATTTCCCACTCTTTCCCTTTAAATCTTACAAACTTCTGTCAGGTATCCCCTCAGCCTCTGATGTTCCAGGAGAAGCAGCCCAAATTTGTCCAGCTTCTCCATACCCTCAAATCCAGGCAGCATCGTGGTGAACCGCTTCTGCACGTTTCCTGTGACCGAGTGCCCACAATTGCACACAATTCTCCAAGTGTAGCCTAAAGGAAAGGTTTTCGAGCTACAACATTACTTCCTGACTTCATCCAGTGCCCAGCTGTGAAAACCTTGGTGTTTATAGTTTAAGCCTCAGCTAATGAAGTCACGTACTGTGATGCTTTCTTCATCACTTAATCTCACCACCTTGTCACCATTCTGAATCTCGGGGTTTGTACACAAAGGTCTATTTGTTCCTCAATATTCCCTTGGTTTCTTGCACTCACCATATATATCCAAACTCTAATACTCCTCTGTCCAACTTATTGTGTCAATTTTTGAAACTACTTCACAAACAATCTAAGCCTTTCCTCTATACAGCCTATAAACCCCCATTTTTCTTTCAGCCACATGCCCATGGAACGGTCTTTCAAATGTCACCGATGAATCAGCCTCAAACCACAACTCCTGGTAGTGCCTTCTAGGCACTTACCACAGTGGAAAAATCCTACCGCTGACATCTGCCCTAAATCTTCCTCCATTCACCTTAGACAGACATCCCCCCCGGTATTGGATATTGCCACCCTGGGGAAAAGGTGCTGGCAGTCCACTTGATCTATGGCTGTCAATCTCACACACCTCTATCAAGTCACCCCTCATCTTCTTCACTCCAAAGGTGAGGATTAAATCGGGAGATCGCTGAGGAGCGTGGCTCGTAGGGCCAGAAGAGCCTACTCCGCATTGTCGCTCAATAAACAAATATCATTCTGTGGTCTATAACCGTCCTCCTCACCATCAACAGTACTACCAACGTTCATGTCACCACACTTGATCACACTTCCTACGTTCTTATCCAGACTACTAACTGTATTTTAAGGGTGAAAGCTGAGACGTTTAAAATGAATATGAGGGGAAACCTCTCCACTCAGAAGGTCGCCAAAGTGTGAAATGAGCTGCCAGCGCAAGTGGTCCATGCAAGCTCGATTTCAACATTTAAGCAAAGTTTGGATAGGTACATGGATGGTAGGATTATGGAGGACTACGGTCCCGGTGCAGTTTGATGGGAGCAGGCAGTTTAAATGTTTTAGTATGGACTAGATGGGCCGTAGTGCTGTAGTTCTCTATGACTCTATCAAAGTACGGAAATAAATTATCAAAATATGTCACCATATACAAACCTGAGATTTATTTTCTTTCAGGTATTCACAGTAAATACAAAGAAAATCAATAGAATTAATGAGACTGCACACAAAATGGACAAACAACCAATAACAAAAAAGACAACAAACTGTGCAAACATGAAGGAAAAAAAACAAAAATAACAAATGAATCAATCAATCAATAAATAAATAACTCGAACATGAGATCAAGAGCCCTTGAAAATGAATCCATAGGCTGTGGGAACAGTTCGGTGTTGGGGGCGAGTGAAGTTATCCCCTCTGGTTCAAAAGCTTGATGACTGAGGGGGAATAACTTTTCCCAAGCCTAGTGGTGTGGGTCCTGAGGCTCCTGTACCTCTTTCCTGCCATCATATATACATAATACAAATACATATTACTAGACAATGGGGTAACCCATTGGGGCACCCTTTGAGAGAAAGGTAGTGCAGTCTGATGAGACCAGAATGAACATTAAATTTTCCTGAATGCTATTTGCACCACTTTGCTTTGGAAATTGAAGATGAAAATCTCAGTTTATTAAAGAAGAACAATGCGTAGCAAGGCAAATATAGCTCCTCCTCGTTTAATGAAGGACACTTCTGATGGCATCATTTCTGGTTGATCTGCCACCCTTGTGCCTCTCGTTGTCATTCTGGAGATGTGCAGTCTCTTCATCTCTTCTGCCGTTTCTTGTTTGTCTCTGATCCTGGGGACGCGCATTTCTCAGCTCCTTTATCTCTTCCTCTCTCCTCCTTATATGCCAGTTGTCATTTTGGAGACGTGCGTGCCTCTCCTCTTCTGTCTCTTCTTCTCTCGTCCTGACTCTTTGATCCTGGAGTTGTGCGGCCCTGGCCTCCGATTCTTTTTCTCTCCCTCTCCTTGCCACTTCCCAACAATGTTTGGCATCATCTCTTGACCATAATGTCCCCTCCTCTTTCCACATGGCATAATTAGGCTGACCATATTTTTTTTTACCCTAATGCTGGATAGAAGATACGAAGCAGTAACACCAAAGCCTCCAGGATGTTGATCATTCTGGATGATGTGGTTGGTGCTCTCCTAAATGGACGTGATATAGTCACTGCTGTCCTTTGACTGCAGCAAAGGGTTTGATGGGTGTCTCGAAGTACGTCATTACAATAGGATTTAATTATCTCTTATTGATGGGCCTCAGTTAGATCTGTCCCAATCCTGCACATGCTGATGGTGATTAGCAGAATGTGACCCCTTGAAATAGAGCTGCCCTGCCCTTTTGCTCTGGTTGGTGTCGTTGCTGTGAGCATCGTGAGTCACTTCTGAGGCTGGCCGTGCGCATGTGCTGTGGTGTCGCGTTGCGGTTTTCATCATGGCTGACATTGGCTCTCAGGTGAAAGCAGGGCTGTTGATTTTGGCGAGTGAGCAATTTTATATGAATATATAACCCCTGAACTTTGCCTGCATTCTGTAAGTTAGCACATTTTAAGTCGATTTAGCCAAAAATAGTACTGCTGTAATGCACTGTCTGTGCTAATTGGAGGTCACAAACAGACAAACAGAGCATGAGAGTTTTAGTAGCATATAGATAGAAAAATGTTGTAACAAGTTGTACCATAGCCTCCTAAATTGTTTCAGGTGAGCCATTTATTAAGAACAATGGAATACAAACACCAAACATAACACAAAAGCCTGTTGCCATGGGGAGGGAGGAATCATCAGTTCATTGGTGGGGTGGGGGGGGCATTGAAGAAACAAGTCACAGAAGGTCATCTGATCATTATGACAATCAACCAGAACATAGACACCATAAATCACAGCAGGTCTCATTGCTGTACAAGTGCTAACTCACAAGAGATTCGGGAAACAGCTAAGCCCAAAGCTCCTCCAAGTTCAGGGGCTCAGCTCAGGGCTAACAACCCTGACTGGTAAAACTAAATTGTTACGGAAACAGCAATAAAGAATTCTCTATGTCTAAGTACGACGGTATTCTGGAGTCTTCACCTGGGACTTGCATGACTGACAGTAGTGAAAACTGAGAGGAATCTACTGGCACAATGAAGGAAGTCCTGAACACTGTCAGAGATGGAGGACTTCATTACTGCCCTAAACACCAGCAGCACAACAGGCAGTAAGTAGGAAGACTGACCATTCAAATCGAGCGCTGTGACAAAGAGCTTCACTCTGGACTGTCTGAAGGCTGAAGTGAGAAAGGAGAATAGTGAAGAGCTAATGTTCCAAAAATCTTCAGAGACCACCCACCCTAGCTCAAAGACATTATGGACCACCCACCCTAGCTCAAAGACATTATGGAAGCAAAACCCAACATTTCCAAGAAAAGCTCACAGTAGCATTTTGGTTGAGAGTCAGGATGAGAGAAGGTCAAGATTACCGGGAGGAGTAGACCAGTCAATTCTCTGAGCCTCCTCCACAAAACATGATCAGGACTGACCCAATGCAATCTTAACGCTACAGTAACAATACTGAAAATGAATTTGGGTAAATCTGTGGACAGGAGAGGTTTAGAGAGATGAGGGCCAAATGGGACAGAGCTTGAAAAGACACCATGGATGAGTTGGGCTGAATGGTCTGTCTCCACTCTGTGACTTTAAATCCAGAGGTGGAGTATTTTCTTAACGTGCAGTCAATTCATAAGTTCAATGCAAGTAGCGTCTGCACCACTACCAAGTTCAGTGGAAACTTGTTTCATTTATGAAAGGGGAAATACCGTGCAAATGTGTGAATTTTATGATGCATTGTGTATAGGCAGGTGCAGACCATGTAGAACCTTGGATTAAACCAAACATAACAAGCCCCACTCGTTTCACATGTCTACTCAATCCGAGGTGGACTTTGTTGCAGATTAAGAAATCCAAGCACACACAGTTTACACTAACCACCAGTGCACTTGGTTCTCTTCCCAGCCCACTTGACCTACCTCAACACAATCGAATTTAATCACCAAAGTACACAGTCATACACACAATAACCGGATCATTTCCAATATACTTGAGGATTTGTTAGGCAGAAGGAGTTGGGAGTATATTATACTCAGGGGTACAGAAACAGACACTGCACATATAAAAAGGGTTGAAAGTAATCACAGATAAAAGAGTAATTAAAAGTAATGTCGTTTTTAATATATTAGTGCACACAGATGGAGTGGCAGGAGGGGTAAAGATGGGTCACAAGATTGACGTTGAGATTATACAGGTGATATCAAATATTCTAATGAAAGGAGCCATATCCTTTTCGTCAGGTCCCTCAAAGTGCTGCCACCACTCCAGAAAGATTTGATTTTGTGCAAACCCAGTCAGCCATTGACAGAGGTCAAGTGCCAACAGCCTCCTCCACAAGAGCATTTGAAATCATCTTTACCAACCTGCATTAAAAAGCAAATTTTAAATTAAAACTTTTCTCAAACTTCACACTGTTATAAGGTGTAAAGGCACACAATGCTCCTGGAGAGGAAAACAGCAAAAACTTTGCCAAAACAAGAAAGTGATGGTGGGTTATTAAATCCATTTCCTCCTACAATGTATTTACATTCCTGCTTGGTTTAGCACTGTGCAATGACAGACACACCCACTAATTGGGAAACCCAATCCAAGGAAAATCATGATTAAGAAATCAAACACCAGACTCAGAAACAATACCTCTGGAACAGTTCCAACAGTTGAACATTTCTTCAGCATGTATACTAATTTTCACTTCAGCATGTTTGTAAACCTTGTATCAAACAGCACACAATGCATTTTAAACTAAAAATAACCTCAGTTTAGACAAACACTTGCACTTCTAAAAATTCACACCTTAGTTAAAGGGGCGTGAAGAATGTGGATAAAACTGCAACCCTCACAACACAATCTCAGACTGACCCAAATAAAAAAAAATCACCTGCAACGGAATAATTCAAGAAACTTTCCCCTTCCTCACATCTGTTTGCCTGGCAGCAATTTTTCTCATCTTTGCCAATGCGTTCTCTTAAAAGGAGAACAGTCACAAAATATTATCCCTCATTTTCAAGCCCCTGAACGGCCGATATATTTATCGTATTCAGAGATACACAAGTTAAAGAGCAAGTTAATCTGCTAACATCCTCTGTATGTGAACTGGACCAGTGCTGGCGCAGGAGCTCTGATTGTAATATTGGCTCAGTGTTTCTGTCTCCAACAGCCCAGTGCCTATCGCTGGGCTTTTCCTTCAGCTTGGTATCCTCAGCTAAGCTACCACATCCTTCTTACTGCGTGGTGACCAAAACTGCACACAGCTCCAGCTGTGGGTGAGTGATGTTCTATCACGTTGTACCAAGACTTCCGCACTCTTACATTTAACATTCCCTGTAGAATGAAGGGTCACATCCCACATGCCTTCTTCATTACAAACAAGAGAACATCTGCCGGTGCTGAAATCCAAGCAACACACACACACACAAAGTGCTGGAGGAGCTCAGCAGGCCACAGAGTTAGAAGGTGGGGGAGGGGAGGGAGAAACACAAGGTGATAGGTGAAACCGGGAAGGGGGAGGGGTGTGAAGTAAGAGCAGGGAAGGTGACTGGTGACAGAGATACAAGACTGGAGAAGGGGAAATCTAATAGGAGAAAACAGAAGGCCATGGAAAAAAGAAAGTGGGGCAGGAGCACCAGAGGGAGGCAATGGGCAGACAAGGAGATAAGGTGAGAGAGGAAAAGGGAATGGGGAATGATGGGGGGGGGGAGAAAGAGGGTGGCCCATTACCAGAAGTTTGAGAAATCGACGTTCATGCCAGCCTAGGTCTCCCATTACCAAGCCAATTTAGAATCAATTTGACAACTTGCTTTCTGCAACCACCCTATAAACTGAAATACTGAAGTCCAGGTTAATCACTTCACTACACTGCTCTCAAAATACATTTTTTTTAAAAAGTAGTAATTCGTCATACAAATCTGTGATGAGCATTCCTTATCAAACCTTGTCTTTCCAAACATTGATTAATCCCATCCCTTAGATTTCTTCACCTAGAATTGCTTCCCTCCCACTGACATTAGACTTACTGGCGTATAATTATCCAGTTTATACTTGCTGCCCTCCTTAAGTGAAGGTATCACATTTGTTGTCCACCAGTTACCTGTACCTCGCCCATGGACCAGTGAAGATTTGTACAACACCAGTTTTAACAATAGCCAAGGAGAAAGGGTCTGTCAGGATCTGTGGTGATTTTAAGGTCACCATCAACCCAGTACTGAAAGTAAATCAATACCCTCTGCCCAGGATAGAGAATATCTTTGCAAATCTTTATGGTGGAATCTTCAGAGGCCTTCCTACAGCTGGAGATGAAAGAAGAGTCCAAAATGTTTCTCACTATAAACACTCACAAAGGGCTTTTTCACTATAATAGGCTTATTTTTGGAGAATAATCTGTACCTGCACTCTGGCAGAAAAGCTATGGACCAGGCACTCAGTGTTATATGCATGACATCATTGTTAATGGGATGGATGACAAGAAACATCTTCAAAATTTCAACACAATATTATAATGATTAAAACAGCCCATCTCAACCTTCTTTCCCTGGAGGAACCCTTGAAATAATTTTCAGGCCTCAGGGAACTCTTGCATAAAAATTATTATATCTACAGCTCACGGTACATTAGCGTGATCGGAAAGTTGCAGATATAATAATCCAAAAATAATTGTCAATGCTCTTTTGAGTAGAGGATGAAATTTTAGCCAACCTTTCTTGAAAAAAGATAGTTACATTTAGCTTACCTTCCTTGAAATTAATCTCTTTCTCTTTCATAATTTTTAAAACATAAGGAAAACAATAAATTTCTCAATTCTGGGTCAAACTTGAGAAAAGCACACACGGATTTCACCTTCAACTAAAATGAAACAATTTCTATCCTTGCTCTTGATGCCTGTTGAAACAAGAAAAAGCTTGCTCACACATGCAAGAAGTTGCTTTCCTATGAATAACAGGATACTCTTCCTTCACAGAAATGCAGAGCTTGTCCAGGGGCAGGTCAGTAAGCCTCATCTTGAGTCCATGATCAGAGTGCAGCTCACAAAGTTTTTCCTCTTCTCTCAAAGAGAAGTTCTCAGGCTGAGCAGAAGATTCAGAGAAAAGGTCCCTCACTCAGTCATACACGTGGCTTGAAAGGGAGGAAAAACACTAAAATTTTGTTCTGCTGTTCTTCTAGGTAGTTTTCAAAAAGACTTGACATTTTCTGATCCCTTCCTCACTCTCAATCCTAAGCAGCAATGGAAACATTTCAAGATATCCCTTGCAACATGATTTTTCCAAACATTCTGTTTCCTTTTAAATCCAAGAATCTTGTCACTTGAGGTCGAAACATTTTCTCCAAGGCCTTGCAAAGACCTGTTCAACTGGTTCATATGATGAAAAATGTCTGTTAAGTAAACTAGTTTCTGCAGCCATTCTTCATCTTCAAAGCAATTAGCAAATCCGGCCTTTTATTTTCATGAAAGTACTCCTGCAATTCACCCTGCTCAATTCACCCAATTCAGCTTAAACACCCTGTTGAGAATTCTTCCTCTGCTAAGCCACCAGATTTCTGTCCGCAGCAGGAGATTGGTGTGTTCTTTGTTCAGTTTCTCCACACTGATTCTCGAGTGAACAGGTCTTAAGTTACTAAATAACTTGCTTCCTGAATCCTTTTACTGACTGACTTTATTTTCAAAAGCTTTAAGCCATTTATTTGTTTTGAAGTTCCAATAGTTGTTTAAAATTATCAACACTTTTATGTGTCATGTGGCTGTGATTTGTAGTTGAGTGTGTTTGCAATTTTGCCGGAGCCATTGCTACATTTGTAAGTTGTTTGCCACAGACAAGGCACAATGGTATAGGACAGCTTGGATCACCAGTCCATATAAAACCCATTGATAAGTAGCTTTCATTATAAAGTCGGGCTTTTTTGTGTCCATTGTTGCACTAGTGCAGTGAAGTGACTCAGAAGATTGTAGTTTTTCATCATTAACCTTATCAGAATTGTCCGTAGACCTAGGCCCAGAATCCTCCTCTTCGAAAATCCCCACACTGGATTGTCTTTAGAATGAAAACTTTTCCTGCAGTTTTCTACGACACTGGTAGTTTGTTCACTCCCTCAAGTCAGTCAGTGGTGCACAGGGGGAAATTGGGGGAGGCAATTCAGGAAGGAGAAGCTGATGTCACAGCCTAAGTTCGGCGAGTCCATTCAACGCTTGGAATACACACTTCACACTCCTCATCAGCCTACCGTCCTCCCCTCCATGCAATAGTGTTCACCAATTATCAGCCTTCTGTCCTCCCCTCTATGTAAAACAGCATCATCAATTATCAAAACTGAAAATGGACTCAACCAAATAAACATGGTCTGACTGCACACTGACATACTGGTCTGAGATTGCTAACAGGCTGTTCGGTTACTGATCACCACTGCGTGCGCAAAGTTAAAAAAAACAATGTATTTTTTTTATAATCACGATGTTTCATGGAACTCCTAACGACCTCTCACAGAACCCTGGTTGCAAAATCCTGAATTAGAAGATTAGGGGTTCAGAGCACACTGTAACAAGTATGAATTCTTTAAACCAAGCATCACATACTATAGTCTCATCATTAACACATGGATTAGACAAGTGTACTGAGAAAATGCAAGCAATAGTGGATGCCCAAAGGCCAAAGGACATGTCACAGTTGTGGTCCTGTTTGGGATTTGTCAACCACTATAACAGGTTCCTGCCAAAACTGGCTGCTATGCTCTATCCCTTGAACTCATTACACAGACCAGGAAGAATTGGCAACGGACAGAGAGGTGTGAGGTGGCTTTCCAAAAGACAAAGGAAATGGTGCTGTCAGACACTGTACTCACATATTATGATCCATATCATCCAGTGAAGTTTGCCTGTGAAGCCTCGCCTTATGGTATAGGTGCAGACATGTCACATATATGAGTGATGGAAGTTAATGTCCCAGAGCCTTTGGATCTCACTCCCGTACCGCATCAGAGAAAAACTAGAAACAGATTGACAGAGAGGCCTTGAGTCTGTTTTGGGGTGTAAAACGTTTCAACTGCTACTGGTATGGGAGAGAGTTTACCCTCATAACTGATCATCAGCCTCTGGTGTCCATTTTCAATCCACAGAGGGATGTTCCACTAAAGGTTGATTTATACTTCTGCGTTAACTCGATGCGGTAACCTACGCAAGTGACTTATGCACGTTGTGAGCATTTATACTTGTGCGTTGTTGTGTCTGCGTCACTCTGCAATTCGCACACATCACGCATGCGCACACACCTGCCTGTGCAAGGCTTCATGGTCATGGTAGTCTTTCTCAGGGTAAACAAGACGCTAGCGTCTTTTTCTTAAAAGCGAAATGTGTCCACCATAATTTCGGAGGTCTGTAAAGCTTTATGGAAAGCATTGCAGCCAGAGTTCCTTCCCCGCCCTTCAGTCGCCCAGTGGGAAGCTATTGCAGCAGAGGATGAACTATGATGCTCCCAGGCGGACCAATCACAGTTGTTGCGTTCTGCGTTGCCGCAACACGTAGTTACATTTTGGGAGAGATGCGCATCAGGCTATGGCATAGGGATCCGCATAGGCTCTGCGTAGGGTTCACGGCGACGCCGTACTTACGGCGGCGAGTTGATGCAGAAGTATAAATCAGCCTTAACAGCAGCAGCACCACCAATGCAGAGATGTGCTCTAATGGCAAGCGTTTAAAGGTTGCATGGATGAACTACAACAATTGTTCATCCCAGTTTGGCAAAAGAATAAATCAAGGAAGGTAGTGCACCCGTGGCTGACAAGAGAAATTAGGGATAGTATCAATTCCAAAGAAGAAGCATACAAATTAGCCAGAGAAAGTGGCTCACCTGAGGACTGGGAGAAATTCAGAGTTCAGCAGAGGAGGACAAAGGGAAAAAAGATTATGAGAGAAAGCTGGCAGGGAACATAAAAACGGACTGTAAAAGCTTTTATAGATATGTGAAAAGGAAAAGACTGGTAAAGACAAATGTAGGTCCCCTGCAGACGAAACAGGTGAATTGATTATGGGGAGCAAGGACATGGCAGACCAATTGAATAACTACTTTGGCTCTGTCTTCACTAAGGAGGACATAAATAATCTTCCAGAAATAGTAGGGGACAGAGGGTCCAGTGAGATGGAGGAACTGAGCGAAATACATGTTAGTAGGGAAGTGGTGTTAGGTAAATTGAAGGGATTGAAGGCAGATAAATCCCCAGGGCCAGATGGTCTGCATCCTAGAGTGCTTAAAGAAGTAGCCCAAGAAATAGTGGATGCATTAGTGATAATTTTTCAAAACTCGTTAGATTCTGGACTAGTTCCTGAGGATTGGAGGGTGGCTAATGTAACCCCACTTTTTAAAAAAGGAGGGAGAGAGAAACCGGGGAGTTATAGACCGGTTAGCCTAACGTCGGTGGTGGGGAAACTGCTGGAGTCAGTTATCAAGGATGTGATAACAGCACATTTGGAAAGCAGTGAAATGATCGGACAAAGTCAGCATGGATTTGTGAAAGGAAAATCATGTCTGACGAATCTCATAGAATTTTTTGAGGATGTAACTAGTAGAGTGGATAGGGGAGAACCAGTGGATGTGGTATATTTGGATTTTCAAAAGGCTTTTGACAAGGTCCCACACAGGAGATTAGTGTGCAAACTTAAAGCACACGGTATTGGGGGTAAGGTATTGGTGTGGGTGGAGAATTGGTTAGCAGACAGGAAGCAAAGAGTGGGAATAAACGGGACCTTTTCAGAATGGCAGGCGGTGACTAGTGGGGTACCGCAAGGCTCAGTGCTGGGACCCCAGTTGTTTACAATATATATTAATGACTTGGATGAGGGAATTAAATGCAGCATCTCCAAGTTTGCGGATGACACGAAGCTGGGTGGCAGTGTTAGCAGTGAGGAGGATGCTAAGAGGATGCAGGGTGACTTGGATAGGTTGGGTGAGTGGGCAAATTCATGGCAGATGCAATTTAATGTGGATAAATGTGAAGTTATCCACTTTGGTGGCAAAAATAGGAAAACAGATTATTATCTGAATGGTGGCCTATTAGGAAAAGGGGAGGTGCAACGAGACCTGGGTGTCATTATACACCAGTCATTGAAAGTGGGCATGCAGGTACAGCAGGTGGTGAAAAAGGCGAATGGTATGCTGGCATTTATAGCGAGAGGATTCGAGTACAGGAGCAGGGAGGTACTACTGCAGTTGTACAAGGCCTTGGTGAGACCACACCTGAAGTATTGTGTTGCAGTTTTGGTCCCCTAATCTGAGGAAAGACATCTTTGCCATAGAGGGAGTACAAAGAAGGTTCACCAGATTGATTCCTGGGATGGCAGGACTTTCATATGAAGAAAGACTGGATGAATTGGGCTTGTACTCGTTGGAATTTAGAAGATTGAGGGGGGATCTGATTGAAACGTATAAGATCCTAAAGGGATTGGACAGGCTAGATGCAGGAAGATTGTTCCCGATGTTGGGGAAGTCCAGAACGAGGGGTCACAGTTTGAGGATAAAGGGGAAGCCTTTTAGGACCGAGATTAGGAAAAACTTCTTCACACAGAGAGTGGTGAATCTGTGGAATTCTCTGCCACAGGAAACAGTTGAGGCCAGTTCATTGGCTATATTTAAGAGGGAGTTAGATATGGCCCTTGTGGCTACGGGGATCAGGGGGTATGGAGGGAAGGCTGGGGTGGGGTTCTGAGTTGGATGATCAGCCATGATCATAATAAATGGCAGTGCAGGCTCGAAGGGCCGAATGGCCTACTCCTGCACCTATTTTCTATGTTTCTATGTTTCTTGGAGGAGGCAATTACAAGATCGAATTCAAGAGGACGACTAATCATGGAAATGCTGATAGATTGTCCTGTGTGCCCTTGGAAAAGGAAATACCTGTAAAACTGACAAAAGAGGACAACTCCTCGGATGTATTATTCCTCATGCAAATCGAAAGTCTCCCTATTACGGCAGAGATGATCCAAAGGGAAACCAAAAAAGACCCCACACTGTCTCAGGTGGACATGGCCACTCAAAGTCCATTTTTACCATCACCAGGATGATCTTGTCTTTGAAGGGGTTGCCATATATGGGGACCGGATTGAGAGTTGCTGTACCACTCAAGCTGAGAGCTAGAGTGTTGGAGGAGCTACGTGCTGGTCATCTCGGCATGTTGACTCCAGGCTTTGCCTGGTGGCTTGGAATAGATCAGCAGATTGAGCAGCTTGCCAAGCACAGGTCAGGATGCCAACACATCCAGAAGAGAGATGTCCAGAGCTGTCAGAACCACTTCCTGCAGTCCCAGAATCAACCCCTACAACCACCACATGGGATGCCCCAGAAACTGAGACTGTTTAACAGCACGTCTCACCTGGCAAGCAGAGTGCCCCTCCCCACTCTGGTTAGGAAAGACATTATCCCACAAGTGTAGGAAATTCTCTATAGCAATTAAATCTTTATGCCAGAATGGGACAACCTAAAATTTACTATGCTGAAGACGGTGGTACAATAGTTGTATTATATAGTTGTGGTGTATTCTGTATTGACTTAGAGTTTATAGCTAAGCAGATAGGAGTGTTGTGTATTTAATATTTCAGTAATATTTGAGTAATATTGTAAGTATATTGTTTAAGCATTCTTTGTTGTTTACATAATTCATTACGTTATCTGTACAAGTAGGTGAATGGCACACGTCCTTACACTGCCACATCATAAGTACGCACCTCGCTAAACAGTAAAAATGAAACATACATGTTCGCCTCAACTCCTGTGTTTTTCTTTCAATTAATTTAATGCTTTCAAGTTATAAAACATAACATTCCCTCCCCGCCCCCAACAGTATGCATATTATTGAGGGGAATGGCCACAGGGGATACTCTGCACTGGCTGCCTTTCCCTTCCCTTTCCCTCTCCTGACAGTCACCCAGGACCTGCCTTCTGCAACTTAGGGGTGACTACCTCCCTGTAGCTCCTATTTATCACCTTATTTTCCCGTTAAGACCTGAAGGTCATCCAGCTGCAGCTCCAGTTCCTTAGCACCGGTCTAAGGAGGTGCAGCTCAGTGCACTTTGTGCAGATGTAATTAGCAGGGAGAAGGGGGGTCTCAGCCCGAAACGTCGACTGTTTACTCTTTTCCATCAATGCTGCCTGGCCTGCTGAGTTCCTCCAGCATCTGTGTGTGTTGCTTTGGATTTCCAGCATCTGCAAATTTTTTCGTGTTAGTTATCAGGGAGACTGGATGTCTTCCAAAGTTCTCACATCTCACACAAGGAACATACCACTAACTCTGGCCCCATTCTTACTGCACTAGCTTAGTGCAACAGAATAAAATACTTACTGGAAACTTATCTAGAACCTCCACCTGTGCTCTAACACAGTCCACTCACACAATGACCACTCCACTTGCAGTTTGCTTTGTTTTACTGGCCCCTTCTGAGTGCCTAATAGATCATTATGATTGCAGACTTCCATAAATTCACGAAAGGCCCTGAGCTCTTATTATAAGTCACACTGCATCACCAGTGCACGAACTCTTGCGTTGACTGCAGCCCGCAAAAAAGTCCCCCCATGAGTATCGCAAGATTGCCCTTTCTATTTCCCGCTGAAATTTACATCCAACATCCTGGCTACTGTACAAAAGAAAGTCTCAATTTCCCCAGGAGTTCACCGTCCCAAATGAAAATTCCAGCTATAGTATAATATTCACTGAAGACCTCAAAGTCTTTTGGCTCCACACACAGTTGCCCTTTTGTTACCCAATGAGCTCCACTCTTTTTCCAGTTACCCTCTTGATCTTAAAATACCTTAGAATTTTCCATAACCCTGTCTAAATTTCATCACTCCTCTGCCCTAAACTATACTCCTGCAGAGCCTCCCCTAGTTTTAGTGATCTACCTATCACATCCTCCCTTTTACTTTAATCAAACACTGGTGACTCACAAAGCTGCAGCCACAGGGCCCTACTCTATTTCCTGTACACTCATGCCTTTGTGGCTAGATTCTGCTCTAGTTCCATCTACAAATTCACAGATGGTACCACCACACTGGGCTGTATCTCAAATGACAATGAGTCAGTTTACAGGAAGGAGATAGAGAGCTTAGTAACATGCAGTCATGACAACAACCTTTTCCTCAAAAGAGCTGGTCATTGACTTCAGGAAGGGCGATGGTGCACATACTCTTGTCTACTTCAACAGTGGTACCCAATACCCTGTTCCAGTCCAACCAAGTAGATGCCATGGCCAAGAAAGCTCGCCAATACCTCTTCTTCCTCAGGAAGCTGAAGAAATTTGACTTATCCCTGTCAATCCTTACCAATGTTTAATTGATGCACCACAGAAGCACCCTATGTGAATTAGTTGGCAGCTGCTCTACCCATGACCACAACACACTGCTGGGATCTGTGGCCACACATCGGCATATCATCGAAATTTGCCTTCTCTCTGTGGACCATCTATTTCTCAAAGCAGCCAGCACAGTCAAAGACTTCACCCACCCGAGACATTGTCTCCCCCATCCCCCACTCCCACTGGGCAGAAGATATAAAGACTCAGAGAATGTAATGAATACACCACAGTTGTTACAGACTTTACAGAGAATGATCATGGATAAGTGTGCACTCACAAAATCATTTAAAGTCTTCCCCAACAAGCCCTGGTGAACCAAGAGATCTTCAATATGCTGAGCTGTTCGTCCTGTGACCCAGGAATGTACAACAGCTCCAAGAATGACCTCTGAGACCGGGTGAGAACATCCTTCAGGAGGGTGAACCCACGTCAAGCGTCTGGCCCAGACGGTGTACCCAGCCGAACACACATAAAGCATCTGGCACAGACGTCGTACCCAGCTGAACCCACATAAAGCATCTGGCACAGACGGTGTACCCAGCTGAACCCACATAAAGCATCTGGCACAGACGTCGTACCCAGCTGAACCCACATAAAGCATCTGGCACAGACGTCGTACCCAGCTGAACCCACATAAAGCATCTGGCACAGACATCGTACCCAGCTGAACCCACATAAAGCATCTTGCACAGACGTCGTACCCAGCTGAACCCACATAAAGCATCTGGCACAGACGTCGTACCCAGCTGAACCCACATAAAGCATCTGGCACAGACGTCGTACCCAGCTGAACCCACATAAAGCATCTTGCACAGACGTCGTACCCAGCTGAACCCACATAAAGCATCTGGCACAGACGTCGTACCCAGCTGAACCCACATAAAGCATCTGGCACAGACGGTGTACCCAGCTGAACCCACATAAAGCATCTGGCACAGACGTCGTACCCAGCTGAACCCACATAAAGCATCTGGCACAGACGGTGTACCCAGCTGAACCCACATAAAGCATCTGGCACAGACGGTGTACCCAGCTGAACCCACATAAAGCATCTTGCACAGACGTCGTACCCAGCTGAACCCACATAAGCATCTGGCACAGACGTCGTACCCAGCTGAACCCACATAAGCATCTGGCACAGACGTCGTACCCAGCTGAACCCACATAAAGCATCTGGCACAGACGGTGTACCCAGCTGAACCCACATAAAGCATCTGGCACAGACGTCGTACCCAGCTGAACCCACATAAAGCATCTGGCACAGACGGTGTACCCAGCTGAACCCACATAAAGCATCTTGCCCAGATGTCGTACCCAGCTGAACCCACATAAAGCATCTGGCACAGACGGTGTACCCAGCTGAACCCACGTAAAGCATCTGGCACAGACGGTGTACCCAGCTGAACCCACATAAAGCATCTTGCCCAGATGTCGTACCAAGCTGAACCCACATAAAGCATCTGGCACAGACGGTGTACCCAGCTGAACCCACGTAAAGCATCTGGCACAGACGTCGTACCCAGCTGAACCCACGTAAAGCATCTGGCACAGACGTCGTACCCAGCTGAACCCACATAAAGCATCTGGCACAGACGTCGTACCCAGCTGAACCCACATAAAGCATCTTGCACAGACGTCGTACCCAGCTGAACCCACATAAAGCATCTTGCACAGACGTCGTACCCAGCTGAACCCACATAAAGCATCTGGCACAGACGTCGTACCCAGCTGAACCCACATAAAGCATCTGGCACAGACGTCGTACCCAGCTGAACCCACATAAAGCATCTGGCACAGACGTCGTACCCAGCTGAACCCACATAAAGCATCTGGCACAGACGTCGTACCCAGCTGAACCCACATAAAGCATCTTGCACAGACGTCGTACCCAGCTGAACCCACATAAAGCATCTGGCACAGACGGTGTACCCAGCTGAACCCACATAAAGCATCTTCCCCAGATGTCGTACCCAGCTGAACCCACATAAAGCATCTGGCACAGACGGTGTACCCAGCTGAACCCACGTAAAGCATCTGGCACAGACGTCGTACCCAGCTGAACCCACATAAAGCATCTGGCACAGACGTCGTACCCAGCTGAACCCACATAAAGCATCTTGCACAGACGTCGTACCCAGCTGAACCCACATAAAGCATCTTGCCCAGATGTCGTACCCAGCTGAACCCACATAAAGCATCTGGCACAGACGTCGTACCCAGCTGAACCCACATAAAGCATCTGGCACAGACGTCGTACCCAGCTGAACCCACATAAAGCATCTGGCACAGACGTCGTACCCAGCTGAACCCACATAAAGCATCTTGCACAGACGTCGTACCCAGCTGAACCCACATAAAGCATCTTGCACAGACGTCGTACCCAGCTGAACCCACATAAAGCATCTGGCACAGACGTCGTACCCAGCTGAACCCACATAAAGCATCTGGCACAGACGTCATACCCAGCTGAACCCACATAAAGCATCTGGCACAGACGTCGTACCCAGCTGAACCCACATAAAGCATCTGGCACAGACGTCGTACCCAGCTGAACCCACATAAAGCATCTGGCACAGACGTCGTACCCAGCTGAACCCACATAAAGCATCTGGCACAGACGGTGTACCCAGCTGAACCCACATAAAGCATCTGGCACAGACGGTGTACCCAGCTGAACCCACATAAAGCATCTGGCACAGACGGTGTACCCAGCTGAACCCACGTAAAGCATCTGGCACAGACGTCGTACCCAGCTGAACCCACATAAAGCATCTGGCACAGACGTCGTACCCAGCTGAACCCACATAAAGCATCTGGCACAGACGTCGTACCCAGCTGAACCCACATAAAGCATCTGGCACAGACGTCGTACCCAGCTGAACCCACATAAAGCATCTGGCACAGACGTCGTACCCAGCTGAACCCACATAAAGCATCTGGCACAGACGTCGTACCCAGCTGAACCCACATAAAGCATCTGGCACAGACGGTGTACCCAGCTGAACCCACATAAAGCATCTGGCACAGACGGTGTACCCAGCTGAACCCACATAAAGCATCTGGCACAGACGGTGTACCCAGCTGAACCCACGTAAAGCATCTGGCACAGACGGTGTACCCAGCTGAACCCACGTAAAGCATCTGGCACAGACGTCGTACCCAGCTGAACCCACGTAAAGCATCTGGCACAGACGTCGTACCCAGCTGAACCCACATAAAGCATCTGGCACAGACGGTGTACCCAGCTGAACCCACATAAAGCATCTGGCACAGACGGTGTACCCAGCTGAACCCACATAAAGCATCTGGCACAGACGGTGTACCCAGCTGAACCCACGTAAAGCATCTGGCACAGACGTCGTACCCAGCTGAACCCACATAAAGCATCTGGCACAGACGTCGTACCCAGCTGAACCCACATAAAGCATCTGGCACAGACGTCGTACCCAGCTGAACCCACATAAAGCATCTGGCACAGACGTCGTACCCAGCTGAACCCACATAAAGCATCTTGCACAGACGTCGTACCCAGCTGAACCCACATAAAGCATCTGGCACAGACGTCGTACCCAGCTGAACCCACATAAAGCATCTGGCACAGACGTCGTACCCAGCTGAACCCACATAAAGCATCTGGCACAGACGTCGTACCCAGCTGAACCCACATAAAGCATCTTGCACAGACGTCGTACCCAGCTGAACCCACATAAAGCATCTGGCACAGACGTCGTACCCAGCTGAACCCACATAAAGCATCTGGCACAGACGTCGTACCCAGGTGAACCCACATAAAGCATCTGGCACAGACGTCGTACCCAGCTGAACCCACATAAAGCATCTGGCACAGACGTCGTACCCAGCTGAACCCACATAAAGCATCTGGCACAGACGTCGTACCCAGCTGAACCCACATAAAGCATCTGGCACAGACGTCGTACCCAGCTGAACCCACATAAAGCATCTGGCACAGACGGTGTACCCAGCTGAACCCACATAAAGCATCTGGCACAGACGGTGTACCCAGCTGAACCCACATAAAGCATCTGGCACAGACGGTGTACCCAGCTGAACCCACGTAAAGCATCTGGCACAGACGGTGTACCCAGCTGAACCCACATAAAGCATCTGGCACAGACGTCGTACCCAGCTGAACCCACATAAAGCATCTGGCACAGACGGTGTACCCAGCTGAACCCACGTAAAGCATCTGGCACAGACGTCGTACCCAGCTGAACCCACATAAAGCATCTGGCACAGACGGTGTACCCAGCTGAACCCACATAAAGCATCTGGCACAGACGGTGTACCCAGCTGAACCCACATAAAGCATCTGGCACAGACGGTGTACCCAGCTGAACCCACATAAAGCATCTGGCACAGACGGTGTACCCAGCTGAACCCACGTAAAGCATCTGGCACAGACGGTGTACCCAGCTGAACCCACATAAAGCATCTGGCACAGACGTCGTACCCAGCTGAACCCACATAAAGCATCTGGCACAGACGGTGTACCCAGCTGAACCCACGTAAAGCATCTGGCACAGACGTCGTACCCAGCTGAACCCACATAAAGCATCTGGCACAGACGGTGTACCCAGCTGAACCCACGTAAAGCATCTGGCACAGACGTCGTACCCAGCTGAACCCACATAAAGCATCTGGCACAGACGTCGTACCCAGCTGAACCCACATAAAGCATCTGGCACAGACGGTGTACCCAGCTGAACCCACGTAAAGCATCTGGCACAGACGGTGTACCCAGCTGAACCCACATAAAGCATCTTGCACAGACGTCGTACCCAGCTGAACCCACATAAAGCATCTGGCACAGACGTCGTACCCAGCTGAACCCACATAAAGCATCTGGCACAGACGGTGTACCCAGCTGAACCCACATAAAGCATCTGGCACAGACGTCGTACCCAGCTGAACCCACGTAAAGCATCTGGCACAGACGGTGTACCCAGCTGAACCCACGTAAAGCATCTGGCACAGACGTCGTACCCAGCTGAACCCATCTTTAACCTCTCACCCACTGACATCTTTAACCTCTCACTTCAGTAGTCTGAGGTACCATCTGCTTCAAGCAGATTTCAGTCACACTGGTGCCCAAGAAGTATGCGGAAACCTGCCTCAACGACCATTGTCCAGTAGCACTTAGACCTGCTCTGATGAAGTGCTTTGAGAGGTTTGGCATGAAGCACATCAACTCCTGACTGAGAAGTGACTTGGATCTGCTCCAATTTGCCTGCAGTCAGAACGGGTCAACAACAGATGCCATTTTATTGACTCTCCACTCAACCCTGGAACATTTGGACAGTGAAGGTGCATACATCAGGATGCTCTTCATTGATTATAGCTCAGCATTTAACACCATCATCCCTGCAAAATTAATCAATAAGCTCCAGGCCTTAGGCCTCGATAACTCCTGGTATAACCGAATGCTCGATTTCCTCACTTGCTGACTCCAGTCAGTTTGGACTGGCAACAACGTCTCCTCCACAATCTCCATCAGCACAGGTGCACTACAAGGATGTGTACTTAAACCCCTACTCCACTCGCTTTATGACTGCATGGCTAATCACAATTCCAAAGCCTTCTTCAAGTTTGCTGATGATACCACTGTTGTTGGCCAAATCAAAGGTGGAGATGAACTGGCATACAGGAGGAAGGTTGAAAATCTGTTTTACTGACATTGACTGAAAGAATGTTGTTGAGTAGTGCCACACCACCACCTAGCATTCAACATCACCAAAACCAACTGATTATTGATAACACGTGGAAGAAACCGGGGGTCCAAAAGCCAGCGCTCATTAGGGGATTAGAGTAACTTTAAATTCCTTGGCTTTAACATATTTGAGGTTCTGTCCTGGAACCAGTATATTAATGCCATTTCAAAGAAAGCATGGCAGTGCCTGTACTTTCTTAGAAGTTTGCACAGTTGCAGTGTGTCATCCAACACTCTGATAAACATCTGTAGATACACAGTGGAGGATATCCTGACTGCTTGCATCATGGCCTGGAATGGAAACACCAGTGCCAAGAATGGAAAAACTTACAAGTGGTGGATACAGCGCAGTTCATCACAGGAAAAGCCCTCCCCACTAATGAGTATATCTAAAAACAGCGCTGCCACAAGAAAGCTACATCTATCATCACGGAACGCCACCACCCAGACCATGTTCTCTTCTTATTGCTACCTACTATCAGGAAGCCGGTACTGGGAGTCACAGGTCACACACCACCAGGTTCAGAACAGTTATTACCCTTCAACCATCAGGCTCCTGAACCAGCTAACCACAATACAAAACTATTCATTGAACACAACCTTTTGACTTATTTTCAAGGACCTTCCAAGTCATGTTCTGTCTTATTTATTATTACTTGTTTCTTCTTGTACAAACGTATTTGCACAATTTATCAGTCTTTGTGTGTAGGTTTTCATTGAATCAATTGTACCTCTTCAATCTACTGTAAATGTCTGCAAGACAACTAATCTCATTTGGTGACATCTATGTATTTTGATAATAAACTTACTTCTGAACATTTTTGAACTTGTGAAAGCTTCAAAAGTTTCAAGAGAAGCTTCTTTCCCATTATTATTAGACTATAGAACAGTACCCTAATACAGTAAGATGGACCCTTGACCTCAGTCTGACCTTGAAGCTTTTTGCTGACCTGCACTGTATTTTCTCTGCAGCAGTATAGTTTTACTTTGTTCTACCTCAATGCACTGGGTAATGGTCTGATAAGTATGAACTGCAGGTGCTTCCACTGTACTTTCGTACATGGTGACAATAGACCAGTTTCAATGACTGTCCCTTGGCCTTGTACTTTCATTATTTCACTTTCTGGAAACTTCCAGTTCAGGTAGTTTCTCCCAGTCCAGTCAATGGTTGTCAATTCCTGCTCCAAGGAAATACCAAATTAAAAGGTGAAGTTGTAGACATGGTCCAGCTATAAAGGGTGTTACACTTGAAGGCTCAGAGCACCTCTGAAGAAAGTAGGTCCTGAAGAATTAGCAAAGGTGGGGGGGGGGGTCCCCAAACAAGAGTTGTCTAATGTGAATCAAAAGAGCAGAGCTATGGGGGCAGAATTGGTAGAGCTGCTGTCTCATAGGTCCAGAGACCTTGATTCAATTCAAATGTCCAGTGCTCCCACATGAAGTTTGTTCCAGGTGACCATCTGTGTTCCTGCCATGACCCAGTTTTCTCCCACAACTCACAGATGTGCATTAGTTGACCCTGGTGTTTCGATGAGCGGAGAATGTGGGGAAGTTGATGAGAATGTGAGGAGAATGATGTAGGCTAAAGGTAGGAATCGTGTGTAAAAACATAGGCTGTTTCTGCACTGTATTCTACAGATATGCGAAATGGAAAGATTAGTTAAAGTTAATGTGAGTTCCTCATTGATCAAGACAGGAGAAATTATATTCGCACTACACAGAGACAATGTCCGAAAAACAAGGAAGCAAACCAAATTAAACAGTGAATTAGCATTAGTTTAAAAAAAAATAAAGTCTCGGAGAAATTACCATAAGATATAGGAGCAGAAGTAGGCCATTCAGCCCATTCAGTCTGCCCAACCATTCAATCATGGGCTGATCCAATTCTTCCAGTCATCCCCACTCCACTGCCTTCTCCCCATACCCTTTGATGCCCTGGCTAATCAAGAACCTATCTATCTCTTCCTTAAATGCACCCAATGACTTGGCCTCCACAGCTGCTCGTGGCAAAAAGTTCTACAGATTTATCACCCTCTGACTAAAGTAATTTCTCCGCATCTCTGTTCTAAAAGGACGTCCTTTAATCCTGAAGTCATGCCCCGTTGTCCTAGAATCCCCTACCATGGGAAATAACTTGGCCATATCTAATCTGTTCAGGCCTTTTAACATTCAGACTGTTTCTATGAGATCCGCCCCCCCCCCCATTCTCCTGAACTCCAGGGAATACAGCCCAAGAGCTGCAAGACATTCCTCATGCAGTAACCCTTTCATTCCTGGAATCATTCTCATGAATCTTCCCTGAACCCTCTCTAATGTTAGTATATCCTTTCTAAAATAAGGAACCCAAAACTGCATACAATACTCTAAGTGTGGTCTCAAAGGTGCCTTAGAGTCTCAACATCACATCCATGCTCATATATTCTATACCACCAGAAATGAATGCCAACATTGCATTCAACTTCTTCACCACCGACTCAACCCGGAGGTTAACCTTTAGGATATCCTGCACAAGGACTCCCAAGTCCCTTTGCATCTCTGCATTTTGAATTCTTTCCCCATCTAAATAACAGTCTGCCTCTTTATTTCTTCCCCCAAAGTGCATGACCATACATTTTCCAACATTGTATTTCATTTGCCACTTCCTTGCCCATTCCCCTAAACTATTTAAGTCTCTCTGTTTCCTCAACACTACCTGCTCTCCACCTATCTTTGTATCATCAGCAAATTTAGCCACGAATCGATTAATCCCATAGTCCAAATCATTGACATACATTGTAAAAAGCAGCAGTCCCAACACCGACTCCTGTGGAACTCCACTGGTAACCAGTAGCCAGCCAGAATAGGATCCCTTTATTCCCACTCTGTTTTCTGCTGATTAGCCAATGCTCCAGCCATTCTAGTAACTTCCCTGTAATTCCATGGGCTCTTATCTTGCTAAGCAGCCTCCTGTGCGGCACCTTGTCAAAGGCCTTCTGAAAATCGAAGTACAGCACATCTACTGCATCTCATTTGTCTACCCTGTTTGTAATTTCCTCAAAAAAAATTGCAGTAGGTCTGTCAGACAGGAATTTTCTTTCAGGATACCATGCTGGCTTTGGCCTAACTTGTCATGCACCTCCAGGTACTCCGTAACCTCATCCCTAACAGTCAATTCCAAAAACCATAAAGTATAAAGTATAAACTTCCCAACCACTGATGTCAGGCTAACAGGTCTATAGTTTCCTTTCTGCTGTCTCCCACCTTTCATGGGGTGGGATAGAAAAGTTACATGACCTTCATCTGAAGTTTTGGCTGCGAAGACGGGCAATGCATTGCTTTCACCTTTCAAAGTTTCAGATTCCACAATTGTACCTACAAATTGCATCAGGTACTCTCAGTACCCAAAACACAAGGAAATGAGAACATCATGTAACTATGGAGTAGCTAATGTGTATCAGTAGTAGGGGAAGTAGTTACAGGTTACACAAATTAGGATCAGGAGTCAACATAGATTTGTGAAGGGAAATCTCATTTGATACTTTAGGAAGTTGAGGGTGTATTGGAGAAAGTCAGCTGATATGGCATTTTAACTTCCAGAAAGCCTTTAAGGTGCCATATGAGAGCTTATTAAACTGAATTAAAGTAGCTGTAATGGAGGGAAATATATTGTCATGGATTAAAGACTGGCCAGCAGACAAAAGATGAGATGAGGACAGGAATAAAGAGACAATTTCCAGGTTGTAAAGCAATGTGCGTCTTCAGGCTCCTGTACCACCTCCGTGAAGGTGGCATGTCCAGGGTGATTCGGGGTCCTTAATGCTGGATGCTGTCTTTTTGAGGCATCGCCTTTTGAAGGTGTCCTCAATGTCGGATTAACTGGTGCCCATGATGGAACTGCCTGAGTTTACAACTTCCTGCAGTTTTGTCTGATCCTTTCCAGTGGCTCCTCCCTCCCCTGTATAGTGGCTCCTCCATACCAGATGGTGATGCAACTAGTTAGAATGCTCTCCACAGTACAGCTGCAGAAATTTGCAAGTATCTTTGGTGACATCTCAATTCTCTTCAGTCTCCTGATGAAATATAGCCACTGTTGTGCCTTCTTTCTAATTGCATCAATATGTTGAGCCCAGGATAGATCCTCAGAGATGTTGACACCCAGGAAATTACAACTGCTCACCCTTTCCACTGCTGATCCCTCGAGGAGGCCTGGTATGTGTTCCCTCAACTTCCCCCTCCTGAAGTCCACAATGGTCTTTTTGACAGTGAGTGAAAAGTGGTTGCTGTGACAGTACTCAACTAGCTGATCTAGCTCACTCTTGTACACTTCCTCATCACCATCTGTAACTGGTTCTGGCCACAGTAATTCAGAGACTACATCAATCATTTGCATTCAGGAATCAAGTGTACTGATGATGCACGGCCAGGTGGCAGTGTGGGCTTCGATGAAGATGCAGAGAGACTTCAAGGGGATGTAGACAAGCGACGTGAAAAGAAGCTGAAATAATCTGAGATCCTGTCAACACACACAAAAGTTGCTGGTGAACGCAGCAGGCCAGGCAGCATCTCTAGGAAGAGGTACAGTTGACGTTTCGGGCCGAGACCCTTCGTCAGGACTAAATGAAAGAAGAGTTAGTAAGAGATTTGAAAGTGGGCGGGGGTGGGGGAGATCCAAAATGGCATCCCTCCCCCTCCTGTCTTCTCCTGTCATTTTGGATCTCCTCCTCCCCCTTCCATTTTCAAATCTCTTACTAGCTCTTCTTTCAGTTAGTCCTGACGAAGGGTCTCGGCCCAAAACATCGACTGTACCTCTTCCTAGAGATGCTGCCTGGCCTGCTGCGTTCACCAGCAACTTTGATGTGTGTTGCTTGAAATTCCAGCGTCTGCAGATTTCCTCATGAGATCCTGTCAACTTTGGTTAACTCTTTCCATTTGTGTTAGATGGTTAAACATTGATCAGTAGGTGTTTCAAAGCCACTGAATCCTTGTACTAATCACAGAGGTAACTTTCATTTTCAAAAAGGTATTATGGAAGTAATATGTTGGCCTCGACTGAAGGAGAATTTGCCTACAGTTTTAACACCACATTCCTGTACAAAGTTCCAGGTATGGTCTCACTCCAGTCTCCCTACCCAAGAAAGGATAAATTTTCAACTGAGTGTTGAAAGTTCGCAGATTGATTGCTAGGATGACAGGGTTTGTTGTACAAGTAGTAGGTAGACCAAGTGTGTTTCTGTAGACGTGGCCTGACCTGTGGTGCATGATTGGACACAGTGCAGACTTAAATCATTCCAACACAAGGTAGGACATCAACAGTTTAAATTTTTGAGGGATACCTGAAAGGTGTGGCAGGGAAGTTAAAACAGAGGTTTCATGAAACCCATCTCTGCCTGCCTGTTGTGTGCTCCGAAACTGCACAAATTGTGGATTTTTCATTGTGGTATTTCAGTGAAAACCATAAACATAACAACATTAAGGCTGCTGGGAACATCTGGGAACACACTAATAGCTTAATTTCAATAGCTGCAGGGCTCCTTGGCAGCTGTTGGCAGTTTGTCAATTAGCAGCACCCCAGAGAGGAGAGTCACAGCCCTGCAGGAAACTTCATTGGGAATTTTGCATGTTAAATCAGAAACAGAATTAGATGTAACATCACCGGCACATGTCGAGAAATTTGTTGTTATCCTGCAGGTGCATGGAAGCCACAATGAGGACACAAGGAAGCCTGCAACGTTCAAGAATCTCCAAAGAGTGAGACAGGTCCTAAAAAGCCAGCTGAATGGGAAGAACAAAATCAGAGCCACCAACACATTCGCCCTACCAGTCATCAATAGTGTGCGGCCAAGGAACGAACTGGAAGATGCTGCCATCAAGACCCTGAAACTACTAACAATACATGGAAGATTCCACGTCCAGCGACTGTACACCTGCTGGAATAAAAGAGGACGGGGACTTGGAAGTGTCAAGACCACAGTCTGGGAAGAAATGTGAAACATCCATGAGTAGGTCAGGAAGGTGGCCGCAAGGATGACCTTCTAAGAGAACACCTCAGACTGCAGGCAGGGGATATGGAAATGGAAGTGGGTGAAGCAGAGCTGGAGGACGAGGCCATGGCAGGACAAATCACTGCACAGAAAGTCCTTCCAATGGATGGAAATGACAGGGCTGAGGGACAGCAGAGGCACTGCTCATGACTGCACAAGAATGGGCGCTGAGCACAAGAGTGAAAGAAGCAGGGGTCTATCACACCTGACAAGACCCATGATGCAGACTGTGCAGGGAATCTGCTGAAACCATCCAGCACCTGGTAGCAGGGTGCAAGATGCAGGCAGGGACAGCACACACTGAACAGCACAACCAAGTTTCAGAAACTGTGTACAGGAACATCTGCACTGAGTATGGATTGGACGCTCCCAAGTCCAAAAGGGAAACACCCAAAAAGGTGTTGAAGAATAACAGAGGTAAGATCCTGTCGGACTTCCAAATGCAGACTGATAAGCAGGTACTGGCCAACCAACCAGACATGGTAATACTGGACTGGGAACAGAAGAAAGCAATAGTAATATATGTGGCAATCCTGAATGACAGTATCATCAGTAGGAAAGAATAAGGGAAGCTGGAGAAATTCCAGCACTTGAAAGAGCAGATAGAAAGGATGTGGAAGGTTGAAACCAGAGTAATCCCGGTGGTAATAGGAGCACATGGAGCTGTGACACCTGATTGGGAGAGTCTCTCCCACAAGTCCCAGGAACAACATCTGAGATCTCAGTCCAGAAAAGCGCATTACTAGGCACAGCAAGGATACTGCGGTGAGTCCTCAAGTTCCCAGTCCTCTGATAAAGGACCCATGATTGAGGGACGCCCACCACCCAGGCCATGCTCTCTTCTCAATGCTGCCATCAGCAAGGTGGTACAGGAGCCTCAGGACCCACACTACCAGGTTCAGGAACAGTTATTACCTTTCAACCATCAGGCTCTTGAACCACAGGGGATAACTTCACTCAACTAAAGTCGCCCCATCACTGAACTGTTCCCACAACCTGTAGACCTCACTTTCAAGGACTCTTCATCTCATGTTCTCGATACATTTGCATATTATTATTTTTTCTCTTTCATATTTGCACAGTTTGTTGTGCTTTACACATTGGCAGTTTGTCCCTTCTGTGGGGTATGGTCTTTCATTGATTCTATTGTGTTTTTTTGATTTACTGTGTATGCCACCAAGAAAACAGATCTCAGGTTTGCACATGGGGACATACTGTACTTTGATAATAAATTCACTTTCAACTTTTAAATTCTGAAATTCAGCCTTCACCCATTGTCCTCCATACTCACTGGAAGACCGGGCATTGTCAGTGTGCAATATGCTATCATTAAGGATTCAGAAATTACTTCTGCTGTTCGCTTGATGTTGTCCTTCAGCGTTCACTCAGTGGAACAAGCTGAACCAGGGCAATCTACAGTCATGTCATCCAGTGACTTGGGTTAAATTATATGACTGATTTTTTTTTTTGAAATTGTAACTAAATGTGCTATTTATGCTGTGTGATATTTTGCAGTGTACCTTGGCCCCAGAAGAACATGGTTTCATTTAGATATATCCATGTATGGTCAAATGATAACTAAACTTGACCTTGAACTTGACAAGGACACACATGCATGGCTTCAGTTGCTTTACAACATCCTAAATTTGCAGTTTTGTGAACATAGGTGAGTACCGGATTAAACACAAAATGCAGTAGGTACATTATCACAAAACTGTATCGGCCAATGGCAATGAGAGGGAGCTTCACAACTTCAATGGTTTAGCCAAAAAGCCCCAGGTAAGTGATTATTACTTCAGGAATCACTGGTAGTTATCGAACAACTGGGCATTGCTCCTATGTGGCTACACTGGTAAAGATCTTCATGTATTTATTTGCTTCTGACTCAGAAGGCAACTACCTTAGTTCATTATCAAGTCTCTACCATCTCTTAGATCAGCCCAGAAAATCCCATTCCTCTCCTCATCTCCCCGTAACTATTTATTTCTCCAGATGCCCATCATCTCTAGATCCTCCTGACACCCATGAGTAATTTACAGTAGGGGGCAAGAGTAAAATAGAACAGCAGGTGAAGCCCCCCGGTCACCCTGACGTTACACTGGTTACCAAACGTGTTAATGCTAACTTATGGCAATCTGTAGAGATGCATCAGGACAGCAATGGCCGTGGCTCTTGGTTTCTTTACCAGATTGACGAAGAGAACAGTTAGGAGATCAAAGAGCCATTTAACTAAAGTGCAGGGCTCTGCTGGATCGGAAATTTCACTAAAGGAAAAGAAACAATTCTACAGGCATCTGAAGGCCAAGCACCAACAGAATTGCATGACCTAAATAACAGGATGTGGGTTGGTGAGGGTGATGGTCCAAAAACTCACTGATAACCAAGATTCAACTGATGCCCTGCTCCAAGTACCAGCAATGAAGGTGAGTTTTTGTTTTAAATTTAGATCAGAGGAGATTTTGTTGACAGTGAGCATTTTCCCTACATTACTGTACCTTACAGCAGTTTCCCCCATTCAGTCCCACCACCTTCCCTGGCTAACAACTGAACTTACCACATGCTAACTGAAAAAACATAACCTTGGGTGGAAGCAGACCTGAGATCCTTAAACTTAAGAGCACCGAAGTGCACGACTTCTTCAGAAAGAGCCAAGAAGAGGAGAAATGTTGAAAGACATTACAGTCATGTTTAAGAAAGAAGACAATTGCCTCTGTGGTAACTACGGAGCGATCCCCCAGCCATCTACCACAGGAAGAGTCGATACCAGCCACCCTCACAGAGGACAGCGCTGATTTCTGAATTGCAATGCAGATCTCATGCATGCAGTAATTCCAACAAAAAGCAGTGACAAGCAGCATCCACTGCATGTGGACTCCACTAAAGCCTTCAACTCCGTCCATCAAGAGCCTGTGAAGAACTGCCTCAAAATAGGCTGCTCACAGAAAGTAGTCTCCACCTTACACTGTCCTTACAGAGGCAGGCAAGTCACGATGCCAACGTTTCTCTCAATCTTTCTTGCACAGTGCAACACATCATCTCCAACTAGTTACTTAATGAGGAGGGAACAATCAGCAGAACTAATGGGAAGATGTTAAATTCAAGTCACCATCCCATTCCAGCACCAGGCTTATCCCAACCCTGGGAGCTGAACTGCAGCCTGCAGGCAATACTCTCCTCCTCATGCACTCTGACGCAGAGCTCCAACACACAACATCTACAGAACAACACTGCCCTCTGCAAACTATGGTTCACAAGTTTTAGGATAAAATGGGGTACATTGGAACTGCTTGCAGAGCACCCATTTCACAGTTCAGTCCCAATTCCTGATGCTGTCTGTGTAGAGTTTGCACGTACACCCTCCAGGTGTTCCAGTTAGTTCCCATATCTCCAAGTCACGGAGGCTGATAATCAATTAGCCACTTTGTACAAGTGGGTGTTAGAGTCTGGAGGTGAGAGGGTGGGAAAGGGGAAAACATTGGGAAATGTGATCACTGCAAGTCAGCATTCAATGGGCCAAATGGCCAACATGTCACAAGAAAGTATGTCACTATAGAAATAATGAGACTGAGGAAAACATGAATCACTTTTGTTATCTAAGGAGCTCCCATTCAGTGAAGATAGGAAATATTTACCAGACTTGTCATAATGTTAATGAGTGTGACCTGGGGCAGATTAACCCAGAGCTGCCAGGTTTGAGGGTATAGGTGACATGTCTCTACCACATCATTGCTACAACAGGGTCAGAATAACGATCCTTTTTGTAAATTTGCCATACAAAGTGGATGGCAGAACAGCACTGACCTAGTGTAATTTGGGCTTGAGGCTGGGGACACTGGTCTAGCAGAGGAGGCTGGAGTCCCTTCATTGTAGATTGGAAGGATTTGTGGATTGGGCATTTGTTGTTTCCCTGTAATGTTTCAACATGCCTGCCGCAGGTGGGCAGACCAAAGACTGAAATCACCATGGTGAACCACAACTCCCAACAACCCACACATCTGCCCCTCCCGTGGCGCTCTGCACTCCCACAGTCTTCTCCGAACTCGAGAGTTGGAAAGTAAGCAAGCCATCCTTCATCCCAAGGGTCTGCTTAAGAAAAACAGAATAGAACCACAAACTGCACAGTATTCTGTGGGGAGCAAATCACACACCACACACACACACCCCGATCACACGTGCACGCACACGCAAACACACCGATCACACCCCTGCGTGCGTGCACACACACCGATCATACCCCCGCGTGCGTACGCGCACATACCGATCACACGCATGTGCATGCACACCGATCACACCTCCACGTGTGCGCGCACACACACCGATCACACCCCCGCGTGCATGCACACCGATCACATGCATGTGCACACACAGAGAATAGAACCACAAGCTGCACAGTATTCTGTGTGGTGCAGATTGCACACACAATCACACAGAATGCATCATTTGAAATTGCTGAGCATGACTTTTCATTAAAAGGATGTTAACACTGAACAACTGTGCAGCCACTATTGTGATCACTGCATCCTGGCAAAACAGGCAGCACACTCCCACCCTCACCCCATCACCAAAGGGTTGGTGGCTGTATCACCCGCTGTAAGGTGTATACACAGTCATAAACATAATCATACTTTATTAATCCCGGGGGAAATTGGTTTCCGTTACAGTTGCTCCATAAATAATAAATAGTAATAGAACCATAAATAGTTAAATAGTAATATGTAAATTATGCCAGTAAATTATGAAATAAGTCCAGGACCAGCCTATTGGCTCAGGGTGTCTGACCCTCCAAGGGAGGAGTTGTAAAGTTTGATGGCCACAGGCAGGAATGACTTCCTATGATGCTCTGTGCTGCATCTCGGTGGAATGAGTCTCTGGCTGAATGTGCACCTGTACCCACCCAGTACATTATGTAGTGGATGGGAGACATTGACCAAGATGGCATGCAACTTAGACAGCATCCTCTTTTCAGACACCACCGTGAGAGAGTCCAGTAAACAGAGAGAAGACTAGTCCTTGCAGTTGAAGCAAAGCTTTTAGGGTCAGTATCTAACATGTAAAGTTGTTGCAAAACAAAGTCTGAAAGACCAACATGTATAAAGCCTATTAAATTTTGAAAGGGCTTGATAGCGTGGATGTGGAGAGGATGTTTCCTATAGTGAGGAAGTCTAGGACCAGAAGGCACAACCTCAGAATAGAGGGACGTCCTCTTAGAAGGGAGATGAGGAGGAATTTCTTTAGCCAGAGAGTAGTAAATCTATGGAATTCATTGCCACAGGCCGCTGTGGAGGCCAGGTGATTGGGTGTATTTAAAGTGGAGGTTGATAGATTCTTGATAAGTCAGGGCATGAAAGGTTAGAGGGAGAAGCAGGCGAATGGTGTTGAGAGGAAAATGGATCAGCCGTGATCAAATGATGGAGCAGACTTGTCCCAAATGGACATTCTGCTCATGTGTCTTGTGGTCCAAAAAATAATTTATTTTATATGACCAATTTAAGACCAAAAGGCACCTGTGAAACTGGAAGGCAATTCGATTTCAGTAGCAGACAGAACAGTCAATGCAACAAGAGCATGTATTACGAAAGTTAGCACAGCTGTTCTCTGAAAGAAGCAAATTCTTGTTTGTTTCTCCTCCGTTACCCATCTGCACACATCCACCCACCCAGCCCACGCCCTGCTCCAGTCATGCTGCCAGAGCTCAGCACACAGGTTTAGCAGGCACCACAGGAGCTCCACTTCCCATCAGGCAGCTGGTCATAAAGAAACCCAGGCTGCAGCGTTGAGCAACCTCAGCAAAACCCTTCCTTCATTTTACACTGCGCCAAAGGGTCGGACCAAATCAAAACTGAATGCACCTGTTACCTTGACAACCTTGGTATGCACCTTACAATTAATGTTTGCTTTCTCTTCATTCCTCCATTCCAGTAGCTTATGACATACTTGTTTGACTCTTCCAGTTTATCGACCCAAAACTTTGACTCTTTCTCTCACCACAGGTGTTAACTGACCTACTGAGTATTTCCAGCCTTTTCTGCTTCTGTTTTGGACCATGGGCTGGAAACCGGCAGACCCTTTACCATCACATGGACTAGGTCTCCCACAAAGGAACCCTGTAGGTGCCCCCTCAGGTGGGGCAAGTCCCCGGTGTCTGTGGTCGGCAGCAGGCCACAGATACCATGGTAGCATGAGATATCACAACATGGGGCATTGGAATTTGAAAGTCAGCTCTGGCATTCTCTGCAAGGAGTTTGTACGTCCTCGCAGGTTTCCTCCCAAAGTCCAAAGGCGTACTGGTTAGTCCCGTGAGTTGGCTCGGGTTTCAGGTGTTGCAGAGGAACTCGCCTCAAAGGGCCAGAAGGTCCTGTTCCTCACACATCTCTAAATAAAAAATAAATAAAATACCCCAAAATGTAATAAAAACTTTACACAATACAAAATGGCACAAAATCAACAACCTGTTGCAGCCTCAGAATTGGTTTCACAGCCATTTCAGATGGGAAGAGCTCAGGATTGTATCGTGTAAAACCACAGGCAAGGTCTTTAGTTGGCAGCTTTGCAAGAGGATGTTCCTTTTAAAGATTCTATGTTTACGAGAAACTAAAGGGAGGGGAATTCAGTTTGCTACTTTAACCAGTGGCTGCTAACTAGCTTTCCAACTCAAAGCACAAGATTCTGCAGATTCTGGAAATGTTGAGCAACGAGCCCAAAATGCTGGAAGAACTGAGCAAGTATCTGCAGAGAGGAATAAACAGTCAATGTTTTGGGTTGAGACACTTCAACAGGATAATGAAGGGACATCATCACAAGAATGAAGGGTCTCAGCCCAAAACATCAACTGTTTATTCCTCTCCATACATGCTGCCTAACTTACCGAGATGCTCTGGCATTTTGTGTGTTAACCAATTAAAAGCACAATTTACAAGCCTGAATGAGCCATGGCAAAAATGGTGCAGGTTGCTATCAGCTGTGGATTGATGAGCATACTTGTGCATGAGAAACACCCCGAGGCAAAGACATTACTAGATCAGAACCAAAACGCAAATCATTGCAATCCATCCACTCCGTCGTCTAAAGTGTGTGCTAGCTCAACACCTTTTAGTAGCTCCACACTGCACTTAGGCCTCTGTCTAATTGAACAGGTTATAAATACTATTTTCTTAGCTAATAAATTAAACTATATAAATGTGGACTAAATACTCAGGATCTGGATTTGTTTTGCAGTCGACGCAGGAAAAAAGATCCACTTAGCAGACCTTATTTATATTGTGCACGAGAAAAATAACCCAACTCAAACCTAAAGCGTAGACCTCACTGACTTGCACATTACAGGAAGTGGACTGATTTCAGGGAGCACATTTATTGAAAAAATGTTGAGTTAGAAGTAGTCCAAGAGTTAAGTCAGCTTCTGTGTTAAAATGTACAAATACACTTCAATCCTCAAAGCTCTTCGGTTTTTTCTGAACAGCAGACCTAACCAGTTCCCCTCCACCACCACTCTCCTCCCAGCAGAACGTCCTCACTCTAAATAATTTCTCCTTTGGCTCCTCCCACTTCCTTCAAACAAAAGGGGTAGCCAGGGACACTCACCTGGGTCCCAGCTATGCCTGCCTGTTTGTCGGCTACATGGAAGAGTCTATGTTCCAAGCCTACACCGGTGACCATCCCACACTTTTCCTGCGCTACATCAATGACTGCACTGGTGCCACTTCCTGCACCTGTGCTGAACTTGTCGATTTCATCCACTTTGCCTCCAACTTCCACCCGGCCTTCAAATTCACCTGGTCCATTTCCAACACCTCCCTTCCCTTTCTCAATCTCACTGTCTCTATCTCTGGAGACAGCTAATCCACCAACGTCTATTACAAGCTCATGGACTCTCACAGCTACCTGGACTACACCTCATCCCCACCCTGCCACTTGTGAAAATGCCATCCCCTTCTCTCAATTCCTCCATCTCCGCCATATCTGCTCTCAGGATGAGGTTTTTCATTCTAAAACGAAGGAGATGTCCTGCTTTTTCAAAGAAAGGGACTTCCATTCTTCCGCCATCAACACTGCTCTCAACCGCATCTCTTCGATTTCATGCATGTCTGTTCTTACCCCATCTTCCCACCACTCTACTAAGGAGAGAGTTCCTCTTGTCCTCACCTACCACCCCATCAGCCTCTAGAACAAATGCTACACCTGCCTCTACAGCTCCTCCTTCACAACCATTCAGGGGCCTAGACAGTCCTTCCAGGTGAGGCGACACTTCACCTGCGAGTCTTTTGGGGTCATTTACGGTGTCTGCTGCTCCTGGTGTAGCCTCCTGTATATCGGTGAGACCCGGAGTAGATTGGGAGACTGCTTCACCGAGCATCTACAGAACAAGCCAGAACAAGCAGGACCTCCCAGTGGCCACCCATTTTCATTCCACTTCCCACTCTCATTCCAATATGTCCATCCATGGCCTCCTCCAGTCGAAATGAGGCCACACTTGGTTTGGAGGAAGACCTTATATTCCGTTTGGGTAGCCTCCAACCTGATGATATGAACAACAATTTCACAAACTTCCGATAATACCCCTCAACCAACCCCCCTTCACCATTTCCCATCGCCTCTTCCCTCCATGACCTCATCTCCGTGCTTGCCCATCACCTCCCTCTGTGCTCCCCCCCACTTCCTTTCTTCCATGGCCTCTGTCTCTTTCACCAATCAGCTTCGCAGCTCTTTGCTTCATCCCTCCACTTCAGGTTTCACCTACCACCTGGTGTTTCTCTCTCCCCTCCCTGGTGGGAAGATGGGGTAAATCTACTCCTCAGCTTTTTTCCTCCAGTCCTGCCAAAGGGTTTCGGCCCAGAAAGTTGACTGTACTCTTTTCCATAGATGCTGCCTGGCCTGCTGAATTCCTCCAGAATTCTGTGTGTGCTGCTCAGTTTTCCAGCATCTGCAGATTTTCTCATGTTTGTGAAATTCATACCAATGGTGTTATGGCAGTGGATGGATTGCGTGCATTACAACTGAACCAATGGTACAGACTTCAATGCAGATCCTCAACTATTAAAAAAAACTGCGGACTGATGGACTGTTTGAGCAACAGCTCTGGTCATCAGATCAAGCGAAACAGCCGCCTCTTGAAGCCCCTTCACGTGTTGTACAACCTAAGCCTGAACATGAAGGAGACAAAGGAAATTATGGTGGACTTCAGGAAGGTGCAGACGAACCATTACCCTCCACAAATACAGGTCTCCTCCACAGAGCGAGTTAATTGCACCAAGTTCCCGGGAGTTCACATCATGGATGACCTCACCTGGTCCCTTATTATCACCTCCCTGAACAAGGTGGCATAGCAGCACCTCCAGTAAGGTTCCCACCCTGCCTCCCCATCTTAACTGTGTTTTACAGGAGCACTATTGAAGCATCCTGACAAGTTGCATCAACATCTGGTATGGGAGCAGTCAAGCATTGGACCAGCAGTCCCTATAAAGGACTGAGAACAGCTAAGGGGATCATAGGGTTCTCCTTATCATCCATCAGGGACATTGATCAGGAGCGCTGCATACACAGGGCCCTTAGTATTATTAAATATGCTCCAAAATTAAGGAGACATTTTGTGCAGGAAGGAAGCCAGTAATTATTTCTGGGTGTCGGCAAGGACAACCTTTCTCCGTAAAGCAGAACTGAGTGTGAACGTTTGAAAAGAAACTGTTCCTTCTAATCCACAATGCCACCAAGGTTTCACTTAATGGTTGCCACAGCAAACTATACATCAACACACTACAGATAAAGGCTTGTATTCAATCTAGTGGCCTGATCCCACTAAGAGGAAATATTCTAACAAGATATAATATGACTCACTGTGTGGAATGGAAATATTTATTTTAAGGCCACAGAAATCACAGATAACACCTCAGAATGTAGTCTCTGGCATAACAAGTAATTAGCCAAAGTGCTGTGAGGGAGCCTTTACACAAAGGCCCTTGGTTATTATTACAACTCTAAATCAAAAAAGATTGTGAACCTAGGGACCTCTCCCCTCAGTGTTATGCTACTTTGGTTACTCAAGACCAAAACAAAGAAAAAATAAATTGTCAAACAACAGGAATTCTGCAGATGCTGGAAATTCAAGCAACACACATAAAAGTTGCTGGTGAACGCAGCAGGCCAGACAGCATCTCTAGGAAGAGGCGCAGTCGACGTTTCAAGCCGAGACCCTTCGTCAGGACTAACTGAAGGAAGAGTGAGTAAGGGATTTGAAAGTTGGAGGGGGAGGGGGAGATCCAAAATGATAGGAGAAGACAGGAGGGGAAGGGATGGAGCCAAGAGCTGGAAAATTGATTGGCAAAAGGGATACGAGAGGATCATGGGACAGGAGGTCCGGGAAGAAAGACGGGGGGGGTGACCCAGAGGATGGGCAAGGGGTATATTCAGAGGGACAGAGGGAGAAAAAGGAGAGTGAGAAAAAGAATGTGTGTATAAAAATAAGTAACAGATGGGGTACGAGGGGGAGGTGGGGAATTAGCGGAAGTTTGAGAAGTCAATGTTCATGCCATCAGGTTGGAGGCTACCCAGACGGAATATAAGGTGTTGTTCCTCCAACCTGAGTGTGGCTTCATCTTTACAGTAGAGGAGGCCGTGGATAGACATGTCAGAATGGGAATGGGATGTGGAATTAAAATGTGTGACCACTGGGAGATCCTGCTTTCTCTGGCGGACAGAGCGTAGGTGTTCAGCAAAGCGGTCTCCCAGTCTGTGTCGGGTCTCGCCAATATATAAAAGGCCACATCGGGAGCACCGGACGCAGTATATCACCCCAGCTGACTCACAGGTGAAGTGTTGCCTCACCTGGAAGGACTGTTTGGGGTCCTGAATGGTGGTAAGGGAGGAAGTATAAGGGCATGTGTAGCACTTGTTCCGCTTACACGGATAAGTGCCAGGAGGGAGATCAGTGGGGAGGGATGGGGGGGACGAATGGACAAGGGAGTTGCGTAGGGAGCGATCCCTGCGGAATGCAGAGGGGGAGGAGGGAAAGATGTGCTTAGTGGTGGGATCCCATTGGAGGTGGCGGAAGTTACGGAGAATAATATGAGTGGTGGGATCCCATTGGAGGTACTGACTCTCACAGCTATCTGGACTATTCCTCTTCTCACCCTGTCTCTTGCAAAAACGCCATCCCCTTCTCGCAATTCCTCCGTCTCCGCCGCATCTGCTCTCAGGATGAGACTTTTCATTCTAGGACGAGGGAGATGTCTTCCTTTTTTAAAGAAAGGGGCTTCCCTTCCTCCACTATCAACTCTGCTCTTAAACGCATCTCCCCCATTTCATGTACATCTGCTCTCACTCCATCCTCCCACCACCCCACTAGGAATAAGGTTCCCCTGGTCCTCACCTACCACCCCACCAGCCTCCGGGTCCAACATATTATTCTCCGTAAATTCCGCCACCTCCAACGGGATCCCACCACTAAGCACATCTTTCCCTCCCCCCCCCGTTGCATTCCGCAGGGATCGCTCCCTACGCAAGTCCCTTGTCCATTCGTCCCCCCCATCCCTCCCCACTGATCTCCCTCCTGGCACTTATCCATGTAAGCGGAACAAGTGCTACACATGCCCTTACACTTCCTCCCTTACCACCATTCAGGGCCCCAAACAGTCCTTCCAGGTGAGGCAACATTTCACCTGTGACTCGGCTGGGGTGATATACTGCATCCGGTGCTCCCGATGCGGCTTTCTGTATATTGGTGAGACCCGACGCAGACTGGGAGACCGCTTTGCTGAACACCTACGCTCTGTCCGCCAGAGAAAGCAGGATCTCCCAGTGGCCACACATTTTAATTCCACATCCCATTCCCATTCTGACATGTCTATCCACGGCCTCCTCTACTGTAAAGATGAAGCCACACTCAGGTTGGAGGAACAACACCTTATATTCCGTCCGGGTTGCCTCCAACCTGATGGCATGAACATCGACTTCTCTAACTTCCGCTAATGCCCCACCTCCCCCTCGTACCCCATCTGTTCCTTATTTTTATACACACATTCTTTCTCTCACTCTCCTTTTTCTCCCTCTGTCCCTCTGAATATACCCCTTGCCCATCCTCTGGGTCCCCCCCCACCTTGTCTTTCTTCCCAGACCTCCTGACCCTTGATCCTCTCGTATCCCTTTTGCCTATCACCTGTCCAGCTCTTGGCTCCATCCCTCCCCCTCCTGTCTTCTCCTATCATTTTGGATCTCCCCCTCCCCCTCCAACTTTCAAATCCCTTACTCACTCTTCCTTCAGTTAGTCCTGACGAAGGGTCTCGGCCTGAAACGTCGACTGCAACTCTTCCTAGAGATGCTGCCTGGCCTGCTGCGTTCACCAGCAACTTTTATGTGTGTTGCAAAAAATAAATTGTCTTGGTTACTGAGAATGAATTCCTAAACCCAACTAAAAGACAGCATTAAAATACTACAGGGCTATTCAAAAAAGTTCTATCTGATTGCACATTGTTATGTCACATACAAGGCACATTTACAGCAACACTAAAGCCTTTTACAACACAAAGTGCTATGTTAATGCTTGATGTCCTAACACTTCCACACTTCTCCGCTGTTCCTCATTTTCATCCGCATTTATTTCCAATCAAAATAAGGAGTGTGATCAGCAGATAACTTACTGAAGCAATGATTGCAACAAGAGCTTTTATATATTTTCCACTTCTTCCACATCTTTACAGCATCTTCTAAGTGACGCTTTGCAAAGTCTTTACAGACAAGGATAGGCTTTCTTTTTAAGTGGTAGGGGTGTGACATAAATCTAATACTGTGCATCAGCCAGCTGACACCATCACTACTGTAAAGCATGGAGCTAGCATCATGTATGGGGACATTTTTCAGCAGCAGTGACTGGAAATCTGGTCAGGATTGAAGGGGAGATGAACACTGCTAGATACAGAGAGATCCAGATAAAGCCCTGCTAGCCTCTGCCTGAAAGCTGACACTGGGGAGGAAGTTCATCTTTCAACAGGACAATGACCCAAAGCACACTGCCAAAGCAACCGTGGAGTGACTTCAGATGAAGAAAATTTATATCATTGAGTTTCCCCAGTCAGAGTCCCGACCTTAACCTAATCAAACATCTCTGGCAAGACCTCAAGATTACCATCCACCACCACTCCCCAACTAACCAGGCACAGCTTTAGCAAGTTTGCAGTCTTGCTCCATCACATTGTGCAAAGTTAATAAGAGACTTATCCAAAAAAAACTACTGGCTGTAATCGCTGTGAAAGGTAGTTCAACTAAGTATTGAGCAAAGGGGATTGAATACTTTTGAACCGCTGACATTTCATTATTTGACTGTTTAGGTTTTCACACTTTACAATTTTTCCCTATTTTGGGGGGCTCTGCTGTGAACAAACAAGCATGTGATTCACAAATACAAATTCTCGGTTGTATTGATCAAAATCCCTGGTTGTAATACTCATTTATGTGAACTAAGAGTTGGGGGCTGACTACTTTTTCAAGGCACTGTAGTAGTGGTTCAGTACTAGGATAACACGTATAAAAAGGAACCATGTGGCAGGAGTAACCAGACCCAGTTTCAGGGGTTTACGTACTGAAGTCATTTTTCCAATTAATGCTGTAACCTGCGTGGAAAGGGAGTTCTCACCAGAAAAAGGGCTGGCCTATTTTTCGGAAGTCGATTTTCAGTAAGGGATAAGGGGAAGAATATATTTTCATCCACAAAGTGACGGGAATCAGGAAAAGGCTTCCTGAGAATGTGGTGGAGACAAGAACTCACAAAAACTTAAGCAGCATCTGGATGGATCACCAAGGCACAGAGGGCTACAGAAAACTGCAGGTAAAATGGATTCTGGTTAATTGGGACACGTTGGCACCATACACTGTGACCCAATTAGCAACAGCCCCAATTAGCCAAGGTTTCATGGAAATTGTTTAAAAGGTATAAGAAAGACAAACTACCACTTAAATGAGAAACAAATGACACTCACTCAAACAGATAAGGATAAGAAAGGTGGTCACAAGAGGCTGAGGAGCAGCTACGGGACTTCTTCAAGTCGGTAGACTCCGCCATGTACAAGGTTTCAGAGGATCTGAATGAACACACCACTGTTGTCACAGACTTTGCTAAAACAGTCGCTAACAATTATGTCCCCAGAAAATCATTCGAAGTCTTCCCTACCCAGAAGCCCTGGTTGAACAACGAGATCCGCAATCTGCTAAGGGCCAGATCAGTGACATTCACTTGCAGACCACAATCAGTCTACTCGCTTTACACTTCTGACTGTGAGGCTAAGCACAGCTCTAATGCTGACAACACCACTATTACAAGACAAATCAAAAGTGGTGACAAGTCAGCATATAGGAGGGAAATTGAAAATCTGTCTGAGTAGTGCCACAACAACAACCTCTTACTCAATGTCAGCAAGACCAAGGAGAGGATTATTGACTTCAGGAGGAGGAAACTGAAGGTCCATGAGCAAGTCCTCATTGGGGGATCAGAGGTGGAGAGGGTCAGAAACTTTAAATTCTTCACTGTTATCATTTTGGAGAATCTGTCCTGGGTCCAACACACAAGCGCCATTATGAAGAAATCAAGACAGGGCCTCTACTTCCTTAGGAGTCTGCAAAGCTTCTGCATGACATCTAAAACTTGATGTGTGGTGAAGAGCACATTTACTGGCTGCATCATGGCCTGGTATGGAAACACCAATGCCCTTGAATGGAAAATCCTACAAAAGAGCCCTCCCCCACCACTGAGCATATCTATATAGAGCGCTGTCACAGGAAAGCAGCATCCATCAAGGACCCCCACCATCCAGGTCTTGCTCCCTTCTCAGTGCTGCCATCGGGAAGAGGGTACAGGAGCTTTAGGATCCACACCACCAAGTTCAGGAAGTTGCTCCCCCTCAACCATCTGGATCTTGAACCAGAAGGGATAACTTCACTCACCCCATCACTGAACTGTTCCCACAACCTATGAACTCACTTTCAAAGCCTCTTAATTTCATGTTCTCAATATTTATTGCTTATTTATGATTATTAATACTACTTTTGTCTCCATTTTGTTTTCGCAGAGTTTGTTGCTTTTTTGTTGTACATTGGCTAGCATCCATCCTGTTGGGTACAGTCTTTCATTGTTTCTTGAACTTACTGTGATTGCCCACAATAATATGAATCTCAGGGTTGTATATGGTGACACCCATGTATTTTGATAATAAAGTTAGTTTGAAATTTGAAATACAGAACAAATTAAAACACTATCAATACTAATACAGTACTACCAGACTGTATTAGTTCCCAGTAGTTAGTTACGGAGGAATTCAGCCATCTTGTATACTGCCATGGTCTTTTGATTAACAGATATGGACTACTGTCACTGCCTTCCTACACAAGGTCAAAATAAAAAACAAAATTATCCAAAATCACTGCTTTTTGAATCAGTGCCCATCAGCCCAAATGGGTAACATAAAACAAGCTCACGCAAGTGATGTTACTTTAAAAAAAAACTGTGTGCTCCTTAGCATCTAATGGCCACACAAGTGCAGGTGACTGACACTAGTTAGAAACTTCAGCAACAGTCTCCTGTCCCACTTAGGCATCATAACAAGTGTGTCAACAAACAAATGAAGGGAATTGCAGCTATTTTCTCCATTAGTTTCTGTTCTTTTAAGAATTGTCCCAAAAAAGCATTAGAGGTATGCATCTAGGATTAGTGTTGTGCTTGGAGTGCCAGATGTGGGGACCCTGGGAGACTCCCAGCCTCCCCAAGGATTACATCTGCACCAGGTGCACTGAGATGAGGCTCCTGAAGGACCGTGTTAAGGAGCTGGAGATGGAAATTGATGACCTTCGGCTAATTAGGGCAAGTGAGGAGGTGATAGATACTACCTATAGAGAGGTAGTGGATAGCACCCCGTGACAGTCCCCCTCAGAAATTGATATATCGTTTTGGATACTGTTGAAGAGGCAGACCTGACAGAGGAGGACCACAGTGAACGAGACTCAGGCATTCTGCCCAGTGCCGAAATCAAGAGAGCCAGAAGAAATGCGGTAGTTATAGGGGATTCCATCATAAGGGGGACGGACAAGAGATTCTGCGAGCCGGACAAGGATACCCGGATGCTGTGTTGCCTCCCTGGTGCCCAGGTACGGGATGTCTCAGATCGAGGCCAGAGTATTCTGAGGAGAGAGGGCGAGCAGCCGGAAGTCTTGGTACATGTTGGTACCAATGACATAGACAGAAAAAGAGAGGAGGTCCTGAAGGAAGATTACTGGGAGCTAGGAAGAAAATTGAAAAGCCGGACCTCCAGAGTAATATTATCAGGATTGCTGCCTGAGCTGCGCGCTAATGATGGTAAGAATAGCAGAATTAAGCAGATGAATGTGTGGCTAAGTAACTGGTGCAGGGGGCAGGGCTTCAAATTCTTGAATCATTGGGATCTATTTTGGGGAAGGTATGACTTATACAAAAAAGATGGATTACACCTGAACTCAAAAGGTACTAATATCCTGGCGGGATTGTTTAATATAGCTGTTAGGGAGGGTTTAAACTAAGTTGGCAAGGGGAAGGAAACCAAGGTGTTAGGGTCGAGGAAGAGGAAAATAGAAAAAAGTCAAAAACACTGTGCAGCAAAGATGCCAAGAAGGACAGGCTGGTGAATATACAGGATAATTTCCTGCAAAATAGAAATATAGCAAAATCAGCAACAGATACTGATGTACTGTACTTAAATGCACGCAGCATTAGAAATAAAGTGGATGACCTTGCTGCACAGCTGCAGGTTAAAAGATATGACATTGTGGCCATCACCGAGTCATGGCTAAATGATGGATGTGATTGGGAGCTGAATATCCAAGGATACATAGTGCATAGGAAAGAGAGGAAGGTAGGTAAAGGGAGTGGCGTGGCCCTGATGGTAAGTAACGATATCAAATCAATAGGAAAGAAGGGACATAGGATCAGAAGAGGTAGAATCCTTATGGGTAGAGTTAAGAAATGGCAAGGGTAAAAAGACACTAATAGCAGTTATATACAGGCCTCCAAACAGCAGCCGGGATGTGGACTACAAGTTGCAGCTGGAAATAGAAAAAGCGTGTCAGAAGGACAATGTCAAGATAATTAAGGGGGATTTTAATATGAAAGTGGATTGGGAAAGTCAGGAAGGTAATGGATCTCAGGAGTGGGAGTTTGTAGAATGCCTACAGGATGGCTTTTTGGAGCAGCTTGTCCAGAAGCCCACCAGGGGACCGGCTGTTTTGGATTGGGTGCTGTGTAACGAACCTGAGGCGATTAGGGAGCTGGAGGTAAAGGAACCCCTTGGAAGTAGTGATCATAATATAATTGAGTTCAGTTTCAAATTTGAAAAGGAGAAGCTGGTATCAGGTGTATCGATATTTCAGTGGAACAGGGCAAATTACAGTGGTATGAGAGGGGATCTGGCCCAAGTCGATTGGAAAAGTAAGCTAAATGGAGGGACGGCAGAGCAGAATTGGATGAAATTCCTACAGGAAATAAGGAAAATGCAGGAAAAATATATTCCAAGAAAAAAGAAAATCATGAATGGAAAAATGGCACAAATGTGGCTAATGAGAGAGGTTAAGGCAAAAATAAAAGCAAAAGAAACGGTATACAAGGAAACAAAAATGAGTGGGAAAAATGAGGACTGGAAGACTTAAAAACTTACAGAAGGAAACTAAGAAAGTAATTAGAAAAGAAAAGATGAATTATGAAAGGAAGTTGGCGATTAACATTAAAGAGGATACTAATAGTTTTTTAAATATATAAAGAGTAAAAGAATGACAAGGGTAGATACGGGACCGATTGAAAATGATGCTGGAGAAACTATAATGGATAACAAAGAGATGGCGGAGGAACTGAATGAGTATTTTGCATCAGTCTTCACAGTGGAAGACATGAGCAATATACCTGATAGCCAGAGCCAAATGGGAGGAATAGAATTAGGTACAGTCAAGATTACTAGAGAGAAATTGCTTGGGAAGCTAAGTGGACTAAGAATAGATAAGTCTCCCAGTCTGGATGAGGTGCACCCAAGGGTTCTGAAAGAGGTGGCTTTGGAGATTGTGGAAGCATAGGAAATGATCTTCCAGGAATCAATAGATCATGGTTCCGGAGGACTGGAAGGTCGCAAATGTAGTTCTGCTATTTAAGAAAGGAAGGAGGCAGCAAAAAGAAAATTACAGACCTATTAGTCTGACATCCGTAGTTGGAAAATGGGTGGAGCATTGGCTGATAGGCAGAAAGCAAAGGGTGGGAATAAAGGGATCCTATTCTGATTGGTTGCCGGTTACTAGTGGTGTTCCACAGGGGTCGGTGTTGGGGCCGCTTCTTTTTACGATGTATATTGATGATTTGGATTATGGATTAAATGGTTTTGTGGCTAAGTTTGCAGATGACACCAAGATAGGTGGAGGAGCAGGAAATGTTGAAGAAACGGAAAGGTTGCAGAGAGACTTAGTCAGTTTAGGAGAGTGGGCAAAGAAATGGCAGATGAGATACAACGTTGACAAATGTACGGTTGTACGTTTTGAAAGGAGAAATAATCGGGCAGATTATTATTTAGATGGGGAGAAAATGCAAAAATCGGAAGTGCAAAGGGATTTGGGGGTCCTGGTGCAGGATACCCTAAAGTTAACCACCAGGTTGGATCGGCGGTAAGGAAAGCGAATGCTATGTTGGCATTCATTTCAAGAGGAATAGTGTATAAGAGTAAGGAGGTGTTGATGAGGCTCTATGGGGCATTAGTGAGACCTCATTTGGAATACTGTGTGCAGTTTTGGGCCCCCTATCTTAGAAAGGATGTACTGATGTTGGAGAGAGTTCAGAGAAGATTTACAAGGATGATTCCTGGAATGCAGGGGCTAACATATGAGGAGTGTTTGTCAGCTCTTGGACTGTATTCATTAGAGTATAGAAGAATGAGAGGGGATCTCATAAAAACATTTCGAATGTTGGAAGTGTTGGACAGAGTAGATGTGGAAAGGTTGTTTCCCTTGGTGGGTGAGTCCAGGACAAGAGGCCATAGTCTAGAATTAGAGGGTACCCAGTTAAAACAGAGATGAGGAGAAATTTTTTTAGCCAGAGGGTTGTGGATTTGTGGAATTCGTTGCCACATACAGCTATGGAGGCCTGATCATTGAGGGTGTTTAAGGAGGAGATTGACAGGCATCTAATTAGTCAGGGTATCAAGGGATATGGGGAAAAAGCCGGAAATTGAAACTAGATGGGTGAATAGTTTAGCTCACGGGGGAGCTGCGGAGCAGACTCGATGGGCCGAATGGCCTACTTCTGCTCCTTTGTCTTGTGATCTTGTGAAGCAGCTGCCCTGATTAACTGAAGGACCAATTAAGCAGAATCCACTATATAGAGAGGTACTTGACAGAAGCATGGCCCAAGGAACTAAAGAGCCTGGCTCGGTGCAACATCACTGTGATTCTGATGGCCACGTCTGTGGAGAGAATGGTTGGAAGGTTTGCTGTGACCCAACCAGCCTGTTCAGGGTGTTTCTCCAGCTGCTGCTCCCACTAAATGGGAGAGAGCACTCAAAGCAAAACAAAACATCCCTCGGCTGAAGGGCCAGGAGTGCTTCCCATTAACAAGCCACTGTGAAAGGTCCAACCAGCACTGAACACTAGTTTAAGGAAAGATGCATGATTACCCATGCCTGTGCTGATTAAGTAAACCAGTCAACTTTAATGCAATTTCCTGCATTTCAGGGGTAGGTAGAGGATTTAATGTAAATGCTAATCCCAGATTTAATTGAGATGAGTCCCGCAGTGACCCCAGGGAGTAATAATGCTCCATTAATGCCATTGTGGGAGGGTAATTATTATTAAAAATTTAAAACACATCATATGGAGTAGCACAAGGCTATGAGCTGTTAATAAGCAATAAAAACCCAGCCACCTGCAGTGACATAGTCCAGCAAGAACATCAATGACAGGGGCTGCCAGCTGGGCCCCTTCATCCCCACAAGCAGACGTTCAACCCACAAGCCATGCCCCACCCTGCTCCTCACCGTACAGAAACCCACTGAACAAAACAGATACACAAGAGACTGCAGATGCTTGAATCTGGAGCCATAAACATAAAGCTGATGAAACTCAACAGGGAACAAACAGTCACTGTCAGTCAGTCAGTCAGTCAGCGACAGTCAGTATCTGTGGAGGGGAACAGTCACTGTCAGTCAGTCAGTATCTGTGGAGGGGAACAGTCACTGTCAGTCAGTCAGTCAGTGTCAGTCAGTATCTGTGGAGGGGAACAAACAGTCACTGTCAGTCAGTATCTGTGGAGGGGAACAAACAGTCACTGTCAGTCAGTATCTGTGGAGGGGAACAAACAGTCACAGTCAGTCAGTATCTGTGGAGGGGAACAAACAGTCACTGTCAGTCAGTATCTGTGGAGGGGAACAAACAGTCACTGTCAGTCAGTATCTGTGGAGGGGAACAGTCACTGTCAGTCAGTCAGTCAGTCAGTGTCAGTCAGTATCTGTGGAGGGGAACAAACAGTCACAGTCAGTCAGTATCTGTGGAGGGGAACAAACAGTCACTGTCAGTCAGTATCTGTGGAGGGGAACAAACAGTCACAGTCAGTCAGTATCTGTGGAGGGGAACAAACAGTCACTGTCAGTCAGTATCTGTGGAGGGGAACAAACAGTCACTGTCAGTCAGTATCTGTGGAGGGGAAGGAACAGTCACTGTCAGTCAGTATCTGTGGAGGGGAACAAACAGTCACTGTCAGTCAGTATCTGTGGAAGGGAACAAACAGTCACAGTCAGTCAGTCAGTCAGCGACAGTCACTGTCAGTCAGTATCTGTGGAGGGGAACAAACAGTCAGTGTCAGTCAGTATCTGTGGAGGGGAACAAACAGTCAGTGTCAGTCAGTATCTGTGGAGGGGAACAAACAGTCAGTGTCAGTCAGTATCTGTGGAGGGGAACAGTCACTGTCAGTCAGTATCTGTGGAGGGGAACAAACAGTCACTGTCAGTCAGTATCTGTGGAGGGGAACAAACAGTCAGTGTCAGTCAGTATCTGTGGAGGGGAACGAACAGTCAGTGTCAGTCAGTATCTGTGGAGGGGAACGAACAGTCAGTGTCAGTCAGTATCTGTGGAGGGGAACAGTCACTGTCAGTCAGTATCTGTGGAGGGGAACAAACAGTCAGTGTCAGTCAGTATCTGTGGAGGGGAACGAACAGTCAGTGTCAGTCAGTATCTGTGGAGGGGAACAAACAGTCACTGTCAGTCAGTATCTGTGGAGGGGAACAAACAGTCAGTGTCAGTCAGTATCTGTGGAGGGGAACGAACAGTCAGTGTCAGTCAGTATCTGTGGAGGGGAACAAACAGTCAGTGTCAGTCAGTATCTGTGGAGGGGAACAGTCACTGTCAGTCAGTATCTGTGGAGGGGAACAAACAGTCAGTGTCAGTCAATATCTGTGGAGGGGAACAAACAGTCAGTGTCAGTCAGTATCTGTGGAGGGGAACAAACAGTCAGTGTCAGTCAGTATCTGTGGAGGGGAACAAACAGTCAGTGTCAGTCAGTATCTGTGGAGGGGAACAGTCACTGTCAGTCAGTATCTGTGGAGGGGAACAGTCACTGTCAGTCAGTATCTGTGGAGGGGAACAAACAGTCAGTGTCAGTCAGTATCTGTGGAGGGGAACAAACAGTCACTGTCAGTCAGTATCTGTGGAGGGGAAGGAACAGTCACTGTCAGTCAGTATCTGTGGAGGGGAAGGAACAGTCACTGTCAGTCAGTATCTGTGGAGGGGAACGAACAGTCACTGTCAGTCAGTATCTGTGGAGGGGAACGAACAGTCAGTGTCAGTCAGTATCTGTGGAGGGGAACAAACAGTCACTGTCAGTATCTGTGGAGGGGAACAGTCACTGTCAGTCAGTATCTGTGGAGGGGAACAGTCACTGTCAGTCAGTATCTGTGGAGGGAAAGGAACAGTCACTGCCAGTCAGTATCTGTGGAGGGGAACCGTCACTGTCAGTCAGTATCTGTGGAGGGGAAGGAACAGTCACTGTCAGTCAGTATCTGTGGAGGGGAAGGAACAGTCAGTGTCAGTCAGTATCTGTGGAGGGGAAGGAACAGTCACTGTCAGTCAGTATCTGTGGAGGGGAAGGAACAGTCACTGTCAGTCAGTATCTGTGGACGGGAAGGAACAGTCACTGTCAGTCAGTATCTGTGGAGGGGAAGGAACAGTCTGTGTCAGTCAGTATCTGTGGACGGGAAGGAACAGTCACTGTCAGTCAGTATCTGTGGAGGGGAAGGAACAGTCTGTGTCAGTCAGTATCTGTGGAGGGGAAGGAACAGTCACTGTCAGTCAGTATCTGTGGACGGGAAGGAACAGTCACTGTCAGTCAGTATCTGTGGAGGGGAAGGAACAGTCTGTGTCAGTCAGTATCTGTGGAGGGGAAGGAATAGTCAGTGTTGGTCAGTATCTGTGGAGGGGATTGAACAGACAATGTTTCACAATGATACTTTTCATCTGGACTGATCCTCAACCCAAATCATCCTCTCTTCATTTCTTTTCACAGAAGTTGCCTAGGGCTGACTGCTGCGTTAATCGAGCATCTTGTGTGTTGTTCCCATTGCATAAAGGTTGGTTAAATGAGCCAGTCTGTAAATTGTTGTTTTGTTTGAAAGAAATTTTAAGATTTGATCAAGTCAGTGACAGACTGGCTGCTAATCACCTGGTCTGTTACTGTCCTAGCACACAGCGTGTGTGTAGACAACTTCACAGCTTCCAACACTGTCAAACCCAGGGAATTGAAGAGAGGCCAGTGACAGTCACAAAACTGAAAGACAAATAAGGGTTGGATGGTCAAGCAAGGCCGACGCCAGTCTGGCGGATAACAGGAAGACGTTACCTATCCCCAAACTGGTGGCTACAATCATGCGCGTCCCTCTGAGAGAGAGAGTTACAAAGAGGCAAATTACGGACACTAAACCACGGTTTCCCATTCAACTTTTTACAGACAACTCGTTAGACTAGAGTTTTTTTTACAAACCCGACGTGCGTTCTACACGGACAACAGATGTTAGGACCACCGCCACAAAGAACCCCAATGTCCCGTTTACACCACTTCTTTTCACCGTTTTCCGGTGTTACCTGCAGGGGAGCGGGGCAGTTACAGTGATCACTGGTCAGAGCTGGAGCCGATGCGGCGGACCGGGGAAGCTGCCAGCACTGGTGCCGTGCCTGAGGAAGGGTCGGCACAGTAGCGGGCCCCCATACCGGCCGCACTCAGTCCCGGCACACCCACCAAGGACAGCCGGGACACTCGCTCTGTGGCTCTTCTCAACACTGGGGGTCTAACTTTTGCAAAGTAAAACCACCGCTGCAGCAACACAAAACTCTGTAAAACCCGACTGCGCCCGTTAACAACAGTCAGCTGTGCACCCACCGTCACCCTGCCACTCAGCGAACTGCACCCTCAGCGATCCCACGCAGAAATGTGCACCGCTCCGAAAACTCACATTTAAACGCACTTCAATTACTTTCACATCCTTCCTTTGTGGGAGCAACATCACTTCCCGTAAAACGGCTCCTCCCTCCCTCTTTCCGCTCCGGGACGGAACGCACCTTGGCTACCGTTCGGTGTGTGAGCCCCCAGATCGGACGCACGCCCGGGGCTTGCGTCCCGCGGCGGTGCCTGTAATTGTGCAGCCACATCTCCAGTGGTGACCTGAGGACACAACCCAGGAGGGTTTACACTGACCATGTTCCGACAGTGCCTGTCTACTTCAACAGGGAACAGTTACCTCGCTCAATCAGTGCACGTCTTAGGCCAGCGTTCGCTTGTGATGTGTTCCGCCGGACTCGCGACCAGCCCAGAGAGAGTTAGAGATGTCACTGTGGGCAGCTCGGAGCCGGGATGGGTATTTGAATCGGTCTGGTTTTGGCACGTGTACCGAGATAACAGTGAAAAACCTTTGCCTGTCAGCCAGACAGATTATTCCGTGATGGTAGTAAAAACGGAGTGCAGAATATAGTGTTACAGTTACAGAGAGAGTGCAGTGTAGGTGGACAGCTATACCGGGAGATTAGAAGTTCATCTTTACCAGTAGAGGTAATTTCTCGATCTTTCTATCTACCTGGTCATTGCTTTGCACCATATTGTCTACCTGCACTGTGCTCCAAACTCCCATCGGCTAGGTTTCAACCTGTTTCACCACAACATCGATATCTCTCCGCAGTTTAACGCGGTCCTCCACACTGTAAACAACGGCATCAGTCCTTATACAATCATCTCATACTTACTGATTTTATCTCCTGCCTCTACGTCCATTCACTCATGTGTGGTACAAACAGCACTCTGGAATACCATTAGTTACTTGTAACAAGTCATAGAGACAGCCTTCTCCTATCGTCCTCTGTCCCTTAGTTACTTTGCCAATTTGCCCTGGACCACAAGTGGACCTCCCATGTGGAACCTTGTCAAAGGCTTTACTAAAGTCCATGTAAGCCACATCAACTGCATTGCCCTCATCAAAGCATTTTGTTACATAAGGAATTCAATCAAATTGGTCAAGCGGGATCTGCCTACTTCTGAACAGTCTCTTCCTTTCCGAGGGTGCATTAAGACTCTCGCTCAAAATTTTTTTTCGTAGTATCTTCCCCGGGAGGCTCACAAGTCTACAGTTACCGAAGTTTATTTATTTTCAAAGCATGTATATGTCACCCTGAGATTCATTTTCTAGCAAGTATTCACAGTAGAACAAAGAAGTGGAATCAAATAAATGAAAAAGTACACACAGACAAAGACTGGGAAACAATGTGCAAAAGAAGGCAATCTGTGCAAATACAAAATAATAAATAAATGGAGCTGAGAGCATGATTTGCAAAGCCCTTGGAAGTGAGTTCACAGGGTGTGGAATCAATTCAGAGTTGGGGTGAGTGAAGTTATCCACGCTGGTATAAGAACACAAGAGATTCCACAGATGTAGGAAATCCAGAACAACACAGACAACATGCCTGGGGAACTCAGCAGGTCAGGCCTCATTTATTGAAATGAATGAATGGTGGAAGTTACAGGCCAAGACCCTTTAGGACCTGTTGGAGGGTCTCACCCAAAACGTCGACTGCTTATTCATCTCCATAGATGCAGCCTAACCTGCTGAGTTCCTTCATCATTTTGTGTGTGTGTGCCACCCTGGTTCAGGAGCCCGATTGTTGAAGGGTAATAACTTCCTGAACCTGGTGATGTGGGACTTAAGGCTTCTGTATCTCCTTCCTAATAGCAGCAGCAAGAAGAGAGCATGGCCTGGGTGGAAGGGGCCTTTGATGATGGATGCTGCTCCTTGGAGATGTGTTCAATGGTGGGGAGGGTTTTTCCTGTGATAGACTGGGCTGTATCCACCACCTTTTGCAGACTTTTCCATTCTTGAGCATTGGTGTTTCCATCACAGGCCACAATGCAGCCAGTCAGGATACTTTCCACTGTGAATCTATCGAAGTTTGTCAACATTTTAGATGGCTTGCCGAATCTGGTTAAACCTCTAAGAAAGGAGAGGTGCTGCTGTGCTGTCTTTGTAATGACACTTACATGCTGGTCCCAGGACACATCCTCTGATATAAAAATGCCAAAGAATTTAAAGTTCTGGACCATCTCTACCTTAGACCCACCCCCACTCTCATCCCCGTTGTGGACTAGCTCATGGCTTACTGGAGGTTGGAGAAATCAATGGTCATGCCATCAGCTTGGAGGCTACCTTGATGTTGCTCCCCCAACCTGAGAGTGGCCCCATCATGGCAGAAGAGGAGGACATGAACCAACATGTCAGAATGGGATTGGGGACTGGAATTGAAATGGTTGGCCATCGGGAAATTCTTTTTGCGGATGGAGCAAAGGTGTTCGACAAAATGGTCCCCTGATCTATGTCAGGTCTCACCAATGCAGATTCACAGGTGAAGTGTGGTCTCACTTGGAAGAACTGTTTGGGCCCTGAATGGAGGTGAGGGAGACGATGAATGGGCAGGTGTAGCACTTCTGCCGCTGGCAGGGATTAAGTGCTGAATCCAACACGTCATTTTCCGCAACTTCAATGGGACTCTCATTACCAAAAACATCTTTACCTCCCATCAACACAATCCACTTTCTGCAGTGATCCATGATTCCCTTGTCCATTCATCCCTCCTCACTAATCTCCCTCCTGGGACATGGGGTCATTGGGGTCGTCTACTGTATTAGGTGCTCCCTATGCAGCCTCCTCTACATTGGTGAGGCTCAAAGTAGATTGGGGTCTGCTTTGTCGAGAACCTTTACTCCATCTGGAAAAACAATAATTTCCCAGAAGTCAATCATTTCAATTTCAATCCCTATTCCATTTCCAACATGTCAGCCTATGGCCTCCTCTTCTGCCACAATGATGCCATTTTTCCGTTGGAGGAGCAACACCTTATATTCTGTTTAGGTAGCCTCCAACCTGATGGAATGAACATCGTTTTCTCCAACTTCCAGCAATTTCCCCCCCTCCCTTGCCCTCTTCTTCATTTCCCCATTCTGGCTCCCTCTTACAACTTTTCCTCACCTGCCTATCACCTCTCTCTAGTACCCCTCCTCCTTCCTTTTTTCCCATGGTCCACTGTCTTCTATCAGATTCCTTCTTCTCCAGCTCTTTACCTTTTCCACCTATCACCTCCCAGCTTCTCACTTCATCCCCCTCCCTCACCCACCTGGCTTCACCTATCACCTTGTAGCTTGTACTCCTTCCCCTCCCTCACCTTTCTATTTTGGCATCCTCCCCCTTCCTTCCCAGTCCTGACAAAGGGACTCAGCTGGAAACATTGACTGTTTATTCAGTCCATTGTAGCTGTATTTAGCCTCATACTCAAAGGTATCGAGTGAATAGAGCAGGGAGCTAAGCACACAGCCTTGTGGTGCACCATACTGATGGTGATTGTAGAGAGATGTTGTTACCAATCTGAATTGACTGGGGTCTGCAAGTGAGGAAATTGAGGATCCAGTTGCATAAGAAGATATTGAGGCCAAGGTCTTGGACACCAATTCCTTGGTGACCTCATTTCCGAGGATCTCAGCTGGTCCCTGAACTCCCCCATCATGGTTAAAAAGGCACAACAGCGCCTTTACTTGCTGTGGAGCATCAAGAAAGCTCACCTCTGTCCCAGGATTCTGATGGACTTTCACCGCTGTACCATTGAGAGCATACTAACCAACTGAATTTCAGTGTGGTATGGCAATTGTCTCGTATTGGACCGCAAAGCACTCCAGCGTGTGGTGAATACTGCCCGGCGGATTATCGGCATCCAATTGCCCACCATTGAGAACATCTACCATAAACGCTGCCTGGGCAGGGCGAAAAGCATTATCAAGGATGCATCTCATCCTAACCATGAACTTTTTACTCTCCTCCCATCCGGTAGGCACTACAGGAGCCTCCGCTCCTGCACCAGCAGGCACAGGAAGAGCTTCTTCCCTGAGGCTGTGACACTGCTGAACCTCTCATCACAGTGCTAAGCAGTATTGCATCAGTATTGTACTGTCTCAGTACTTTTATATTTGTGTGCTGTAGCACTTACTTTTTATTCGCAGTTATTTTGTAAATAACACTATTCTTTGCATTTCTGGTCAGATGCTAACTGCATTTCATTGGCTTTGTATCTGTACTAGACACAATGACAATAAAGTTGAATCTAATCTAATCTAATATTGCAAACACGAGGAATTCTGTAGATGCTGGAAATTCAAGCAACAGATATCAAAGTTGCTGGTGAACGCAGCAGGTCAGGCAGCATCTCTAGGAAGAGGTACAGTCGACGTTTCAGGCCAGGACCCTTCGTCAGGACGAACTGAAGGAAGAGCTAGTAAGAGATTTGAAAGTGGGAGGGGGAGAGGGAGATCCAAAATGATAGGAGAAGACAGGAGGGGGAGGGATGGAGCCAAGAGCTGGGCAGGTGATTGGCAAAAGGGATATGAGAGGATCATGGGACAGGAGGCCCAGGGAGAAGGAAAAGGGGGGAGGGTGGGAAAACCCAGAGGATGGGCAAGGGGTATAGTCAGAGGGACAGAGGGAGAAAAAGGAGAGAGAGAGAAAGAATGTGTGTACATAAATAACGGATGGGCTACCGGGGGGGAGGTGGGGCATTAGCGGAAATTAGAGAAGTCGATGTTCATGCCATCAGGTTGGAGGCTACCCAGCCGGAATATAAGGTGTTGTTCCTCCAACCTGAGTGTGGCTTCATCTTTACAGTAGAGGAGGCCGTGGATAGACATGTCAGAATGGAAATGGAATGTGGAGTTAAAATGTGTGGCCACTGGGAGATCCTGCTTTCTCTGGCGGACAGAGCGTAGGTGTTCAGCAAAGCAGTCTCCCAGTCTGCGTCTGGTCTCGCCAATATATAGAAGGCCACATCGGGTGCACCGGACACAGTGTATCACCCCAGCCGACTCACAGGTGAAGTGTCGCCTCACCTGGAAGGACTGTCTGGGGCCCTGAATGGTGGTAAGGGAGGAAGTGTAAGGGCATGTGTAGCACTTGTTCCACTTACACGGATAAGTGCCAGGAGGGAGATCAGTGGGGAGGGATGGAGGGGATGAATGGACAAGGGAGTCGCATAGGGAGCGGGGAGGGAAAGATGTGCTTAGTGGTGGGATCCCGTTGGAGGTGGCGGAAGTTACAGAGAATAATATGCTGGACCTGGAGGCTGGTGGGGTGGTAGGTGAGGACCAGGGGAACCCTATTCCTAGTGGGGTAGCGGGAGGATGGAGTGAGAGCAGATTTGCGTGAAATGGGGGAGATGCGTTTGAGAGCAGAGTTGATGGTGGAGGAAGAGAAGCCCCTTCCTTTAAAAAAGGAGGACATCTCCCTCGTCCTGGAATGAAAAGCCTCATCCTGACAGCAGATGCAGCGGAGATGGAGGAATTGCGAGAAGGGGATGGCATTTTTGCCAGAGACAGGGTGAGAAGAGGAATAGTCCAGATAGCTGTGAGAGTCAGTAGGTCAGTAGAATCTAATATTGATTAGTTTTGACAGTATGATAGTGTTGAATGCTGAGCTGTAGTTAATGAATAGCATCCTGATGTTTGCATCTTCACTGTCCAGATATTCCAGGGTTGAGTGAAGATCAAATATAATGGCGTCTGCTATTGTTGTGTTGGTAGGCAAATTGGAGTGGATCCAAGTCACTCCTTGGATAGGAGTTGATATGTTCCATGGCCAGCCTCTCAAAGTGGATGTAAGCACTACTGGACAATAGTTATTAAGGCAGGTTACCATGTTCTTCTTGGACATCGGTATGATTGAAGCCTGCTTGAAGCAGGGGGATATCTCAGACTGCTGGAGTGAGAGGTTGACGTCAGTAAACATTCCAGCCAGTTGTTTAGCACAGGTCTTCAGTACTTGGCTGGGTACACTGTCTCGACCAGACTCTTTCTGTGGGCTCACCCTCGTGAAGGATGTTCTTACGTCAGCCTCAGAGACTGAAATCATAGAGTCATTGGGGGCTGTGGGAATTCGTGAAGGTGCTTCCATATTCTGTTCATCAATGTGAGCATAAAAGGCATTGAGCTCATCTGGGAGTGAAACATTGTTGCCACCTATGTCACTTGGTTTTGCTTTGTCGGAGGTGATAGCTTTCAAGCCTTGCCACAGCTGTCGAGCATCCTCCTGTGCTTCAAGTTTGGTCTGGAATTGGCGCTTCGCATGTGAGATGGCTTTCCAGATCATACTTGGACCTTTTATGCTTTCTGTGCTCCTCTACTGACATTTCCTCCAATTGACCAGCTACATCCCTCAAGGTAAAGTCCTTCCCCCATTGGTCAATCCATATACAATGACAAAAATCTCTCATGGACGTACCTTAAATATTCAGTCTCCTCCAAGCCTATAATAGTAATGTAATCCCAGTTAACATCTGGGGATGTTAAAATATCCCTGTAGAATTATCCTATTTTTATTGTATCTCTCTGATACCTGCCTACATATTTGTTCCTCTATCTCCTTTTGAGAGGTCTATAATGCATCCTCAACAAAGTGACAACACTCTTTTTCTTTCTAATCTCTACTCACACGGCCTGATTTGAGGGGGCTTCTAGGATATCATTGCTCAAAACTGAAGTAATTATGCTGCCACTAATCTGAACAGAATGTAGAGGAGATTTACACAATGTGACTGGGACTTGAGGAACTGAGTTATGGAGGGAGTTTAAGCAGGTTGGGAGTCTTTTCATGGAAGCAGAGATGAACGAGGGGTGATCTTATAAAAATGGATAAAATTCCAAGGGGTTAAGTAGGGTGAATGCACATCGATGCACTGGACAACGAAGATTTTGCTTCCTGAATACCTTTAGGTGTATCTTATGAATTTTCAGCTACTGATCATGAAAATCGACACGAAATTTCCCTATGGTGCACCATTTTTTAAATAAACTTATGTTTATTATTTCAATTCATAATTCAAGTCAATTAAAATGTTGCCTACAATGTAAGCTGGAAAGTTTCCTATCTTGTCCAAGCATGCTTGGGCATGCTTAGGCAGCACGGCTGCTGCATGGCAGGACAGGTTTTAGTAACAATTATTGGGTTCAGGACTGTAAGGTTGGAATTTGCTATCACCAGGCACAAAAATTTCTATGAAGGATTTTGATATTTGAGACAGATGCTTCCCAGAATAACTGATGCTAAGATTAAGGAAAGCATTTTTGTTGGTCCATAAATCAAGCAGGTCATCAATGACAGGCAATTTGAAGAATTTCTAGTGGGACTGGAAAAAATCACATGGAAGGCATTCAAGGAAGTTGTTGAAAATTTTCTAGGCATCTACAGAGCACCAAACTACATGTAGCTGGTTGAAAGCATGTTTCAAGCCTATAAAATCATGAAATGCAACATGTCACTAAAGATTCATTTTCTGCATTCCCATTTAGACTTCTTCCCTGCAAATCTTGGTGCTGTTAGTGACGAGCATGGTGAAAGGTTTCACCAGGACGTTGCAGTCATGGAGAAAAGATACCAGGGCAACTGGAATCCATCAATGCTAGCGAATTATTGTTGGACACTTAAGCGAAAAGCCTCAGACACTGAGTACAAATGAAAATCATTAACAAAATATTTTTAACTTAGTTGAAATATTGCAAAGCATCAGCACCATTATGCAATTAAACACATTATATTCAATAAAAGTTAATTTGTTATTTCTCCAAATTCCTACGTGATACAAGTAGTCTGAAACTATATTTGTGTTCATCTTCAATCAGTATATCATAAGCAAAAAAAATTCTGAAGAAGCAACACTTTTGAAAAAAATTGTTGTCCAGTGTATTTTCCTAGGGTTGGGAATCAAGAATTAGAGGGCAAAGGTTTGAGGTGAGGGGGGAGAAAGTTAGTAGGAACTTGAGTGACATGCAGACAATGAATGAACTGGCAGAGGAAGTGGATCAGACAGGTACATTTACAACATTTAAACGGTGCTTGAAAAGGTACATGGGTAGGAAAGGTTTCGAGAGGTATGGTCCAAAGGGAGAACAGCTCAGATGGGAATCTTGGTTGGCACGAGCCTTTTGGGCTGCAGATTCTGATTCTAATGCAATCTTCTACCTTCTCTACTTCAACAGCCCCTCTGTTTTACCTGATAATTTTATACCCTAGATTATTGAGTTGCCAGTGTAGGGGAACATAATTGGGAGAAATGTACATAATTCATGACCACCAACATTGAGTTGGGGTTTTGCTTTAAGAGGTTGGTCTGACGTGATGACGATGTTATGTAAGAATTTTTAACGGTCTTTTGTGTTTAGGTTTTTGGAGTTCAATAAAGTGTCTTATGGGTTTCATTACACATAAAACACCTCACTTTGTTTTATTTGCAAAAACTTACATTGGTGACCCCAAAGCTCTAGAACGATTCCAGAGTTATTGAACATGTCAGCCAACACAGTTGCTTTGAAACTGCTGGAGTTTGGGGGGCTAAATGCTGTCACTTGGTTTGTACACACTGAAGACCAGTTTGCTCTGTGAGAAATCATCACCGACGACACCAAATTCTACTACATGATGGTGTCGCTCAGCAGTTCAACAGCTGCGAGGTTGGTGAGCCTGCTTGAACACCCGACTGAACACAAAAACACCAATCACTGAAAACTCGGCTTCTACAGACTTTTGGACTACCGGAGTCTGAACACGACAAACAGTTGCTCTCCTTGCCCGGCTTCGGCGATGATAAGCCTTCAGAGCTAATGGACCACATGCTGTCTCTCCTGGGAAATCACCATCCTTGTTTTATTTTTAAAGAACTCTTCATGCAGCAGATGCCTGATCCAGTTCATATAGCCCTCACTAATGCATTTCTGAAGGACTATAAGGAGCTTGCTAAAATGGCTGATAGTTTACACTCAGCCGGGCAACGGTGCATCATTCCTCCTCCTTTCTCTACCTCAATAAGCCCGGTCAGCAAGGCCCTCAACAGAAGGATGCCAGTAGCTGTGAAACACATCATGCCGAGCCTGTGGTTTCACCACACTCGCTTTGATACGAGTGCTATGAAGTGCCAACCACCTTGCAGCTTCAACAGCGCCAGCACATCAGGATATCAGAGGTCTGTAACCACTGGGTTCCAGCTGCCAGGGACATCTACTGTTCATTACAGACACCCTTTCAGGGTGACGCTTCCTGTGTGACGTGGGTGCTCAAGTGAGTGTGCTGCCAGCATCGCCTATGGATGAGAAGGCAAAGAGCGACAAAACCTCACTGGAGGCACCAACGACAGCAAGAACCAGACTTACAGAACACAACGGGTGATGCTCTGCTTCAGTAGGCAACGTTACACATGGGACTTCATCCTAGCTCAGTGCAGATTTCCTGTGTGTCTAAGGACTGTTGGTTGATCTAAAGAACCGCTGACTTGTGGATGTCAAGGACTTTGGGTGGTTACCCAGCTTCACCAGTATGTTTCCCACAACGGTCCTGTCAAGCACATGAACCACCACATGTGAGTTTATTCAGCTGCTGGGTGAATTCCCAAACCTCACCAAGCCATATTGTAGCCCACTACAGTCACAAAACAGGGGGTCAGGCACCACATTTCCACAACAGGCCCACCGGTCCATGCCCACATGCTTGGCTGGACCCAGAAAAGCTGGCAACTGGGCGGGCTGAGCTTGCCAACACGGAAAGACTTGGCATTGCACCAACATGGAAAGACTGGGCATTGCACCAACATGGAAAGACTTGGCATTGCACCAACATGGAAAGACTGGGCATTGCACGCCAGTCGAATAGTCCCCGGGCTTCACTCCTCCATATGGTCCCCAAGTCCGATGATGGTTGCTGCCCACGGGTTGATTACCAACACCTTATCGAGGCCACTACCCCCAATTGTTACACAGTCCCATATAGCCAAGACTTTCAGCACGTTTATCCAGGAAGTTAATTTTCTCCAAAGTCAACCTAGGGGCTACCATCAGGTTCTGTGTGCTTGGGGGACATTCCTGAAACAGCTGTGGTTATCCCGTTTGGCCTTCCCGAGTTTCTGCACATGCCGTTTGGACTGAAAAATGCATTGCAGACTTTCCAACGGCTGATGGACTTTGCATTAAAAGACATAGTTTTTCTTTTTGTTTACCTGGATGGCATACTTGTCACCAGTGCATCCAAATCCAAACACATATCTTAGCCGCACACTTCTTGAGTGCTTAAGCCAACACAGGTTGATTAAATGCTAACTGATTAACTGGCTAAAGGCCAGTTTGGGTTGTCAATATTGACTTTCTCAGCCATCACATCTCTGCAGAAGGTGCAAAACCCCTTCCATCAAAGGTAGCTGCTGTTATGGATTTCCCAGTGCCCCGCACTACTAAAAAACAGCAGAAGTTTTTAGGCATGCTGAATTTCTATCACCGCTTCATTCTGCGAGCTGCTGAACTCTCTATAGTGTGCTTAATCAAGTGCTTAACTGGTCAGTGGACATGACCAGGGCATTTGATGATGCCAAACGAGCTCCTTGTAACACGACCATTCTGGCGTGCACAGCACCCATAGCCATTACTACTGATGCTTCAGACTATGCTGTAGGTGCTGTGCACAAACAGTTGGTTGGAGGCGTGTGGCTGCTGCTCGCTTTCTTCAGCTGTCAGCTCTGCCCCCCCCGAAAGGAAGTACAGCACGTTTGACCGTGAGCTTCTTGATATCTATCTGGCTGTCCACCATTTTAGTTTCTTCTAGAGGGTTGCCATTTGACAGCATTCGTTGACCACAAACCCCTTATGCACGCAATGGCCAAAATATCAGACCTGTGGTCTGCATGGCAGCAACACCACCTGGCCTATGTATCTCAGTTCACAATGGATGTACAACACATCAAGGGGAAAAATAATGCTGTGGCTGATTGTCTCTCACAGCCACCCTTCGAGGCCGTACACATAGGGGTTGCATGGCAGCTGACCAAATTACTGACCCAGAGGTCCAGGCTGAACAAACAGCAGTCATGGGCCTGCAGTTGGGTGTCACTAAGTTCAGGGAAGCTGGGGCTTCTTTCCTGTGCGATGTCTCAACTGGTCACCCTTGCCCATCATGCCTGCAAACCGGAGATGGACTGTTATCGACTCCACAAATGGCCTCCCACATCCGTGCCAGATGGCCTCACAGAATCTAGTTGTCCCAAAGTCTGACTGGAGAGGATGTGCGTGACTGGACTGCAGTCTGTGTGAAGTGCCAGCGGGCAAAAACTAACCGTCATGCTCAGGTGCCATTGAGGTCCCTGAGCGACGGTTTGACCATGTCAATGTGGACCTCCTGGTCCTTTCCCGCCTCCCACTATTTCTCATACCTTCTTACCGTAGTGGACCATAGCACCAGGTGGACAGAAGTTGTCCCTCTAGCATCGATGAAGTCACAGACATGGCTCGGACATTCATCAGTACCTGTGCTGCTCAGTTTGACACCCCATCTGATGTTTCCTCTGACCTCACTCCCCAATCCATTTCAGAGCTCTGGGCTGCAATCTCTCAGAGCGTCAGCGTTAGGTTACGTCACACCACTGTGTATCACCCTCAGTCCAATGGCCTATGTGAGTGGTTTCTCCACTCCTTAAATGCTGCTCTGAGGGCTCTCTAATGGATGAGTGTTAGCACGATCATCTCCTATGGGTCCTCCTGGGGCTCAGAACAGCTTCAAAAGAGGACCTGCAGTCATCCACAGCTGAGTTGGTATACGGGCAACCATTACGAGTGCCAGGTAATTTCATTCCTGACACCATGACCGTCTGGTTGGCCTTCCAATAGTGTTGCACCCTCTTCAGTAAATTTAGTTCCTTTGCACCTGTTCCTTGCTCCCATCATGGCATACAGCATCCTTGGGTGCCTGTTGACCTACATTCCACCTCATTTGTTTTTGTTTGCCATGGTCCACACCACCACCCCCTTAGGCCCCATTATGATGGCCCGTTCCGCACTTTGCAATGGGAAGAAAAGACTTATATCATAGACAGAGGAGTAAACCTGACATATTTTGGTAGATTGCCTTAAACCAGCCCACCAAGATTTGGAGTATTCTGCTGCAATGCCCCAGGTATCACAATGTGACCAGGGGCCTGTCAATGCACCTCTGGACGAGCCAGAGACACCCGCAGTTCATCCATCCATGGAACACAGGACCCGAGCCGGATGGCTCATCTACACCTCAGACAGGCTCACAATGCCAGTTTGAATGAATTCTGTGAGGGGCGGGGGTGGGGTCTGTGTCAGGAAACATAATTGAGAGAAATGTACATAATTCACAACCACTGACATTGACTTGGGGTTTCACTTTAAGAGGCTGGTCTGACATGATGACGTTATTACATAAAGATTTTTAGCTTGCTTTTGTGTTTAGATCTTGGAGTTCAATAAATGTGTTATGGGTTTCATTAAACATAAAACAGCTCAGTTTGTTTTATTTGTGAAAACTTATACCAATGCAACTCATCCTTCAACCGTGTTAGTCTCAGGGATGGCAACAATATCATAGACATCACCCCGCCCCTCCATATTAGTCAAAGCTTTAAGTTCATCTACTTCACTCATTATATTTTTGTATTAAAATAGATGCATATTAGTTTTGAATTACCTTAATATTCACCTACAAACTTGTTTTGCCTGCTGGATATTAACTATTCTTCTCTAAGTGGCTGTACCTTTCCATTTAGCTTGCTTTTAGCAACTCAAAACTCTCTTCTCCTGCCAAAGCTTCTCCCATGGTGCTAGCAAGCCTCCCAGCAAGGATATTTGTCCTACTCTGGTTAAGGTGCAACTCATCTCTCTTGTCCAGGTCCCATCTTTCCCAGAGATCTCTCCAATGATCCAGAAACCTAAAAGCCACCCTCATCCAGCATCCCTTCAGCCCTACATTAATTGCATTATGACACTGTCTGGGAGATCTGTACAACCTGCATCATGCTAGTACCCAAACTTAGAATTCTTTGATATTGTTCTTTGAACAGGTGAAGTGTATTGATGAGGGTAGGGCAGAAGATCTGCTTCATATGAACTTCAGTAAAGAAACCAACAAGGCCCCGTGAGGGAGATTGAGCAGTTTTGGGCCCCTTATCTAAGAAAGGATGTGATGGCATTGAAGAGGATCCAAAGAAGATTCACAAGAATGATCCCAGGAACAAAAGGGTTAACTATCAGGAGTGTTTGATGGCTCTGGGCCTGTACTTGCTGGAGCTTGGAAATGCGGCGGTGGGGGGTGGGGTGGGGGGATATCGAAAATTGAAAGACCTAGATAATGTTAGCATGCAGAGGATGTTTCCAATAGTGGAGGAGCCTCGGACCAGAGGGCACAGCCTCAGAGTACAAGGGTGTCCCTTTAGAACAAAGATGAGGAGAAATTTATTTAGCCAGAGGGCGGTGAATCTGTGGAATTCATTGCCACAGATTGCTGTAGAGGCCAAGTCATTGAGTATATTTAAAACAGAGGTTCATAGGTTCATGATTAGTAAGGTGTCAAAGGTTATTGGGAGAAGGCATGAGGTTGGGGTTGAGACGTATAATACACAGCCATGATTGAATGGCAGAAGACTCAATTGGCCAAATGGCAAATCAGATCCAAACCTGACAATGCTGTAGGGAACAGAGAGTGATAATAGAGGATTGATTTTGTAAATAGATGCCTGACCCTCGTGCGATACAGGCCTTCATTAGATAGGAGCACTGCCTCCACAAAGAAGGAGGTAATGCTGCAATTTTATATAACTTTGGTCAGACCTCAGCTAAAGAACTGTGTGCACATGCTATAGGAAGGTTGTGATAGCACTGCAGAGGGTGCAGTAGAGATTCCCCAGCACCAAACATTTCCTCCTCATAATGCAAACAACAGGAATTCTGCAGATGCTGGAAATTCAAGCAACACACATAAAAGTTGCTGGTGAACGCAGCAGGCCAGGCAGCATCTCTAGGAAGAGGTGCAGTCGACGTTTCAGGCCGAGACCCTTACTCACTCTTCCTTCAGTTAGTCCTGATGAAGGGTCTCGGCCCGAAACGTGGACTGTACCTCTTCCTAGAGATGCTGCCTGGCCTGCTGCGTTCACCAGCAACTTTTATGTGTGTTCCTCCTCATAATGGTTCAGTTTAGGCAGAGGAAATGGAGAGGCTAGCTTTGTTGTTCCTGGGATCAGAGGAGATTAAAAGGGGCATGATTGAACCATATAATGTAAGGGGTTTAGGTGTGATAGACTGCAGGAAACACTTCCCTTTATCAGATGTGAATAAAACAGGAGGACACAGATTGAGGTAAGGGGGAAGAGATTTAGTCTAGTGAGTACCTGTCAGAGAGAGTGGCAGAAGCAGGGTCACTGGTAGTGTTTAGTAAGTGTCTGAATGACCCAGATACAGAAGGCCACGGGCCAAGTGTTAAAGGATGGGATTAATATGGATGTGGTAAGTGTGCATGGTTTCCATGCTGTATGACTCGATGAGTTAGGGAAAGTGCCTCCTGTGTTTGTCTGCAAAACAACACTTCCCAATAAAGTGTTTGTCGATATCCCGGAGATGTAAAAGTCACTGCTCTATGCAAGTTCCTTCTTTCATCCATAGTAGAGCTTTTACTTATCTGTCAGCTTCTCACATTTGGTGATGTTCTCACCGTTGAGTCAGAGGTTTGTTGGTTGGAGTCTACTTGCAGTACCATTACACACGACTTAGGCTGATGGTCTGTGCCATTCTTCAGAAGTTCCATTCTTTAAATCAAGTGCTTTATCTGTGAGAAGACACAATGTTAAATGGCCATTTTTAACTGTCAACACTCCATTGTTTTAATTTGAGATTGTTGCAGCCTAGACAATTGATTTAAAGACATGCTATTGTAGAGACAGCGTTTCATTTGCTTGCAAAACCACTTTGAAAGAGGCTGATTTGTTCCCATTAAAATTCACTGAGGTGAGTGAATGCTTGCGAAAGTCATTGGGAGGATCAGTTACTGCACTGGGCCATTAATCACTTTTGTTTGAACCACTGGTTTATATATCGATCTGCAGCACATGTGCCCATGCATCTTTAGATACTAACAGGAGTGGAATAGGCTCAGACTTTCATGATGGAATTGATTATCTCATGGCAAGGTATCTATTTAAGTTAACTCGTAAGAAGGCAAGAAGTAGGAAGACAGTACAGTTGAAGGTGTGGCTAAGAAGCTCGTGCCGGAGAGAGGACTTCGGGTACTTGGATCATTGAGCTCAGGTGGAATCTCTATGAGGACAAGCTGCACCTAAACTAGAGGGGCACCAGCATAAACTCCGGGAGGGTTGCCAGTGCTACCTGGAGGGGTGTAAGCAAGTAAGGGGAGGGGTGGGAAGTAGGAACCAAATAGTCAGTTAGCAGGTGTACTGAGGGGAAGGTAGAGGTCTGGTGAAATAAGGTCAAAAGGAAGGACAGGCAGAGCTGGGGTAACGATGGGCTTCTTGATGTAGCCAGAGAAATGTTGTACAGAGTGCGGTAAAGCAGACACATGGCATACTTGCCCTAGTTGGTCAGGGCATTGAGTATAAAAGCTGGGATGGCGTGTTGCATCTGTAAAAAACTTTGGCTCGGCTACACTGGCGCTTTAAATCATAAACTCAAGGAAGTCTGCAAATGCTGGAAATCCAAAGCAACACACACAAAATGCACTCAGCAGGTCAGGCAGCATCTATGGAAAAGAGTAAGCAGTCAACATTTTGGGCTGAGACCTTTCAGCAGGACTGAGGGGGGTGGGGGAGATGTCTGAGTTAAAAGTTGGAGGGAGGGGTAAGAGGCTAGCTAGAAGGACAACTAGGTATCAATTTTACCAATGTTTTGATGACACACTCTGCCATCTTCATCCAGGATGATGCCTAGGCATGTCTAGACTGTTGGTATATATACCCCTGTTGTCCATCCCATCTGATTGATTAGTCCTCAACCAATCAGGTTTTCACTCTCCCACCCTGTTTCCAATCAAATTCCAATTCTTACTTAGAGCAAGACCTTCAATCTGTTAAAATTCTTTTTCTCTAGTTTTATTTCAATGCTTCTTTCACCAGGCAGTCCCAAAAGCCATTGGCGCAGGCAGAAAGTTTGTGCAGTTGAAGTCAAGCCTATGGCCATTGCAAATGCGATGTTCTGCTATCACCGATGTTTCTGGGTAACCCAAACAGATACACCTCCTGTGCTTGTATGCTTACACCTCGTGTGCTTTACAAATGCCACGTAAAGCTCAGAAGCTAAAGAATCCAGAAAAGAACTTAAAGGGAATTAGAGCCAGGAGGAGCCATGTAAACTCATAAGGCCACATTCTATACCTACATCAAGAGCAAGAGGAAAACTCAGCAGTGGGTAGGACTACTCAAGGACACAGGAGGGAACTTGTGTTTACAGGCAGAGGAGGTGGACAAGGTTCTAAATGAGTACTGAGCAGAAGGATGTGGAGGATAAGGGATCGGTGTGGAACATGCTGATATGCTGGTGCATTAAGATAAAGGGGGTTCTGCTGGGTCATTAACGTAGATGTCTCCAGGACCTTATGGAATATATCCCAGATTACTGAGAGAGGCAAGAGATGAGATTGCTGGGGATGATCATTGTGTCCTCTCTAGCGACACATGGGGTCCTGGAGAACTGACAAGTACTAAAGTTGATCCTTTATTCCTGAAGGGAAACAGAGAGAACCTGGGAAACTGTAGATCACAAAGTCTGCTAAGCTTTAACATATGTGTATCAATACCATTAATAACCAAAAAATAAATAGCCTAGGTGAAAATAGACCACACAGTTACTACGCTACATTGTTCCTCAAGAGAATGAAGGAACCACTGCAGTGTGAGCACAATATCAACACCAGGCCAGCTTTTATCAGCACTGCTCCAAGTCCTGTTCATCACATTCAGACCAGGTAATTACTAGGAGCCAATAGAACTGGTTTAGAAAAATGATATCAGATCAGGAATAGGTTATTTAGTCTCTTGAACATGCTTCAATCCTGTGCTTCATCCACCCTCCCCATTCATCATCACATCCTACAGCCCTGCTGTGTCAATCGAAGCGTTCAATATGCTCAGCACCAGAGTATCATCAGCCCTGTGACAAAGGGAACAGATGGTTAGTTAGTAGCTATTGCGCAGTGAGATTCCACAGAAAATACGCAATTGGTTTGCACGTATAAACAATATTGACTTCACCTACGTCAGTTACTAGGTTACAAGACATTTCAGAAAGGATGCTTTTTGATGCGTAACTATGAAGATCAGCAACATCTAGTGAAGACTCTGACGTGGTTCATTTTAGCTTGCAAGATGGAGGCAAAAATATTTTAGCAAGGAGGTTATCTGCCTATTTATATTAAGGCTCCAGTAACTTTGTTACATCACCAGATTCTTTCTACTATGAGCAGAGTGTCCTGTCCACAGACTGCTTTGAAACTTTCTCTTTACAATGTTGGAAGTCTATGTAAGGATTCTGTCAAACATGGTCAAATACTTACTGCCCATGACGACAGTAAAAATATAGCTATAACACCTCATTGCAGACTACCATGCCTAACAGTCTTATAAATACAAAACTGCTCAGAGTAAATTTTCTGTGTTCATTATAAAATTGGTGTTTAATTCACTGATTGATTTACCTTTATATCAGATGGCAGAATAGTGAATATTCCACAGTCCCCCATTGTTTTCTCAGATTTAATCAGATTCCTGTTTTCACTCTTAACTGGTCTTGAATTTATTCTGCAATTGGAGAGGGAGAAGTCATATATATCATTATCACAATGGAATAAAAGGAATTACAGAGGCATGAGAGAGGAGCTTGCCCAGGTGAATTGGAGGAAGATACCGGCAACGATGACGGCAGAGAGAGATTTCTGGGAACTGAGAGAAGTTTCTGGGAATAGTTTACAAGGCGCAGAAGTAGATACGTCCCACAAAGGAAGAAGTTCTCTAATGGCAGGTGTAGGTAATTGTGGCTGACAGGGGAAGTTAACGACTGCATAAAAGCCACGGAAAGAGTATAAAAGATAGCAAAAGTCAGTGGGAAGTTGGGTGATTGGGCAGCTTTTAAAATCCAACAAAAGGCAACTAAAAAGCTAGAAGAAGGGAAAAGATAAAATACGAGGGCAAACTAACTAATAATTCAGTTATATAAAGAGTAAAAGTGATGTGAGAGTTAATATTGGACCACTGGAAAATGATACTGGTGAGGTTGTGATGGGCGATAAAGAAATGGTAGATGAACTTAATGGGTACTTTGCATCAGTCTTCACTATGGAATACACTAGCAGTGTGCTAGAGGTCCATGAATGTCAGGGAGCAGGAGTGAGTGCCATTGCTATTACAAAAGAAAAAAGTGCTAGGCTAACTCAAAGATCTTAAAGTCACCTGGACCAGATGGACTACATCTCAGAGTCCTGAAAAAGTTTCCTGAAGAGATAGCAGATGCATTGGTCAAGATTTTTAAAGAATCACCAGATTCCGGCATGGTCCCAGAGGACTGGAAGATTGCAAATGTCACTCCACTCTTTAAGAAGGGAGGAAGGCAGAGGAAAGGAAATTATAGGCTAGTTACCCTAACCTCAGTGGATGTGAAAGTGTTGGAGTCTATTATTAAGTATGAGGTATCAGGATACTTGGAGACTAATGATAAAATAAGCCAAAGTCAGCATGATTTCTGTAAAGGGACATCTTGCCTGACAAATCTGTTAGAGTTCTTCGAGGAAGTAACAAGCAGGGTGGACAAAGGCGAGGCAATGTATGTCATTTACTTGGATTTTCAAAAGACATTTGATGAGGTGCCACACATCAGGCTGCTTAACAAGATAAAATCCCATGGCATTACAGGAAAGATACTGGCATGGATAGAGGAATGGCTGACAGGCAGAAGGTATCGAGTGCGAATAAAAGGGGCCTTTTCTGGCTGGCTGCCTGTAACTAGTGCTGTTCCTTAGGGGTCAGTGTTGGGGCTGCTACTTTTCATATTCTCAGTGATTTAGATAATGGAATTGATGGCTTTACGGCAAAGTTTGTGGATGATATGAAGATAGATGGAAGGGTAGGTAGTGCTGAGGAAGCAATGTGATTGCAGCAGGACTTAGACAAAGTGGAAGAATAGGCAAAAAAGTTGCAGATGGAATACAGTTTTGGGAAATGTATGATAATGCATTTTTGTAAAAGGAACAATAGTGTAGATTATTAGACAGACAGTCGTGAATCTGTGGAATGCTCTGCCACAGACTGCGGTGGAGGCCAAGTCCATGGGTATATTTAAGATGGAAGTTGATCGTTTGCTGATCAGTCGGGCATCAAAAGATATGGTGAGAAGGCAGGTGTATGGGATTGAGTGGGATCCAGGATCAGCCATGATGGAATGGCAGAGCAGATTCGATGGGCTGAATGACCTAATTCTGCTCTTATGGTCCTATGGTGTTCTGGTAAATGGAGGGTATTCTTTCTGGTCAGCTCCTCTGCTCAGGGAGAAAGAAGATCATGCCTGGGAATGTAATACAGTAAGTCTTGAAGCAACCTGCCTCAGTATCCCCAGGGTGAACAGCTTGTTCTTCACAGTAACTTCTGATAACCTCTGAACTGCCACAATGCAGGAAGGCCAAGACGTCAAACCAGTCAAACTAAGATCTCATTTGTTCAATTAGATGACACGAAATTCATTGTTTTGCAACAGCAGTACAGTGCAATACATGCAAATTATTATAAGTTACAACAAGAAAATATAAAAATTAAGTGGTAGAAACAGAGAGCAAAACAGTGAGGTGGTGTTCATGGACTAGTCACAACACGCTGGAGGAACTCAGCAGGTCAGGCAGCATCCGTGGAAACCAGCAGTCAACGTTTCGGTTCATGGACCAGTCAGAAGTCTGATGGTGGAGGGGAAGAAGCTGTTCCCAAAATGTTGAGTGTGCATCTTCAGGTTCCTGTACCTCCTCCCCGACGGCAGTAATGAGAAGAGGATGTAACCTGGATGGTGAAGGTTTTAGTGATGGCTGCCACCTTTCTGAGGCACTACCTTTCGAAGATGTTGTCAGTGGTGGGTAGGTTTGTACCTGTGATGGAGCTGGCTGAATTTACACCCCTCTGCAGCTTTTTCCAATCCTGTGCCTGGAGCCTCCAGGTATATGATTACTAGTTTAATTAGCTCAGCACAACATTGAGCCAAAGGGCCTGATCCTGTGCCGTACTCTTCTGTGTTCTGTTTAGCCAAGGTTTCCATGGGGAGCAAGGTAGGAGAGGGCTGCAGCACTGCTGGAGTTTTTCATCATTCTTAGCACAACTGCAACACCGAAGCGCAGCTAATGTTGTTTCTTTCTTTAAGAAGGGCAGCAGAGTTAAGCCAGTAATTACACTTCATTGAACCTTATGTCAATGTAGGAAAATCACTGGAGAAAATCCTAAAGGACAGGACTTATGTACATTTGGAAAGGCATGGGCTGATCAGAGATTGTCAGCATAATTGTGCAGGGGAGGTCCTGTCTCACTAAATTGATTGAGTTTTTGAGGAGGTTACAAAGAAGGTTAATGAAGGCAGGATGGTAGACATTGTTTGTGTGGACTTCAAGGTCCCACTTGTAGGCTGCTCCAGAAGGTTATGCTATTTGGGATCCAAGCTCAGCTTGTGAATTGGAACCAGAATTGGTTTGGTGATAGGAGGCAGGGGTTAGTTGTTGAAATAAAAGAGACTGCAGACACTGGAATCTGATTTTTTTTTAAAAAACAGGGTACTAGAGGAATCAGCAGATCAAGCAGCAATTGTGGAAGCACAATCTTTCAGACTGAGACCCTATCTATCAGGACTGAGAGGGAAGATTATTAGGATATAAGATAAAATAAAACTTTATTTATCCCCAAGGAAATTATAGAAACATGGAAACATAGAAAACCTACAGCACAATACAGGCCCTTCAGCCCACAATGCTGTGTCAAACATGTACTTACTTTAGAAATAACATCGGGTTACCCATAGCCCTCTATTTTTCTAAGCTCTGTGTATCTATCCAAGAGTCTCTTAAAAGACCCCATTGTGTCCACCTCCAACACTCTCTGCATAACAAACTTACCCCTGACATTCCCTCTGTACCTACTTCCAAGCACCTTAAAACTGTGCCCTCTCGTGTTAGCCATTTCAGCCCTGGGAAAAAGCCTCTGACTATCCACACCGTCAATGCCTCTCATCATCTTATAAACCTCTATCAGGTCACCTCTCGTCCTCCGTCACTCCAAGGAGAAAAGACCAAGTTCACTCATCCTACTCTCGTGAGACATGCAATATCTCAGGCAATATACTTGGCAATCCAGGCAATATACTTGTAACTCTCCTCTGCACCCTTTCTATGGTTTCCACATCCTTCCTGTAGTGAGGTGACCAGAACTGAGCACAGTATTCCAAGTGGGGTCTGACCTGGATCATATACAGCTGCAACATTACCTCTTGAACTCAATCCCACGGTTGATGAAGGCCAATTCACTGTATGCCTTCTTAACCACACAGTCAACTTGTGCAGCAGCTTTGAGTGTCCTATGGACATGGACCCCAAGATCCCTCTGATCCTCCACACTGCCAAGAGTCTTACCATTAATACTATATTCTGCTATCATACTTGACCCACGAAAATGAACCACCTCACACTTATCTGGGTTGAACTCCATCTGCCACTACTCAGCCCAGTTTCGCATTTTATCGATGTCCCTCTGTAACCTCTAACAGCCCTCCACTCTATCCACAACACCCCCAACCTTTGTGTCATCAGCAAACTTACTAACCCATCCCTCCACTTCCTCATCCAGGTCATTTATAAAAATCACGGAGATAAGGGGTCCCAGAACAGATCCCTCAGGCACACCACAGGTCACCGACCTCCATGCAGAATATGACCCATCCACAACCACTCTTTGCCTTCTGTGGGCAAGCCAGTTCTGGATCCACAAAGCAAGGGCCCCTTGGATCCCATGCATCCTTACTTTCTCAATACGCCTTATCAAATGCCTTGCTGAAATCCATATACACTACATCTACTGTTCTACCTTCATAAACGTATTTAGTCACATCTTCAAAAAGTTCACTCAGGCTCGTAAGGCATGACTTGCCTTTGACAAAGACATGCTGACTATTCCTAGTCATATTATGCCTCTCAAGATGTTCATAAATCCTGCCTCTCAGGATCTTCTCCATCAGCTTACCAACCACTGAAGTAAGACTCACTGTTCTATAAATTCCTGGGCTATCTCTACTCCCTTTCTTGAATAAAGGAACATCTGCAACCCTCCAATCCTCCAGAACCTCTCCCGTCCCCATTGATGACATAAGGATCATTGCTAGAGGCTCAGCAATCTCATCCCTTGCCTCCCACAGTAGCCTGGGGTACATCCCGTCCGGTCCCGGTGACTTATCCAACTTGATGTCTTCCAAAAACTCCAGCACATCCTCCTTCTTCATGTCTATTTGCTCAAGCTTTTCAGTCCACTGTAAATCATCCCTACAATCGCCAATGTCCTTTTCCATAGTGAATACTGAAGCAGAGTATACACACTTTTCCACTGTCACACTAGATTTGTCCTATTCTCTCATGTTTTATCCTCTTGCTCTTCGAATACCTTGGGGTTTTCCTTAATCCTGCTCACCAAGGCCTTCTCTTGGCCCTTTCTGGCTCTCCCAATTTCATTCTTAAGCTCCTTCTTGCTAGCCTTATAATTTTCTATATCTCTATCATTACCTAGTTTTTTGAACCTTTCATAAGCTTTTCCTTTCTTCTTGACTAGATTTTCAACAACCCTTGTACACCATGGTTCCTGTACCCTACCATCCTTTCCTTGTCTCATTGGAACATACCTATGCAGAACACTACACAAATATCTCCTGGACGTTTGCCAAATTTCTGCCATACATTTCCCTGAGAACATCTATTCCCAATTTATGCTTCCAAGTTCCTGCCTGACAGCTTCATATTTCCACTTACTCCAATTAAACGCTTTCCTAACTTGTCTGTTCGTATCTCTCTCCAATGCTATGGTAAAAGAGATAGAATTATGATCACTATCTCCAAAATGCTCTCCCATTGAGAGATCTGACACGTGACTAGGTTCATTTCCCAATTCCAGATCATGTACAGCCTCTCCTCTTGTAGGCTTATCTACATATTGTGTCAGGAAACCTTCCTGAACACACCTAACAAACTCCACCCATCTAAACTTCTTGCTCTAGGGAGATGCCAATCAATACTGGGGAAATTAAAATCTCCCACCACAACAACCCTGTTATTATTGCATCTTTCCAGAATCTGTCTTCCTATCTGCTCTTTGATGTCCCTGTTACTATTGGATGGTCTATAAAAACACCCAATAGAGTTATTGATCCCTTCCTGTTCTTAACTTCCACCCACAGAGACTCCGTAGCCAATCCCTCCATGACTTCCACCTTTTCTACAGCCATGACTCTATCTCTGATCAGCAGTGCCACGCCCCCACCTCCTTTGCCTCCCTCCCACTCTAAGTAGCCATTCATGATCCTGAGCTATCCAAGTCTCTGTAATGGCCACAACATCATAGCTCCAAGTACTGATCCACACTCTAAGCTCATCGGCTTTGTTCATGATACTCCTTGCTGTAAAATAGACACATTTCAAACCATCAATCTGAGCATATCCCTTCTCTATCACCTGTCTATCCTCCCTCTCACACTGTCTACAAACTTTCTCAATTTGTGAGCCAACTGCCCCTTCCTCCATCTCTTCAGTTCGGTTCCCATCCCCCAGTAATCCTGGTTTAAACTCTCTTCGGTAGACCTAGCAAATCTCACCACCAGCATATAGGTCCCCCTGGGATTCAAGTGCAACCCGTCCTTTTTGTACAGGTCACTCCTGTCCCAAATGAGGTTCCAATGATCCAGAAATCTGAATCCCTGCCCCCTGCTCCAATCCCTCAGCATGCACTTATCCTCCACCTCACTTGATTCCTATACTCACTGTCGCATGGCACAGACAGTAATCTTGAGATTACATCTTTGAGGTCCTGCCTCTCAACTTCCTTCCTAACTCCCTGTAGTCTGTTTTCAGGACCTCCTCCCTTTTCCTACCTATATTGTTGGTACCAAAATGTACCACGACCTCTGGCTGTTCACCTTCCCACTTCAGGATATCGTGGACACAATCAGAAACATCCTGGATCCTGGCACCTGGGAGGCAAACTACCATCCGTGCTTCTTTCCTGCGTCTACAGAATCGCCTGTCTGACTCCCAACTATAGAGCTGCCATCCTTTCCCTATCCTTCTGAGCCACAGGGCCAGACTCTGTGCCAGAGGCACGGCCACTGTTGCTTCCCCCAGGGAGGCCGTCCCCCCCAACAGTACTCAAGCAGGAGTACTTATTGTTAAGGGGACAGCGATTGGGGTACTCTCTAGTATCTGACTCTTGCCCTTCCCTCTCCTGACTATTACCCACTTATCTGTCTCCCCAGGCCCCAGTGTGACTACTTGCCTATAGCTTCTCTCTATCACCTCCTCACTTTCCCTGACCAGACCAAGGTCATCGAGCTGCAGCTCCAGTTCCCTAATGCGGTCCCTAAGCAGCTGCAGCTCAACGCACCTGGCGCAAATGTGGCCATCAGGGAGGCTGAGAGTTTCCTGGACATCCCACATCTGATACCCAGTACAGAACACCAGCCTCACACACATACTTCCTGTTCCTGTTCTTCACAAGTAACTTGTTATCGCCGAAGCCCCGTTGAGCCAAAGCCCTCCTACTCTGGCTCCCTCTACTCTGTTACCCGCTCTATAAAGCTGTTTTCTTTTTAAACTCTTCCCAACAGTCTAACTCGCTGACATCCACGCACCTGTGTAGTCGTGCCTCGATCAAACTGCTGAAGAAAATTTTATCTGTTTTTAAACTTTTCTCACTGGTCAAACTCACAGACGTCCACACACCTTTGCAGTCGTGCCTTGATTACAAAATTGCTCAGTCAGAAATATTTACTTTAAAATACAGAATGTAAGTATTGAGGTACAAAAAGGAATACAAAATGTGCATTAAGAAGTATCAATGAAAAATACAGATGTGTAATGAAACCATACACTTATATACTTAAGGAGGAGGAGTTGTAGACTCTCATAGCCACAGGGAGAAGAGATCTCCTGAGGTGGAGAGGGTTAGCAACTTTAAATTCCTGGGTGATATTATTTCAGAGGACCTGTCCTGAACCCAGCACCTAAGTGCAATTGCAAAGAAAGTACAGCACCACCCCTGCTTCCTCAGGAGTCTGCGGAGATTCAGCACGTCATCAAAAACCTTGGCAAACTTCTGTTTATGTGTGGTGTAAGGTGAACAGACTCGCGGCATTATGACCTGATATGGGATGCCTTTGAGTGGAAAATTCTACAATAGGTAGTGGATTTGGTTCAGTACATCAAGGGTCAAACCCTTCCAACCCTTGAGCACACCTACGTGAAACATTGCCATAGAAAAGCAGCATCCATCAGCAAAGATCCTCACCACCCAGGCCATGCTCTTTTCTCACTGCTGCCATCAGGTAGAAGGTAGAAGCGCTTGAGGACTTGCACCAGCAGGTTCAAGGACAATTACTACCCCTCAACCATCAGGCTCTTGAACAAATGGAGATAACTACACTCATTCTATTTCTGGTGTTCCCACAACCGATGGTCTCACTTTAAGGACTCTCTATTTCGTTTTTTCATGCTCTCGTAATTTATTACTATTTATTTATATTTACATTTGCACAGTTTGTTGTTCATTGATCCTGTTTACAGCTACTGTTCTATAGATTTGTGATGTGTGCCCGCAGGAAAAGAATCTCAGGGTTGTATGTGGTGACATGTCGTACTCTGATAATAAATTTCACTTTGAATTTTTGTTGCAGCTCCTCCACTAGCAGCAGGAAGTGCCTGAGGAGGAGGTGAGTGGGGAGGGATAAGTGGATCAGAAGGTCACAAAGAGGGTGGCTTAGAGGGCAGCAGAAGTAGAATTGTGGTTGTGGGGGGAGAGGGGAAACTGTGACTGGTGGAGGGGTCATATTGGAGCTGGCAAAAGATGGCATGATGGATCTGGTAGGATGAAGGAGTGCATCAAGGAAGCACTGTTGCTGTTCTGGGGGGTAGGTGAGAGCCAACATGAGGGAAGGAGGGAAGCAGGTATGAGGACTCCAGCTATGGCAGAGGGGAAGCTATGCTTTCAGAAGCAGAATATTTCAGAAGTCCAAGCGCAGAAGTTGTCATCTTGAGAACAGACGTGTTGGAGATGGACGGACTGAGAAAAAGGGAAGGCATCTTTATAGGAGGTAGCAAGATGAAGTGGAGGTAAGAATGCGAGTCAGTGGGTTTTAAAGAGATGCCAGTAGCAGGTCTTTCTCCTGACGTGGAGAAAGAGAGGTCTAAGGAAGGAAGAGAAGTTCTGTACAAGTGTAGGAGGCAGCACCAGTGTAATTGTAAAAGAGAAAGAGGGGAGAGGGAGATGGAGAGTGGGAGGGGCATGTGTCAGAGTAAGGTGTAAACGAGGACATTGCATGTAGCCAACTAAAGGACAGTGTAGCTGGACCGGTACCTGTGCTCCTGGCTACACCTTTGATCTGGAGAAAATGGGACTAATAACAAAGAAAGGTGTGGCTGGGGCCTGTCACTACCCTTCCATCAATCCTCCCCCACATCTAGTTCCACCCATCACCTCCCAGCCTCTATCCCAAACATCCCCCCTCCCCACTGATATGCCTACCACTCCTACTCATTTCTGATACAGGGTCTCATCCTGAAACACTTACCTTATACATTTTGCCTCCACAGATGCTGCTGGGCCCATTGAGTTTTCCCAGTGCTTGGTGAACTGCTTGTTGTTTGTGAAAATAGGCTGTATGATTAGCAGGTCTACGGATGACATGAAGTTTGGCAGTGGTGAGGACAATGAGGGAGTTGATAAAGCCACAGGAAGATAATAATCAGTCGATAAATTGGGCAGAGTACTGGCAGATGGAATTTAATCCCCGTGAGTACACTGTCATGTGGGTACGTCAATGCAGCTGCAAACCCAGCTTCCTCCTGTCAGAAGTTTCCTGCAACTGGCTGAGTACAGGGCTACTGTAGGAAACTTTGTCACATGGTGTGAGCAGAATTATCTGCAGCTTAACGTGAAAAAGACTAAGGAGCTGGTGGTAGACCTGAGGAGAGCTAAGGTACCGGTGACCCCTGTTTCCATCCAGGGGGTCAGTGTGGACATGGTGGAGGATTACAAATACCTGGGGATACGAATTGACAATAAACTGGACTGGTCAAAGAACACTGAGGCTGTCTACAAGAAGGGTCAGAGCTGTCTCTACTTTCTGAGGAGACTGAGGTCCTTTAACATCTGCCGGACGATGCTGAGGATGTTCTACGAGTCTGTGGTGGCCAGTGCAATCATGTTTGCTGTTGTGTGCTGGGGCAGCAGGCTGAGGGTAGCAGACACCAACAGAATCAACAAACTTATTCGTAAGGCCAGTGATGTTGTGGGGATGGAACTGGACTCTCTGACGGTGGTGTCTGAAAAGAGGATGCTGTCCAAGTTGCATGCCATCTTGGTCAATGTCTCCCATCCACTACATAATGTACTGGGTGGGCACAGGAGTACATTCAGCCAGAGACTCATTCCACTGAGATGCAGCACAGAGCGTCATAGGAAGTCATTCCTGCCTGTGGCCATCAAACTTTACAACTCCTCCCTTGGAGGGTCAGACACCCTGTGCCGATAGGCTGGTCCTGGCATAATTTCATAATTTACTGGCATAATTTACATAGTACTATTTAACTATTTATGGTTCTATGACTATTTATTATTTATGGTGCAACTGTAACGAAAACCAATTTCCCCCGGGATCAATAAAGTATGACTATGACTATGACTACTAAATCTCCCAAACCTTCTCTCGCGTGTACAGACTGCGTGTAAGTCGAGCGACTATATTCTGGGGAGTTGCTGCAAGGGGCAGGAAATAACAGTAAAAAGAAGAGCAGCAAGAAATGTTGATGAGTAGGTAACCTTGGAGTACAAGGCCAAAAACGGAACTGGAATTGGAATTGGTTTATTACTGTACCAAGGTAAGGAGAAAAACTTGTCTTGCATTCTCATCCTTCAGATCATTCCATTACACAGGGCATTGAGAGAGCATAAAGTAAAACAATAACAATGCAGAATAAAGTGTAACAGCTACAGAGAAAGTGCAGTGCTGGTAAGCAATAAGATGCAAGATCATATCGAGGTAGATTGTGAGGTCAAGAGAAATTGCTTAATAGTTTTATAGCAGAAAAGTATACGCCATCTTTGGGCCTGATGGTACGTGCTTTAACGCTTTTGCATCTTTTGCCCATCGGGAGAGGAGAGCAGTGAGAATGCTCAGGATGCGTGGGGTCTTTGATAATGCTGGCTGCTTAGCTGAGGATGTGAAACTTGGCTAAAGATTGGCTGCCATTGGGAGCTGAACGTCCAAGGATATACGGTGTATCGGAAAGATAAGCTATTAGGCAGAGGGGGTGGTGTGACTCTGTGTATAAGAAATAATATTAAATCATTAGAAAGGAATGACATAGGATGGGAAGGTGTAGAGTCTCTATAGGTTGAGTTGAGAAATGGTAAGGGTAAAAGGACCCTAATGGCAGTTGTATATAGGCTTCCAAACAGCAGCCAGGATGTAGATTACAAATTACAGCAGGAGATAGAAATTATGTGTCAGAAAGGCAATGTCTTGATAATTTTGGGGATTTTAACATGATAGTGGATTGGGAAAACCAGACCAGTACTAAACCTCAAGAGAGAGAATTTGTAGAATGTCTAAGGGTTGGCTTTTTAGAACAGCTTGTTGCTGAGCCCACTGGGGGATTGGCTGTGCTGGATTGGGTGTTGTGCAATGATCCAGAGGTGATAAGAGAGCTTAAGGTTAAGGAACCCTTAGGGAACAGTGATCACAATATGATCGAGTTCACATTGAAATTTAAGAGGGAAAAATGTGTTGGTATTTCAGTCAGAGGGTGGTAAATCTGTGGAATTTGTTGCCGCGTGAGGCTGTGGAGGCCAAGTCATTGGGCGTATTTAAGGCAGAGGTAGATAGGTTCTTGATCAGCCAGGGTATCAAAGGGTATGGGGTGAAAGCAGGGGAGTGGGGATGACAGGAAGAATTGGATCAGCCCATGATTGAATGGCGGACCTGACTTGATGGGCCGAATGGCCTACTTCTGCTCCTATATCTTATGTTTTTATGGTCTAAAAGTATAGACCCAGTGTAGGGAGCGCTGATTTCTGTGATGTGCTGAGCTGTGTCCAAAAGTCTCTGCAGTTTTTGTGGTTACATGCTGAGCAGTTGCCAGACCAAGCCGTAATGTACCCAGATAGGATGCTTTCTATGGTGCATCGATAAAAGTTGGTTTCCTGGTTACTTATTGTGGAATTATCATTTTCAGAGCTGTCTGAATCCTCAAAGGGAACTCAACAGTAATCATGTGGCAATCTGAAGAGTTCTGTTTCCTTTATTTTACAAGTAATAATATATTAGTTTTTTTACTTCTGCTTTTAAACTTCCGCTTTGGTTTGTAAAAGTATTTCATAAGCCACAGAGGTTGCAATATTGAGCTATACCATAAAGTTGCGCCAATTCACTTTCAACGGCGCGATCGGGCAAAGGCAGGAGGTGTGACGGTGTCCAGCAGCTCAGCCCAGTCCAGCCTCCAGTGCTGAGCACTCCGTTGGAAAATATCCTAACCATACAACAATATTGCAAGCTTATTAAACTGTGAGACTTAAACACACTATCCAGCACAAATAAATACAGTATCAAGGATTACAAATGCCAAATAAAAGAAAGGAACTATCAAACCTTTTTTTTATAATATTGACCATAACTCACTTCTTAACAAATAGACTAAAGGATCGTCCTTTTTCTATACCATTTTCAGTAGCTGATACAAAGTACCAAATTAAAATTTGTCTTCAATCCTGCCCGCACAGATAGTGCTGATGGTATCTGGTGAACTTGCTGAGGTTAAACCCCATCGACCCTTCCTCAGGACTGTAACTCCACCATCAAAGAGCAGGACGTTGCCTCCTTAAACATTCCCTCTGAATTTTTCTGTAATAATCCTTGGAGGGCAGACTTTTGCGAGGAGGATCTAAAGGGAACTTCCCAGCACTGGTCTTTGGCTGCACAGCGCGACATTGATGTCCGTCAGGTTGGGAGGGGTAGTGCTGTTCAGCTACTGTGTGGGAGCAGGGGTTGGATATTCCTCTCAGAATGAAAGTGAGCGCATTCCGACATGGTGTAGAACCTGCAGCTTGTGAGTCTGCAAATCGCTCTTACAGTCTGGCAGAATGTATCTGCAGGAGGTGCCCGCAGTTCTGTCAGCTTCATCTCTGAAGAAGATAGGCAAAACACAGAGAAGTACTTAAGCATTCTGCCCTTTCTAAGCCTTTCACATGAATGTGAATCCAGTTAGAATCCTTCATCGACTTCCCCAGTACAAAATGGATTCACCTTCACATGAAAGGCTTAGAGAGGGTGGAATGTTTATATTCAGTGAAAGCTTTTTGAGCCAGTGGGATTACAGTCCTTTGTGAAATGGGGCAGCACCGGACATAATCTGATGGAATAAAGCTAGGGAAATATCTGGAGTAACATTAAGGGAGCATTTTGGAGGTAGCAACCACAACTAGAGCCACGGAGCACAGAAACAGCCCAGCATGGGCATACTGCCAGGTACCCATCTCAACCATTCTCCAGCACTTGGCTTGTGACCTCCTCCACCACACTGATTCATTGGCTAGCGGCTTCTGAAATATTATGGTCTTTGCCTCTATAGAAAAGATCATGTTCGACTGAAAATTACGCACCTGAGTTGGGGAATGGCCAATTTCAAGATCAGCAACGGGCCTTGGGAGCAATTTCTTGCAGGCAAGGTTCCATCTGACTAGTGGGCATCATTCAGAAGTGGAACAGAGAGAATTTAGGACCAATGTGTCCCCAACAGGATAAATCCAAAGAAGCCTGGATGTTAGGGGATATGAAGGGTTGGAGGAAGGAAAATGAAGTACAAACCAGCTGCAGGGAACTGAAAAGGAAAGGGGAGGGAGGAAACGTTGACTCAGACCATGAGAGGCCTGCGCCGGGCATTTTCATGCCTTACAAGGCACAGATTGGACATCTGTATGGGGCGCCACTCCTCGCACAGACTAGAGCAATGTGTGATTAAGTGCCTTGCTCAAGGGCACAAACACGCTGTCACAGCTGAGGCTTGAACTAGCGACCTTGAGATAACTAGACGACGCCTTAACCACTTGGCCACGTGCCCAACACAAAAAGGAAAGAAGCTCAACAAAAGTACAGCTGATGGGGGGGGGGGGCGCGTAATTGAAGCAGGAAGTTAGAGAGCAAAGTAATGCAATCGGCCGGTAAGATCAAGGAAAATTCTAAAGCTTTTCACTAAGTATGTTAAGAGAAGAGTAGTAACCAGGGAAAGAGAAGGGTCCACTAGAGAACAAAGGGACAGTCTGTGTAGAACTAGGCAGTGTGGATGAAGACTTAAAGTGAATATAGATGTATGTCTTGGTACAGTAATAATTCAATAACTGACACCCTCGTGTCTTTCATGATGGTGAGCTAGTAGATTTACCAGACTACTGAATATTACTCAATTAGTACACCGATCAGTCCTCCACCCAAGCTCATCCTGCTTCGACTTCTTCCCCAAGGTCAGGAGGGAGGGGTCCTGGTGCAGCCACTACTTCAGCCTGTTCCTGGCCCATAGAAGGTAAAACCTTCTACATTAACTCTGTTCTTTCTTCTCTTGTCATTTAATCCATGATGACTCCACCACTTTGACAATATTGTGCATCCAAGGAGTTTGTACCACCAGACACATCTCCCCTTCCCAACCTCTTTCAACATTTCAAAGGGACCGCTTCCTTCACGTCATCCTAAACCACTATTCTGACTCCAGTAACCACTCCCACCTTATCTTGCTTTTCTATGCAATTATAGGAGATGCACACCTGTCCTTTCTCCTCTTCACTTTCTGCCAAGGTGAGGTATTGATTCACATGTATTCCTTTCACTCTTGTGCACTGCATTCAGCCTTCACAGTGTGTATTGCAGAAAACAAACACAACTTGACCGATCACTATGGAGCACTTGTGTTCAGGCTGTTTGGCTTCACCCCAACCTTCTAGTTGCCTGTCACTTTAATTCACCACCCCACTCCAATTTTTGTGTCTCTCTGACTTCCTGCACCGTTACAACAAGGCTCAGTGTAAAGCTAAGGAATACCACCTTATCTTTTACTTGTAACATTTATTTAGTGACACAGTGAGGAGTGGGCCCTTCAAGTCACATTGCCCCAGCAACCCCTGACAAACCTGATTAACACTAACCTAATCACACAACAATTTACAATGACATCATAGACTTCTGGGCTCAGTATTGAATTTCCCAGCTTCAGGTAATGAACTGTGATCGGTGAGCCCTGTGGTCTGTGAGTCTAGTGTTGGATGCCCAATGGCCCAATGTCTGACAGTCCAAGGCCACAGACCGGTGGCCTGTCTGTGTGTGTGTGTATGAGTGTGTGTGTGTAAGTGTGTATATGTGTGTGTCTGAAAGGAGTTGGTTTTGCTGTTGTTGCTTGTGGTCTGGTGGCTGCGTGTTGTTCTGCTAACCATGGTGGCACGCTCTGTTGGTGGAATGAGTGGGCTTGTGGGCTACCCATAGCACATGGTAACATTATGTTGGTTGTTAATGCAAACAACACATGTCACTGTATGTTATAATTAATAAATAAATCTAATCTAATCTAATCCATCTGTTTCAGAATTTGCCAATTCTCAATATTCATCATCAGTATTACTGTCTCAGTATTTCCCTCCCAACAAGTAATGCCTGACTAGTTTAACTTTTTCACAACTTTTACATTCTATATTTGTGTTTTTGCTAAGTGTCCTCATCTCACAACCTTTCAGTTTCCTTATCTGTGTTAATTCTCTTTACTCCAAGTGGTTAATGGATTAATGATCTTACTATCAGTAAACCACTTGGCTTCACAACAGCATGTCACCACAGAGATAAACCCTTTGTAAATCAAATCACAATCACTACAGATGTGGAAAATCTAAAAAAAACAGGAACGGCTGAAAGAGACACAGTTGATCTTTCTGATCCAAGAACCAGCTTTCTGCACCCATTCAGGTTATTTACACCAACAATACCCAATCCCTGGACATAAAGACAAGCAACTGCAGATTTTCTCTTGTTTCTACACAAAGACGAGGATCACTCAGATCACTATCTGAGTGATGGTGCTGAAGATGAGGTAGTTGGTTTACAAACAGAGGCAATGTGTAGTAAGACTCCTAGCAAGGAAGGCTGATGATAGGGCAGAATTACAGTCAACAGGATGAGTTGCAATGTAAAAGGCAGACAAAATCGAAAGGGGTTAATAGAGGACTAAAGGTGTTATATTTACCTGTGTGCAGTATATGGAATAAGGTCAATGAAATTGTAACAGTTATAGATCAGCAAGTATGATGTTGTAGGCATCACTCAATCGTGGCTGAAAGAATATTATAACTGGGAGCTTAACGTACAAGGATACACATTGTATCGCAAAGATAAGCAGGTAGACAGATGGGGTGGCCTAGTTCTGTTGATAATATAAAATTAAATCATTAGAAAGAGATGACGTAGGGTCAGAGGGTGTTGAATCATTGTGGATAGAGCTAAGGAACTGCAAGGGTAAAAAGATTCTGACTGGAGTTATATACAGACCCCCAAACAGTAGTAGGGATGTGGTCTACAAGTTACAATGGGAAATAGAAAATGCATGTCAAAAGGGGAATGTTACAATAGTCATGGGGTATTTCAATATGCAGGTAGATTGGGCAAATCAGGCTGGTGCTAGATTCCAAAAGGTGGAGTTTCTAGAATTCCTATGAGATGGTTGAGCCCACTACGGGATCAGCTATTCTGGACTGGGTGTTGTGCAATGAACCAGAATTCATCAGAGAGTTGAAGTGAAAGAACCCTTGGGGAAAATGATTATAATATGTCCAAATTCACCCTGAAATTGGAGCAGGAGATGCCAAAGTCAGATGCATTAGTATTACAGTGGAGTAAAGGGAATTACAGAGGAGCTGGCCAGAATTGATACACTGGCAGGGATGATAGCAGAGCAGCAATGGTTGGAATTTCTGGAAGCAATCTGGAAGGCACAGGATATATACATTCTAAAGAGAAAGAAGTATTCTAAAGGCAAGATGGCACAACCATGGCTGACGAGAGAAGTCAAAGTCAACATAAAAGACAGAGAGGGCATATAGAACATAAATTAGTGGAAAGTTAGAGGATTGGGATGCTTTTAAATACCAACAGAAGGTAACTAAAAATCTATTAAGGACATAAAGATAGAATATGAAAGCAAAATAATATTAAAGAGGATACCAAAAGTTTCTTCATTTGCATAAAGTATAAAAGAGAGGCGACAGTGGATATCAGACCAATGGAAAACAACGCTGGAGAGGAAGGAATGGGGGCAAGGAAATGGCGGATGAACTAATTAAGTATTTTGCATAAGTCTTCACTGTGGAAGATATTAGCAGTATGGCAAAAATTCCAGGTGTTGGCAGTCATGAAGTGTGTGAAGTTACCATTACTAAGAAGAAAGTTCTTGAGAATTGAATGGTCTGAAGGTAGATAAGTCAGCTGGACCAGATGGTGTACACCTCAGGATTCTGAAAAAGATTGTGGAGGCGTGAGTGATGACCTTTCAAGAATTACTTGAGACTGGAATGGTTCAGGAGAACTAGAAATTGCACTCCACTCTTCAAGAAGGCAGAGAATCAGAAGAAAGGAAACTATAGGCCAGTTAGTCTGACCTCAGTAGCTGAGAACATGCTGGAGTCGATTATTATGGATAAGGTCTCTGGGTACTTGGAGGCACTTGATAAAATAGGCTGTAGTCAGCATGGTTTCCTCAAGGGAAAATCTTGCCTAACAAATTTATTGGAATTCTTTGGAGAAATAACAAGCAGGATAGACAAAGTAGATTCAGTTGATGTTGTGTACATAGATTTTCAGAAGGCCTTTGACAAGGTGCTACACATGAGGTTGCTTAACAAGCTACAAGCCCATGGTAATACAGGAAAGATTCTAGCATAGATAAAGAAGTGGCTGACTGGCAGAAGCAAAGAGCAGAAATAAAGGAAGTCATTTCTGGTTGGTTGCTGGTGACTCGTGGTGTTCTGCAGGGGTCGGTGTTGGGACTGATTCTTTTTATATGTTATATGTCAATGATTTGGATGATGGATTTGATGACCTTGTTGCAAAATTTGCAGACAATATGATGGTAGGTGGAGGGGCAGGTTGTTTTGAGTAAATAGAAAGGCTACAGAAGGACTTAGACAGATTAGGAGAATGGGCAAAGAAGTGACAGATGGAATACTGCCGGTAAGTGTATGGTCGTGCACCTTGGTAGAAGAGTGAAATGGCTGACTATTTTATAAATGGAGAGAAAATACAAAAAAAAACTGAAGCACAAAGGGATCTGTGAGTCCTTGCACAGGATTTGCTAAAGGTTAATTTGTTGAATCTGTGTTGAGGAAGGTAAATGCAATGTTAGCATTCATTTCAAAAGGACTAGAATATAAAAGCAAGGATGTAATGTTGAGACTTTATGACGCACTGGTAAGACCTCACTTGGAGTATTGTGAGCAGTTTTGAGCCCCTTATCTTAGAGAGGATGTGCTGAAACTGGAGACATTTGAAAGGACGATCATGAAAATGATTCCAGGATTAAACATTTGTCACATGAACACTGTTTGATGGCTCTGGACCGCAATCCAGAAGAATAAGGGGTGACCTCATTGAAACCTATCAAATGGTGAAAGACCTTGACAGAGTGGATGTGGACGAGATGTTTTCTATGGTGAGAGAGTCTAGGACCAGAGGACACAGCCTCAGAATAGAGGGGTGTCCTTTTAGAACAAAGAGGAGGAGAGATGTCTTTAGCCAGAGAGTAGTGAATCTGTGGAATTCTTTCCCACAGGCAGCTGTGGAGGCCAAGCCTCTGGGTATATTTAAGGCAGAAGTTGATAGTTTCTTGATTGGTCAGTGCATGAAGGGATACTGGGTGGGGTGGGTTGTGGGGGAGACAGGAGATATGGACAAAGAGGAAAAGTGGATCAGCCGTGATGAACTGGTGGAGCAAGTTCAATGGGCTAAATGTCCTAATTGTGCTCCTGTATCTTATGGTCTTATGGTCTTATGGTCTTAAATATATCCAACAAAGTTTCCTGAGTCAATATACAGAGGCCCCTACTCAGGAAGGTACAAAACTGCAACTCCTCTTAGGGAACAAGGCACAGCAGGTAACAAGCTAACGGTCAGGAAGTATTTTGGCTCTACACCCAACAGTATTATGATAGTGATGGAAAGTATAGGACATGAAACTGGAGCGGGGAATTTTGAGGGAATTGGGCAGGTTCCAGCAGAGCTCAATTGGGTGAGCCTGTTTGAAGGGAAAGGAATGAATGGCAAGTGGGGGGGTTTAAACAGTGTGAAATCAAGAGTCTAGGGATACCATGTTCCTCCATAGGGAACGTTTAGTCAATCCTGGCTGGAAGTTCATCATAGATCAGCACAGAGCCAAATCGTGGAGCAGTGTTGAGAACTGGCCTGTCCCTCACCTGAGGCACCAACACCTGGCCCAGCGCCAGCTGAGTACCTACATGTTGAGTTAAAATAAAAGCACAGCACTTGCTTCTTCAGGAAGGGACAGAGAAGGTAGACTGAAAAAGGGCAGAGAATAGATTAAATTCATGAGTCCATAAACAGTGAGAATCAGGTGATGGTAATCATAATTTTTTTAAAAAAGCAGAGATGGCTGGGTTGGAAAGATAGACACATTTGATTGCACAAGAGATAACTGGATATTATATACTGAGTGAATTGAGCTGTAATTTGAAGCAAATGAAATGCCAAGGAAATGTGAGTGCCAGTTTTGCTGAGTGCATTGGGTGGAAAGGCATACAGTTTGCTTAAAAGTTTGACTGCCTCAACTAAACCAGCCAAAATGAGTGTTGCTTATATCGTGAAAGTAATGTGGAACATTTAGAACTAAAACCATAGTTGACTGAAGAACACTTTAGGTGTCATAAGTGGAGTCTATTTCAGCATATATGACTGAATTGAAGAGATTATCTGAGCATTGTCAGTTCGGTAATGGGCTTAATGATGCATTGAGAGATTGTTTAATTTGTGGAATCTAAACACATCTCATATTTAAAAGAGCAGTTGAAATCACTGTATCAATGGATCAATGAATCACTGTATCACTGTATCAATGAAGTAATTGAGTTGTAGTCAGGAATGAAAATGAGCATGAATAAAATTGCAACACCTAAACAGAAGCCTGCTTGACTGAACTAATTGTGTTACAATTGTGTCATATACACCAGACCAATGCAGGTTTAAAGGAGAAACTAACAAAAAATAAAAAAGTAGGACAGATACAAAGAGCATATCGAGCAGACAAAAATAAATGGACTGCACAAGTCAGAGAAAGTGATAAAAAGTCAAGTTGCAGTTTCAAACACAGCACTAATCTGCATGCTGTTGATGAAAAATATGATCATGATGATAGTGGCACAGTACTGAGTAGCCTTGAGATTTACAATTTGAAACTAAAAATATCAGAATCAGAATCAGGTTTATTATCACCGGCACGTGTTGTGGTATTTGTTAAAACTTAGCAACAGTAGTTCAATGCAATACATCATATAGAAGAAAAAGAAATAATAATAATAAATAAGTAAATAAATTACAGTATACATATATTGAATTGATTAAAAATCATGTAACAAAACAGAAATAATATGTATTAAAAAGTGAGGCAGCGTTCATGGGTTCAATGTCCATTTAGCAATTGGATGGCAGAGGGGAAGAACCTGTTCCTGAATCGCTGAATGTGTGCCTTCAGGCTTCTGTATCTCCTACCTGATGGTAACAGTGAGAAAAGGGCATGCTCTGGGTGCTGGAGGTCCTTAATAATGGATGCTGCCTTTCTGAGACACCGCTCCTTGAAGATGTGCTGGGTACTTTGTAGGCTAGTACCCAAGATGGAGCTGACTAGATTTACAACCCTCTGCAGCTTCTTTTGGTCCTGCACAGTAGCCCCTCCATACCAGACAGTGATGCAGCCTGTCAGAATGCTCTCCACAGTACATCTATAGAAGTTTTTGAGTGTATTTGTTGACATACCAAATCTCTTCAAACTCCTAATGAAGTATAGTCACTGTCTTGCCTTCTTTATAACTACATCGATATGTTGGGACCAGGTTAGATCCTCAGAGATCTTGACATGCAGGAACTTGAAACTGCTCACTCTCTCCACTTCTGATCCCTCTATGAGGATTTATATGTGTTCCTTTGTCTTACCCTTCCTGAAATTCACAATCAGCTTTTTCGTCTTACTAACGCTGAGTGCCAGGTTGTTGCTATGACACCACTCCACTAATTGACATATCTCGCTCCTGTACGCCCTCCCATCACCATCTGAGATTCTGAGACTCATCACCATCTTAGACAAGCAATATGGCTTGCACCAGAAGTGAACAGAAAATTAATTAAAATCCAATTGGACACTGACTCAGCTGTTTCAGTCGTTTCACAAAATGAGTTTGAACAGCATTTCAAAGATACTAAATGGAAGCCTGCAGATCTCCAGCTTAAGAGTTTACACTGGAGAAAAATAACTCCTGAGGGAATGATACTCATAACTGTTAAAAACAGCAACCAAGAAACCACATTGGGTTTAAGTGTGGCAAAAATAGGAGGACCCACATTGTGGGCCATGATTGGCTGAGACAACTACAACTTGATTGGAGATCTGTTCATCATTTTATGCATATTCCTTGCAACAGAGTCAATTGAAAGTGAATTAAGAAAGGTACTTAATTCACAGCAATGTTCAAGGATGGCACTGGAAAACTCAAACATATCAAGGTTAAAATAGTATTAAATGGAAATGCCACACCCAAGTTTTACAAAGCCCATCAAGTTCCTTAGACCACCCATGATAAAGTAACCAGTGAGCTAGATCATAAGGAGGCTGAGGAATTCTTTCCAAAATTGAGGGGAGCCCATGGGCATCACTTGTGGTCCCAGTGGTCAAGGAGATGCAGGTGGATGCTTTCCTAGTGTCATGGATTCTTGATTACCTGACTGGCAGACCACAGTACGTGTGCTTGCAACACTGTGTGTCGGACAAAGTGATCAGCAGCACTGGGGCTTGACAGGGGACTGTCTTGTCTCCCTTTCTCTTCACCATTTACACCTCGGACTTCAACTACTGCACAGGGTCTTGTCATCTTCATAAGTTTTCTGATGACTTTCTTCATAAGTTGGATGCATCAGCAAGGTAGATGAAGCTGAGTACAGGGCTATGGTAGGAAACTTTGTCACATGGTGTGAGCAGAATTATCTGTAGCTTAATGTGAAAAAGGCTAAGGAGCTGGTGGTAGACCTGAGGAGAGCTAAGGTACCGGTGACCCCTGTTTCCATCCAGAGGGTCAGTGTGGACATGGTGGAAGATTACAAATAGCTGGGGATACGAATTGACAATAAACTGGACTGGTCAAAGAACACTGAGGCTGTCTACAAGAAGGGTCAGAGCCGTCTCTATTTCCTGAGGAGACTGAGGTCCTTTAACATCTGCTGGATGATGCTGAGGATGTTCTACGAGTCTGTGGTGGCCAGTGCTATGATGTTTGCTGTTGTGCGCTGGGGCAGTAGGCTGAGGGTAGCAGACACCAACAGAATCAACAAACTCATTCATAAGGCCAGTGATGTTGTGGGGATGGAACTGGACTCTCTGATGGTGGTGTCTGAAAAGAGGATGCTGTCCAAGTTGCATGCCATCTTGGACAATGTCTTCCATCCACTACATATTGTACTGGTTGGGCACAGGAGTACATTCAGCCAGAGACTCATTCCACCGAGATGCAACACAGAGCGTCATAGGAAGTCATTCCTGCCTGTGGCCATCAAACTTTACAACTCCTCCCTTGGAGGGTTAGACACCCTGAGCCAAAAGACTGGTCCTGGACTTATTTCCTGGCATAATTTACATATTACTATTTAACTATTTATGGTTTTATTACTATTTAATTATTTATGGTGCAACTGTAATGAAAACCAATTTCCCCCGGGATCAATAAAGTATGACTATGACTATGACTATGAGAATGGGTCTGTCAGGATCTGTGGTGATCTTATGATCACCATCAACCCTGTACTGAAAATAGATCAATATCCTCTGCCCAGGATAGTGGATATCTTTGCAAGCCTATCTGGAGAAAAACACTTCAGCAAAGTGGACTTAGCTGAGGCATACAGATAGAGATGGAAGAAGAGTCCAAAGTGTTTCTCAGCATAAACACTCACAGAGGATGTTATCATTGTAATAGGCTTATTTCTGGAGTAGCAACTGCACCTGCATTCTGGCAGAAAGCTATGGACAAGGTGTTACAAGGCTTCCCAGGCTCGCAGTGTTACCTGGATGACATCATTGTTAGCAGTAAGAATGACAAGGAACATCTGCAAAATCTCATGACAGTGTTTAAAAGATGAGAAGATTATGGGCTCAGAGCACAATGCAACAAGTGTGAAATCTTTAAACTATGCGTCACTTACTGTGGTCCACTATTGACAAACAAGGTTACATAACTATGCTGAGAATATTCAAGCAATGATGAATGCCTCAAGGCCAAAGTTGTGGTCCTTTTTTGGAACTGTCATTTCGTATAACAGGTTCCCGCCAAACCTGGCTACTGTGCTCCACTCATTATGACAGACTGGGAAGAAATGGCAATGGACAAAGCAGTGTGAAGTGGCTTTCCAAAAGGATATGGTGAGGTCAGACATGGTACTCACACATTCTGATTCACATCATCCAGTGAAGCTTGCCTGTGACACTTCACCTTATGGTATAGTTGCAGTTAAATCATATGTTATGAGTGATGGAAGTGAACAATCTCTGCATCAAGTTCCCTTATCACTGCAGAGAATGTCTACAAACAGATTGACCGAGAGGCCTTGAGTTTGGTTTGGAGTGTAAAATGTTTCAACCAGTAACTGTATTGCCCTCATTACTGATCATCAAACACTGATGTTCATCTCTAATCCACAGGAGGGTGTTCCACCGACTGCAGCAGCACTAACAGGTGCAGAGATGGGCTCTGTTTCTTGGAGGACACCATTATAACATCGAATTCAAGAGGACGACTAATTGTGGAAATGCTGCTGGATTGTCCCCTTTAACCTTGGAAAAGGAAATAACTGAAAAAAATTACAAAAGCGGACACTCCTCTACATATTCTCTGAAATGCAATTTGGTAGCCTCCCTATCCAGAGATCATCCAAAGGAAAACCAGAGAAGACCCCACACTGCGTGACAGGCCAAAATGGCTGGAATGTGCAGCAGAAACTCCAGTTCCCTCATTTTTACCAGGGCCGGGAAGAACTTCCCTTGACACCTACCTTATGTGGGGATTGAGAGTAATTATACCATCCAAGCTGAGTGCTAAAGTGTTGGAGGAGCTACATGCTGGTCTTTCATTTTGTGGTCAAAATGAAAGCATTGGCTCAGAGGTTTGTCTGACATCCTGGGATAGATCAGCAGATCGAGCAGCTTGCCATGTACCGTTGGCAATGCCAGCACATCTAGAAGATGCCAAGAGCAGCACCTCTCTATCCTTGGGAATGGCCCGCCTTGCCCTGGCAGAAGATTGATGTAGATTTTGCCAGAGCATTCATGGGCACAAATTTCATGGTATTAGTGGATGCAGCTACAAAGTAGCCAGAATTGTTCCCAATAGCCTCCACTACAGCCTGACACACTGTTGATGTGTTGAGAAGCCTCTTCCCAAGGATTGGTGTTCCAGAACACAATGGAGCACAGTTTGTTGCAAAACAGTTTCAACACATCTGCACTGTACCATCCAGCTACAAATGGTTTGGTGGAAGAGTTTATCCAGTGTTTAAAGAACACACTACAAGCAATGTCAGAGAACCACACTACACTAACACTGAACATTTTCTCCTTGTATATCGCAATGCAGCACACTGTACAGCCAGCAACTCACCAGCTATGCCATTCCTGAATCATCCCTTGTGTTCACACTTGGATCCTCTCAAACCCAATCTCAGAAGGAATATGCAGGATAAAACAACTGAGACAAATGGAGGGCTTCTCAAACAGGGACGTTTGACACTTCACTCCTGGACAAGCAGTCCTAGTGAGGGACTATGGAGGTAATCAAAAGTGGGTACTTGGAAAGGCTGGATATTTGGGAGATCAACCATTCTTTTTCATGTTCATTCATGGCTTCTGCATGCTCCCAATGTGGAGACCCAAGGTACTTAATACTTTCCTGGGTGTTTTTATCCACCTAGAACAGCTGTGGTCCAAGGATGCCTATCAGATATTGAGAATGTTCCTAGTTCTGCCCCCTCATCCCAAGAGACTTCCAGAATACTCAGCTTTCTGAGGAATCTCATGCCACAATAGAGCTCCAAGTGGTGTATGTTTGGATCAGGAGAAAATGGTCACATTACTGCTGGAATTAATTGGGAGGAGTTTGTGGAGGTTCTTCCCCGGTGCTTGAGGGACCTATTACAGGTAGTTCCCACTATCGAATCGCATAGGAGATCAGAGATTGCTGTAGCATAACAGATCACAAGTTTAGTGCTGGGTCTGATGTCTTAGTCTTTCCCTTCAGTTGGCAGAAGGCTGTTCCAGATTTTGTTATTGACAGTGGCATTTGTTCAGAGCTGGTGCCTGAGGTATGGAAAGTGACCTGTCTCCAGGATCTCTCCCTGAACCTCAGTGTGCAGAGAAGGGCAGACAGGTAGACAACAAAGGGCAGTTTATGTCACCTTGTTTTTTTTCTTGACTCTGACCAGGAACAGGCAAGGGGTGATGGAGAGAGAAAGGGTTGGTGTAATGAACACCGTCTGTACTGGGATTGGCCAGGCAGGTTTAGCGATTAGGCTCAGCTTCTGATGTTATCACATCAATGACCAGTTTACAGGAATGCAGACTCTGGGAAGATGCAGGCACAATGGAAAGCTGGATCTTTGGGAGACAACACTCAGGGAGGGTCGATGAGAAAGATATTGGCTTCTTCCCCATGTCCCTGCACCTTGCTTCCCCAAATCCCCTTTGTTTTTATCACCAATGGGCACTTAACCCCTTTGAGTAGAAAGGATTTAAAATTTGGTGCTTTCTCCATAGCAGGTTTTATACTGAGTCAAAATCTAATCAAGTTTCTTTGATGAAGTCACGCAGAATCTACTCAAGTGGATTTACTGCCAGTCTTGTATATGTTCAGAATGTATTGAAGTAATTCTGTCAGGTTGTGGGTACATGGGAAAAGAGCAGTATTGTGCTAGTCATGATGTTTAGGCAAGATGTGTTACATTCCTTCCTCACTCTGTTGTGCAAGCCTGACGATCCTTTTGAAATGATTACACCAGAGTGACGTGAAGGTTAGAAGATTCATTTAGTTCATGGCTAGGAAACTACCTGTCCATTATCTCTGAATCACTGGCTGCAAGCTGCATGTTATTCAAACTGGGAGATGTTTCAGAATCAGGTTCAGCACACGGCCACCATGCAGTGAAATACTGCAGTCACATTCACATTTCAAAACCCATTGCCTCTTCCTAGCCACACATCTCAAGGAATTATTTTCTTGGACTCTGTTCTTGCTCCATCCACAATTTCTGAATGAGCCTGGGCTCAAATATTTGATTCTCCTTACAAAATGCACCTGGAACCTCAACAGTACTGCAAAGCAGAGCAGAGACCGTTCCCTGCGGAAAGAAGAGATAGTCCCAGTGACACAGAAACAAGAACACTCTCTAAGGTGACAGAGATAGATGTTCATTCCTGCTAGAACTCAATGAAGGGGACAAGTCTTCCACCTAAACTGTGGTCCTCCACAATGGAAAGAGTTGCTAGGTGGCACACTGTCTGAACACTCGAGTGAGAGGGAGCTTGTGGTCATGAACACATGGGGAAGTGAAGCAATGGTGGAGGAGAGTTTGGGAAGTATCACCCAGCCTTTGATCATAATGCAAGAGGACAGACACAAGGCAGGGTCACAAAAAAAATAATTTCCCCCTGTGTTTCAAATATTCATGTTTAGATAATATTTAGCATTTTTAATTCATCAATTTTATTTAATACACTGGACTTTGTACACATTCCAAACAAAAGCAACAAAACAATGGATTTTATTAACACTTTTCAAGATCTGATCATTGGTGAGAAAGACGGCCTTTATTGCCCATCCCCCATAGCCCCAGAAATAGTGAGTGGTGTTAAGTCTCTTCTCTGAAGCACTGCTGTTGAGCCCACAGAACGGCTAGTGAGGGATTCCAGAATTTAGACCTAGCAGCTAAGGACCAGCAGGGTAGACTTACAGAAGATATAGGAGCAATACTAGGCCATTTGGCCCATTGGGCCTGCTGCACCATTTCCTCATGGCTGATCCATTTTTCTTCTCAGCCCCAATCTCCTGCCTTCCCCCTGTATCCCTTCATGCCCTGACTAATCAGGAATCTATCAATCTCTGCCTTAAATACACATAAAAACTTGGCCTTCACAGCTGTCTGTGGCAATGAATTCCACAGATTCACCACTCTCTGGCTAAAGAAAGTCCTTCTCATCTCCATTCTAAAAGGACATCCTCTATTTTGAGGCTGTGTCCTCTGATCTTAGACCCTCCTACCATAGGAAATATCCTCTCCACATCCACTCTATCAAGGCCTTTCAGTATTCGATAGATTTCAATGAGGTCACCCCTCATTTTTCTAAATTCCAGTGAATACAGGCCCAGAGCCATCTGACAAGCCATTTTCCTGGAATCCTGGAATCATTTTCATACACCACCTTCGAACCCTCTCCTGTTTCAGCACATCCTTTCTAAGTTACTGGGCCCAAAACTACACACAATACTCCAAGTGAGGCCTCACCAGTACTTTTATAAAGTCTCAACATTAGATCCTTGCTTTTATATTCTAGTGTCCTTAAAATTAATGCTAACATCACATTTGTCTTCCTCACCCACAGACTCAACTTGCAAATTAACCAGGATCATGTGCAATTTGGAGAGGGAGCCTGCAGGTGGTGGTGTTCTGACATTCCCAGTGTTCCTGGTCCACATGCTAGACTAAGTCACAGGTTTGGAGGTGCTGCCCGTGTTGTCTGCAGTGCATTTGGTGATGGAGACACTGTGCACAGGTGGTGTGGAGAATGAACGGGGAGAGGGATGGCTGTGATACCAATCAAGACAGCTGATTAGTCTTGACGGTGTTGAGCACCTCCAGTGTTGGACCTGCACTCATCCAAGCAAGCGGAAAATACTCTATCATGACTGCAATTTGTACCTTGTGGATGGTGAGAAGTTGGCAGAAGGCGAGGCATTTGCCCAGATTGACTTGATCTTGAAGCCACTGTGTTTATGTGCTGGTCTAGTTGAGTTTTGGCTTAATGGTGACCTCCCAGGGTACTGACTATAGAGAACATTTTGCACACTACAGTCCCTAGGAGACACTGGAATGGTTGGAGGGAGGGAGAGTTTAAAAGAAGCAAGTAGGACTGTCAGCACATTTTGCACACGACAGTCCCGCAATTGGATTGCACATAATTAGGCATTTGGCAAGGTCCAATCAGAAGAAGTTAGATTTAAGTGGATCGGCCATTGTGTGAGTGGGCCAGTGTTGGAATAGAGAGTTGGTGCTTTGGCTCATCGAGGCTTTAGTGAGAAGAGGCTAAGCCATAAGCAGATTTTTTTCATTAATTTTTGTAACTTTATTCCTTATTTCTTATTGCACATTTAGAGCAGTGGGGATGCCAGGCAGAATAGTGGCATGCTCCTCTTGCATGTGGGGAAGTTTGGAGTCCTGACGACTACACCTGCATGAAGTGCATCCAGATGCAGCTTCTAACAGACTGCGTTAAAGAACTCCAGATCATTTGGGAGGCTGAGGGGTTGATAGAGAGACATACAGGGAGGTTGTTACACCCAAGGTGCAGGACACTGGTAACTAGGTGACTGCCAGGAGGGGGAAGAGGGAAGGGGATAGACAGCCAGTGCAGAGTGCCCCTCTGACTGTTCCCTCAACTGCTTTGCATTCTGTTGGGGGGAATTACCTAGCAGAGGAAAGACACACTGGTCAGGTTTTGGGCTCTGAGTCTGACTTTGTGACTCAGAAAGGAAGGGGGAAGAGGCAAGCCATAGTGACATCTTGGATTGAGTCCACAGCATTCGTAAGTGGGAGGGTGGGCAACCAGAGGTCATGGTCCACATCTGTACCAGCAACTTGGTTGGAGGGGTGAAGAGGTCCTGCAAACTGAGTTCGGGGAGTTAAGTCTAGTCCATGCCAAACTCATAATCTGCCTAGTCCCGTTGACTTTCACCCAGACCGTAGCCCTCCATGCCCCTCTCATGTAGGTCCATGTGCCGAACCCTATCTCTCTTAAATGTAGAAATCGAACCTGCATCCACCACTTCCACTGGCAACTCGTTCCACACTCTCACCACCCTCTGAGTGAAGAAGTTCCCTCTCATCGAAGTGCTTAAAGTTACAAGAAACATAGATAGGGTGGATGGTAACAGTCTTTTCCCCTGCGTGGGGGACCAAAGCCAATGGACATATGTATATGGTGAGAGGAGAAGGGTTTAAATGGATCCTGAAGGGCAATGTTTTCACAGAGAGAATAGTGAGTACATGGAGCAGAGAGAGTGGTTGAAGAAGGTACAATCTGATCATTTCAGAAGCATCTAGATCGATAGATACCGGGAGGTATACGGGCCAAACACAAGGAATCAGGACTAGTTGGGTGGGCACTGTGGTAGGCATGGATCGATAGGGCCGAAGCTGTGTTGCTCTGTGAGTATGGAACACCCTGTCTCACACCTTTACTGCTATGCTCTCGGTTTTTCACCTTAGCAGTTCTGGAAGAGCAGTCTGTTCTGCTTTTAGCCTGTTCATGTTATTGTTGAAGATATTGTTGGATTCGAAGAAGGAGTCTGAGAGTCTGAGTGGGAGAGCCGAGAAAGAGATTTTTGAAATTTTCGTTATTTTTTTTTCTCCAACGGCTTTCTGAGAGGCTGGACTGCGCAGGCGTGTGACGTCGGGCAGTGCAGCGTGGCAGATTTAAAAGGAACAAAGCCTCATACAGCAGGCAGTGTAGTTTGCGGGCGGCGGAGTGAGCCGGGAGCAGAGTGAAGACTTAAGGGCTTCGGCTCACCGGGCTTAGGCGGAAACGGGCGAGGCGAGGAAGGTTTGACATTCATTTTCTGTTGCTATTTGAGGAGAGGGGCATTATGACTGTGAGGGCAGTTTGCTGTTCTCGGTGTCGGATGTGGGAGGCCCTGGAGTCTCCAAGCCTCCCGGACGTCTACATCTGCGCCAAGTGCATCGAGATGCAGCTCCTAAGGGACCGTGTTACGGAACTGGAGCTGCAGCTCGATGACCTTCGTCTGGTCAGGGAGAGCGAGGAAGTGATAGAGAGGAGTGGAAGGCAGGTGGTCACGCCGGGGCCACGGGAGGCAGATAAGTGGGTCACAGTTAGGAGGGGGAAGGGGAAAAGTCAGGTGATGGGGAGTACCCCGGTGGCTGTGCCCCTTAACAACAGGTACTCCTGTTTGAGTACTGTTGGCGGGGACAGCTTACCCGGGGGAAGCGACAGTGGCCGTGCCTCCGGCACAGAGTCTGGCCCTGTAGCTCAGAAGGGTAGGGCAAGGAAGAGGAGGGCAGTTGTGATAGGGGACTCGATAGTAAGGGGGTCAGATAGGCGATTCTGTGGACGCAGTCCAGAGACCCGGATGGTAGTTTGCCTCCCTGGTGCCAGGGTCCGGGATATTTCTGATCGTGTCCAAGATATCCTGAAGTGGGAGGGTGAGGAGCCAGAGGTCGTGGTACATATAGGTACCAATGACATAGGTAGGAAAAGGGATGAGGTCCTGAAAGGAGAATATAGGGAGCTAGGAAGGGAGTTGAGAAAAAGGACCGCAAAGGTAGTAATCTTGGGATTACTGCCTGTGCCACGCGACAGTGAGAGTAGGAATGCGATGAGGTGGAGGATAAATGCGTGGCTGAGGGATTGGAGCAGGGGGCAGGGATTCAAGTTTTTGGATCATTGGGACCTCTTTTGGCGCAGGCGTGACCTGTACAAAAAGGACGGGTTACACTTGAATCCTAGGGGGACCAATATCCTGGCGGGGAGATTAGCGGGGGCTACTGAGGTGACTTTAAACTAGAATGGTTGGGGGGTGGGAATCAAATTAAAGAGGCTAGCCGCGAGGAGGTTAGTTCACAACAGAGGAATGGGAACCAGTGCAGAGAGACAGAGGGGTGTAAAGTGAGCGTAGAAGCAAAAAGTACAAAGGAGAAAAGTAAAAGTGGCAGGCCGACAAATCCAGGGCAAGCATTAAAAAGGGCCACTTTTCAACATAATTGTACAAGGGCTAAGAGAGTTGTAAAAGAGCGCCTGAAGGCTTTATGTGTCAATGCAAGGAGCATTCGTAATAAGGTGGATGAATTGAAAGTGCAGATTGTTATTAATGATTATGATATAGTTGGGATCACAGAGACATGGCTCCAGGGTGACCAGGGATGGGAGCTCAACGTTCAGGGATATTCAATATTCAGGAGGGATAGACATGAAGGAAGGGGAGGTGGGGTGGCGTTGCTGGTTAAAGAAGAGATTTAACGCAATAGAAAGGAAGGACATAAGCCGGGAAGATGTGGAATCGATATGGGTAGAGCTGCGTAACACTAAGGGGCAGAAGACGCTGGTGGGAGTTGTGTACAGGCCACCTAACAGTAGTAGTGAGGTCGGAGATGGTATTAAACAGGAAATTAGAAATGTGTGCAATAAAGGAACAGCAGTTATAATGGGTGACTTCAATCTACATGTAGACTGGGTGAACCAAATTGGTAAAGGTGCTGAGGAAGAGGATTTCTTGGAATGTATGCGGGATGGTTTTTTGAACCAACATGTCGAGGAACCAACTAGAGAGCAGGCTATTCTGGACTGGGTTTTGAGCAATGAGGAAGGGTTAATTAGCGATCTTGTCGTGAGAGGCCCCTTGGGTAAGAGTGACCATAATATGGTCGACTTCTTCATTAAGATGGAGAGTGACATAGTTAATTCAGAAACAAAGGTTCTGAACTTAAAGAAGGGGAACTTTGAAGGTATGAGACGTGAATTAGCTAAGATAGACTGGCAAATGACACTTAAAGGATTGACGGTGGATATGCAATGGCAAGCATTTATAGGTTGCATGGATGAACTACAACAATTGTTCATCCCAGTTTGGCAAAAGAATAAATCAAGGAAGGTAGTGCACCCGTGGCTGACAAGAGAAATTAGGGATAGTATCAATTCCAAAGAAGTAGCATACAAACTAGCCAGAGAAAGTGGCTCACCTGAGGACTGGGAGGAATTCAGAGTTCAGCAGAGGAGGACAAAGGGCTTAATTAGGAAGGGGAAAAAAGATTATGAGAGAAAACTGGCAGAGAACATAAAAACGGACTGTAAAAGCTTTTATAGATATGTAAAAAGGAAAAGACTGGTAAAGACAAATGTAGGTCCCCTACAGACAGAAACAGGTGAATTGATTATGGGGAGCAAGGACATGGCAGACCAATTGAATAATTACTTTGGTTCTGTCTTCACTAAGGAGGACATAAATAATCTTCCAGAAATAGTAAGGGACAGAGGGTCCAGTGAGATGGAGGAACTGAGTGAAATACATGTTAGTAGGGAAGTGGTGTTAGGTAAATTGAAGGGATTGAAGGCAGATAAATCCCCAGGGCCAGATGGTCTGCATCCTAGAGTGCTTAAGGAAGTAGCCCAAGAAATAGTGGATGCATTAGTGATAATTTTTCAAAACTCGTTAGATTCTGGACTAGTTCCTGAGGATTGGAGGGTGGCTAATGTAACCCCAATTTTTAAAAAAGGAGGGAGAGAGAAACCGGGGAATTATAGACCGGTTAGCCTAACGTCGGTGGTGGGGAAACTGCTGGAGTCAGTTATCAAGGATGTGATAACAGCACATTTGGAAAGCGGAGAAATGATCGGACAAAGTCAGCATGGATTTGTGAAAGGAAAATCATGTCTGACTAATCTCATAGAATTTTTTGAGGATGTAACTAGTAGAGTGGATAGGGGAGAACCAATGGATGTGGTATATTTGGATTTTCAAAAGGCTTTTGACAAGGTCCCACATAGGAGATTAGTGTGCAAACTTAAAGCACACAGTATTGGGGGTAAGGTATTGGTGTGGGTGTAGAATTGGTTAGCAGACAGGAAGCAAAGAGTGGGAATAAACGGGACCTTTTCAGAATGGCAGGCGGTGACTAGTGGGGTACCGCAAGGCTCAGTGCTGGGACCCCAGTTGTTTACAATATATATTAATGACTTGGATGAGGGAATTAAATGCAGCATCTCCAAGTTTGCGGATGACACGAAGCTTGGCGGCAGTGTTAGCAGTGAGGAGGATGCTAAGATGATGCAGGGTGACTTGGATAGGTTGGGTGAGTGGGCAAACTCATGGCAGATGCAATTTAATGTGGATAAATGTGAAGTTATCCACTTTGGTGGCAAAAATAGGAAAACAGATTATTATCTGAATGGTGGCCGATTAGGAAAAGGGGAGGTGCAACGAGACCTGGGTGTCATTATACACCAGTCATTGAAAGTGGGCATGCAGGTACAGCAGGTGGTGAAAAAGGCGAATGGTATGCTGGCATTTATAGCGAGAGGATTCGAGTACAGGAGCAGGGAGGTACTACTGCAGTTGTACAAGGCCTTGGTGAGACCACACCTGGAGTATTGTGTGCAGTTTTGGTCCCCTAATCTGAGGAAAGACATCTTTGCCATAGAGGGAGTACAAAGAAGGTTCACTAGATTGATTCCTGGGATGGCAGGACTTTCATATGAAGAAAGACTGGATGAACTGGGCTTGTACTCGTTGGAATTTAGAAGATTGAGGGGGGATCTGATTGAAACATATAAGATCCTAAAGGGATTGGACAGGCTAGATGCAGGAAGATTGTTCCCGATGTTGGGGAAGTCCAGAACGAGGGGTCACAGTTTGAGGATAGAGGGGAAGCCTTTTAGGACCGAGATTAGGAAAACCTTCTTCACACAGAGAGTGGTGAATCTGTGGAATTCTCTGCCACAGCAAACTGTTGAGGCCAGTTCATTGGCTATGTTTAAGAGGGAGTTAGATATGGCCCTTGTGGCTACAGGGGTCAGGGGGTATGGAGGGAAGGCTGGGGCGGGGTTCTGAGTTGGATGATCAGCCATGATCATAATAAATGGCGGTGCAGGCTCGAAGGGCCGAATGGCTTACTCCTGCACCTATTTTCTATAAGGGATGCTGAGGAATGTGTGTCATCCAGTTAGGATGGTGGAACTGGGAGGTTTTGTGAGGGACACTAAGGTTGGTCTGGATTTTTTTGTTGTTCGGCAGGAGATGAAGAGAGAAGATGCTGGGTAGAACCAGTCGTAGGATTTGACCCGGTGGGGGACCGTAATTCGATGGAACAAGGTGCTGGGGTCAACTGAGGATCGGTGAATATGAATTTTGCAAGAGTTGAGCTCCAACTTGTGCACATTTGACTGTTTAATTATAATGGCCTTTGTTTTTTTTATTCTTTTCTCTACTAACGCTTTAGTTACGATTCATAAATATAATTCCTTTAATCAGTGTGCTGTCTGATGTCTCTTGGCACTGAGTTGTGACAGGGTAGCATATTACACAGCACCCACACTGGGGTTTGGGGTGGGAGAGCCGTCTCGATCTCACAGGTTTGGTGGGGCCAGAGTGTGTATTCCCTAGACTTAGGAAACCAAGGAAATCAGTGGTGTATCATCCCAAATCGATTTCGTTGGATGCTGTGTGATTGCCCTGAGCATTGATCCAGTGAGTTGTGTGTTTAAACTTGTGTTAAACAATTGTCCAGTAAAGTGATTAAGATACAATGTTGTGGATGCTGCAGCGGTTGAGCGGTGATGCGAATCCTCAAGGTTACCGGTAACAAATGTGTGTGTATTGAGCGGGGTAGACATTCGTATCCCCAATGAATTGTTAATTCAGATTTTAAGTACCATTAAAGCATTAGGAACAGTTACGATCATGGAGTGGAGGTTTGACAAAATGGCGGAAAAAGGCTTTGATTTTGTTCAGGCTAGCACTGACGTAAGGCTAGCTGATCAGAGAAGTATGTGAGGAGGAGAATGTGATGGAGACGCGGGAGGACTCTGTCAGCAGGGTACAGTCCTCAGTAGTAGTCACCTTGGCTAAAGTGACCAGTGATAACCCACACCGGGGATTGGTGAAGTAACCAGTGATAACTCCACCCCGGGGAGTGGTAGTTACCAGTGATAACTCCACCCCGGGGAGTGGTAGTGTCCAATGATAACCCACCCCGGGGAGTGGTAGTGACCAGTGATAATCCACCCCGTGAGTGATAGTGACCAGTGATAACCCCACCCTGGGGAGTGGTGAAGTGACCAGTGATAACCCCACCCGGGGAGTGGTAGTGGCCAGTGATAACCCACCCCGGGGAGTGGTAGTGACCAGTGATGACCCACCCTGGGGAGTGGTAGTGACCAGTGATAACCCCACCCCGGGGTGTGGTAGTGACCAGTAATAACCCACCCTGGGGAGTGGTGAAGTGACCAGTGATAATCCACCTGAGGAGTGGTGAAGTGACCAGTGATAACCCCGCCCCGGGGAGTGGTGAAGTGACCAGTGATAACCCCACCCGGGGAGTGGTGAAGTGTCCAGTGATAACCCACCCGTGGAGTGGTAGTGTTCAGTGATAACCCCACCCGGGGAGTGGTAGTGACCGGTGATAACCCCACCCCGGGGAGTGGTGAAGTGACCAGTGATAACCCCACCCCGGGGAGTGGTAGTGACCAGTGATAACCTCACCTGGGGAGTGGTGAAGTGACCAGTGATAACCCCACCCCGGGGAGTGGTAGTGACCAGTGATAACCCCACCCGGGGAGTGGTGAAGTGACCAGTGATAACCCCACCCCGGGGAGTGGTAGTGACCAGTGATAATCCCACCCGGGGAGTGGTGAAGTGACCAGTGATAACCCACCCCGGGGAGTGGTAGTGACCAGTGATAACCCCACCCCGGGGAGTGGTGAAGGAGCTCGTGGCAGAGTCTAGGACAGAGATATCCTGGTTGCTATCGGCAGGTGCAGCCACCCTGCACGACAAAGGCATCAGGCCCAAGGGGACGCACTAAGCGGAGGGCTGCCAGTGAACGGGGTCTCACGAGACGTGGGTATTGTCTGTGTTGTCTGTTGTATTTGTGGTGAGAGGGACACCAGGCGGGAGTGTGAAGGACGGGAACACCCTCGGAGAGTGAGACCTCGGGTACCTAAGCGGAGAGAGACGTCAGGAAGACATAGAGGAGACCCAATGAGGGAACAATCTGGCACCTCAAGGGGAATATGTTCCCAGTATTAGGGTTGCTGGCATTAGGGTTAGCATTAAGGGTATTTATGCTAGAGCCATGCCTGACACAGGCTCGCAGGTTACTCTGCTGTACCATTCATTTTACAACTGGTATTTGACACGGTTACCATTGACGCCACTCAGTGTGATAAAGATCTGGGGTCTTAGTACTATCCGTACGATGGATACTTGTTGAAGCAGGAGTTTTCAGAGGCAGGTGTGGGAGTAGCTGAGGTCCCTGATACATTAATACTGATTTGTCCAGTCGCAGTTGAGAAGGTGGAAGCTTCAATTCTTGTGGGGACAAATTGTGAGGAGCCTGCAAGGAGAAAGTTGGAGAGAGCTTTCTGAAAACATTGTGCTGTGTTCCAAGCTGCTTTTCAGGACGTGCGTGGTTGGACTGGGCTGGACAAAGAGCATAAACGAGGGACTGTGAGGTACACCCAGTCCAAACCAGTCGTGTTATGGCCTGAGGAAGTAGCTAGAGTGACAGGAGACGCCAAATTTCCCAGAATGCCTGTGCAGAGGCCCTCTTGGTGGTTGCTCCAGAAGACCACGAAGAGCGAAGAGGAGTCATGCTTACCCGCTGGGGTACTAGTGAGGCCTGAACTGCAGAAGCCCTGGGTTGTACGGGTGAACAGGATGACGGCGATTGTCAGGAACACTCCGGAGAGGGAGGTCACCGTTTGACAGGGGATGCCAATGACGCACATCTTTCCAGTGATGGTAATGTCTAGTGTCCCTGTGAGACAAGCTGAGGTGAAACTCTGCAAAAAAGGCAGAGTTGACTACCAGGTCATCCAACTTTAGGCACTCCCTGGTACCTGGAGGTTGGAGGAGGAGGTTGATAGAGAAGATATTGAGGCTGGAAGATGTCTTTTTACTGATGAGTTTGAAGTGGGTTTTTCCAAGAGCACTCACCACACCATCCGGGTGACAGAGGACACCCCATTCTAAGAACAGACACGGCGACTGGCACCTGCAGAGGTGGAAGACATTCAGAGCAACTGCGGAAACTGGGATCATCACTGAGTCCAGAAGCCCCTATGTGTCTCCAATAGTGGCCAGGAAGAAGAATGGTAAGGTATGGATGTGTGTGGACTATCAGACTCTGAACAGGCGTACTTTCCCTGGCCAGTATACAGTCCTGAGAATCGAGGACGCATATCTGAGTGGGGTGAAGTGGTTCAGTGTGCTGGACTTGAGGAGTGAGTATTATAACTTCCTCTATAAATGAGGCTGACAAAGAAGAGATAGCATTCATATGTCCACTTCCAGTCTGAAAGGATGCCCCAGGGCATATCAGGAGCCCTGGTGACTTTTTAGTGTGTCATGGAGAAAACAGTGGGGGATATGAACTTGCTTGAGGTGTCGGTATACTTGAATGACCTCATAGTGTTTGGGTCCACCTTGGACGAACATGAAGCGAGGCTACTGAAGATGTTGGACTGTCTGAATGCTGAAGGGTTAAAACTTTCCCTGGACAAGTGCCATTTCTGCAAGACGTCTGTCAACTATGTTGGGCACATAGTCTCAGTGAATGAAGTAGCTACCGATCCGTCTAAGATAGAGACAGTGATCACATGGCTAAGTTCCTTGGGTTCTGTAGGTACTATCAGAGGTTCGTGAAGGGCTACTCTAAAGTGAGTCACCCTTTAAATCAGCTTCTGTGTGGCTACCCTCCCTTGGGGAAGAAAGGGAGGAGGACAAAAGGAGAGGATGGTAAAGATTATATTAGCCTTTCGGAGCCTTTTGAAGCAAGATGGGATGCAAAATGTGAAGAGGGCTTTGAGTTGCTGAAGGAGCTGCGGCTGTGTCAGAGGGTACTGGCACATTAACCATAGCGCCAGCATCCTCGTCAGATACCACTTGAGCTCACTTCCAGGGACTGGTGTGTATCCACTTACCTTTACCTTCTTTCACCGTCAAATTGGTAAGCAACAGCACTTGATAAGGAGCTTCCCATCGAGCTCCCCGTGGGCCCCTATGTGGTTTCTTAATCAGGGATCAGGGTGTATCCTCCTTCTGTTGGATCACTTCAACCAGCAGAAACCTGTTGAAAAGCAGACTGTATATTTTGAGTAGTTTCACACAATAGTTAACTAAACTGTCTGCCATAATGTCTTTAACAACCTTTCTGAGCTCGAGGGCTCCTGGCTCTGTTATCAACTCAAATGGACTTGGTTTACTTTTCTTGTTTGGGGTTGTTTTGATGCTAAAATAAAACATAGAAAGATCAGTAAGCCATGGTACGCCTGCTTCAGGATACCTAGTCATTTTTTGCTGTTCCTTTCATTCATTCACCTTGTCCTGATGACTCTGGGTGAGGTGGACAACAAAAAGACCATTCAGTATTCATCAGTTGACATAATTCCTGACAAATACTGCCAGTGAAATGTGTTCCTTGGTCCAGAGTCACTGTGACAAGGCTATTTGAATTCTTCTCTCAATTGTTGAGGTGCCATCAGCGTACAGGATCAGACCTTTGGCAGAGTAACAATCAATAGGACACTGTCGACCTCCATTTTTTTATTATTCATTTACGGGATGTGGGCATCGCCAGCTAAGCCAGCATTTGTGCCCATCCCTAGTTGCCCTTGTAAAGGTGGTGATGGCTGCCTTCTTAACCGCTGCAGTCCCTGTGGTTTAGGTACACCCATAGTGCAGTTAGGAAGGGATTCCATGATTTTGACCCAGCAACAATGAAGGAACAGTGCTATGTTTCCAAGTCAGGATGGTGAGTCATGTGGAAGGGGATTTCCAAGTGGTGGTGTTCTCAGGTATCTGCTGTTCTTGGCCCTCTAGATGGTAGTGGTCATGGGTTTGGAAGGTGCTGCCTTAGGGACTTCGGTGTGTTGTTGCAGTGCATCTTGTAGATAGTACACACTGCTGCAACTATTCTGCGACAGTGGAAAGATTGGATGCGTGTGGAAGGGGTGCCAATCAAGTGGGCTGTCTTGTACTGGATGGTGTCGAGCTTCATGAGTGTTGATGGAGCTGCACTCATCCAGGTGAGTGGCGAATACTCCATTACACTCCTGACCTGAGCCTTGTAGTTGGTGGACAGGTTTTGGGGAGTCAGGAGGTGAGTTACATGCCACAGGATTCCTAGCCTTTGACCTGCTCTGGTAGCCACGGTGTTTATATGGCTGGACCAGTTCAGTTTCTAGTCAATGGTAACCCCCAAGATGTTGATAGTTGATGACCCCTTCCATTACTTTGCAGATGATTGAGAGTAGGCTGATAGGATGGTAATTGGCTGGGTTGGACTTGTCCTGTTTCTTGTGTACAGGACATACCTGGGCAATTTTCCACATTGCCGGGTAGATGCCAGTGTTGTAGCTGTACTGGAACAGCTTGGCTAGTGGTGTGGAAAGATCTGGAGAACAAGTCTTCAGGATTATTGCCAGGATTTTGTCTGGGCCCATAGCTTTCGCAGTATCCAGCGCTTTCAACTGTTTCATGTGGAGTGAATCGGATTGGCTGCACACTGACATCTGGGATGCTGGGGACTGCTGGAGGAGGCTGAGCTGGATCATCTACTCGGTGTTTCTGACTGAAGATTGTTGCAAATGCCTCAGCCTTACCTTTTGCACAGGTGTGCTGGGCTCCTCTATCAGTGAGGATGGGGAGATTTGTGGAGCCTCCTCTTCCAGTGAGTTGTTTGGTTGTCCACCACCAGTCACGGATGGATGTGGCAGGACTACAGAGCCTAGACCTGATCCATTGGTTGTGGGACCACTTAGCCCTGTCTATTACTTGCTGCTTATGGTGTTTGACATGCAAGTAGTCCTGCATTGTGGCTTCACCAGCTGACATGCCTGGCGTTGTTCTCGGCAAGCCCTCCTGCACTCTTCATTGAACCAGGGGTGATCCTCTGGCCTGGTGGTAATGTTAGAGTGGGGGATATGCCAGGCCATGAAGTTACAGATTGTGGTTGAGTACAATTCTGCTGCTGCTAATAGCCCACAGCACCTCATGGATGCCCAGCCTTGAGCTGCTAATTCAGTTCGCAGTCTATCCCATTTAGCACGGTGGTAGTGCCACACAACCCAGTGGAGGGTTTCTTCAATGTGGAGACGGGATTTAGTCTCCACAAATACTGTGCGGTGGTGACTTCTACCAATGTCGTCATGGACAGATGCTTCTACGGCAGGCAGGTTGGTGAGAATGAGGTCAAGTGTGTTTTCCCTCTTGTTGGTTCCCTCACCGCTTGCTGTAGTCCCAGTCTAGTAGCAATGTCCAGTAGGACCCAACCAGCTCGGTCTGCGGTGGTACGACCAAGCCACGCTAGGTGATGGACATTGAAATCCCCACCCAGAGTACATTCTGTGCCCTTGCCACCCTCAGTGCCTCCTCCAAGTGCAGCTCAACATGGAGAAGCACTGATTCATCAGCTGAGGGAGGATGGGACCTGGTAATCAGCAGGAGATTTCCTTGCCCATGTTTAATCTGGTGCCCTGTGACTTCATGGGGTCCAGAGTCGATGTTGAGAGCTGCCAGGGCAACTCCCTCTCTACTGTAAACCACTGTGCCACCTCCTCTGCTGGTCTGTCCTGCCGGTGAGACAGTCCATACCCAGGAACAGTGATGGTGGAGTCCGGAATGGTAACTGTAAGGTCTGATTCTGTCAGTACAAATAAGTTAGGCTGTTGCTTGACTAGTCTGAGACATCTCTCCCAACTCTGGCATGTCCCCAGATGTTAGTAAGGAGGAGCTTGCAGAGTTGACAGGACTAGTTTTGCCATTGTCATTTCCAGTGCCTAGGTCGATGCCAGGTTGTCCATCTGGGTTCATGCCTTATTATTTTTTTAGTGGTTGGATACAACTGAGTGGATTGCTAGGCCATTTCAGAAGGCATTAAGAGTCAAGCACATTGCTGTGGGTCTGGAGTCACATATAGGTCTGACCAGGTCAGGACGGCAGGATTCCTCCCCTAAAGGACATTAGTGAACCAGATGGGTTTTTACAAAAATTAGCATGGTTTCATGGTCAGCAAATATTTTAATTGAATTTAAATTCACCATCTGCCATGGTGGGATTCAAACTCATGTCCCCAGTGTATAACTGGGTCTCTGGATTACTGATCCAGTGGTAATTACCACTATGTTATGTTCTTGAATTAAGTCTGCTATTTCGTATTTGTCGTTGACATACAAAGTGAATTGTCCTGCTCTATCAGGGATTCTTAACGCAGGTACAGTACACAGTGCCGCCTTTAAAGTTTAGAACAATTTCAGTTGTTCTTCACTAAGAGTCATTAGGTTGTCTGAACACTTGCAGCCCCTCAGCAGGTTGTTGAGTGATACAAACCCGGAAATGACCAGAGTTGCTGGACTGTTGTGGGTGGTTTTGCTGACTTAGTGGCATTTGCACGATCCTCAGTGACTCCCCGTTTACCTTGGGAAATTTTCTCTCCCAAGTAAATTACTTCCTCTGCTTGCAACTGTGCCTTGTCTAGGTTCACTTTGTGTCCCTTGGAGGACAGATGTTTGGGATCTGTCTGTCTCGAAGGACAATGGGTGATGACGATCATCATCACAAGCCTGGGTGGAAGGTATGGAGATCCTGAGATGCCTAGTTGTCAAGATTCCCCTATCGGCCTCAGCAGTGTAGTGGAAAGGAAAGCATATGAAGCAATATGTTTGGCACCAGCTTGGCTGCAGGAGCTGAGGGAAGAATGTTCAATGATGTCCAGCCGCCTTAGGGGTTCCACTCCGGATTTGCTGTCTGGTTTACTCCCAGAGCCTTTGTCTCCTTGAGGCTGCCCAAAAAGTAGTGTGGCTACTTGACTATAGCTGGGGATCTGGTTCATGAGCACCAGGGCGTGTCCACATACCGGTGGGCCTGCGTGCTACATGTACATGGGCCAGGCCTCCTCCCTGTCCTCTGTAGTTCAGCCTGAGTCTGAAAGGAGTTAAATTTCTGTGTTCTGCCAGGAAGGAGGTACCACATGAGGCTATGCACTAGCAGGGAGAGACTTGCACATTCATCTCTACTTTTCACAAGACCACTAGCCAGTGGTGCAAGCAGAAGGTGTCCTCAAGTTCTGCCAACATCCTTATAAATTTTCTCTTGCACTCTTTTAATCTCATTTACATCTTTCCTGTAGGTAGGTGACAAAACTGTACACATTACTCCTAATTAGGCCTCACCAGGGGTAATAGAGTTTCGAGCAGTGACAAATCCGGACATTGGAAGATTGAGAGGAGGGGATTTCAATCAGGTCCACTGCTGAGTAGAAAAAGACAGCAGCAGCGGGTCGTGACAGTGTAATAGAGCTTTGAGCAGCAACCGCGTTTGGGATTGATTAACAAAATCAATTTAAAGGAAGGTAGGGGCAAGCGCAGCAGCCATATTGTGAGTGGACTGAGTCAGACTGGTGATCATAAGGCTTTAGCTCTTCGGGGCTTCAGCGAAGAAAGGCTTCAGTCAGAGAAATCAAAGGAAAGAAAAGCTCTAGGGTAAGATTTTTTTTCCTTCCCTTCTTCATATCTGCTCAGTTAGGACAGTAAAGATGGCAGGCAGGATAGTGGAATGCTCCTCTTATGGGATGTGGGAAGTCAGTGTTAACCATGGTGGATTTAAAATATGGAAGAACATGGTGGACTTGAATGGTTCAAAGACAGTGGAAGCAGAAAGATCAATTGTCTTTGTTCCTGTCATGTGCTTGGAGATGGAGGCTGCCATTTTGTGGAACTGTTTTACATCCTCCATTTTGTGAGATGAAGTTGCTTTGCTTTCTGTGTTTACAAGTCAACACAATGTTACTTTAGGTAATCTGCCAGACTAGAGATAATTTCCAAATAAGAAGTTAGTTGTGAGGTGTCTTGATATAATATAACATGCAGGCTTGTGAATGTTGGTGGCTGTGCCTGCCTGAAGTGATTCAAGCTGGTTACTAAGGAGAATAAAGAGCCATAAATTACTGACTTTCACTTGCTGGGAAGAGGGCAATAAATGGATGCTGGCCTGAAGCAGAGCCAATAAAAAGGTGTTAAAGTAACATAACCCACAGCCAATGACACTAGAATGCAATATTTGAATTGGCAAGGAACAAATATAAATTCGTTTTGCACACAGTTGCACACAGTTCGAGTGTGCAATCAGCAATAACTCTCTCGGGACCCACCATTGCAAGGAAGAACCCCCATGCCAGGGGCTGGGAGAAGAAAGGATCAATCATCTGGCCAGTGGAGATCCCCTATTTCAGTGTTATAAATGGGAAAAGTGGTCTGAGTGAGCATTGGTATGGAGAGAACAGCAGGATTCATGTTCGAAGCTGTTGGCCCGGGTCAACGTAGTGTTTGTGCAAAGACAATAAAGTGTGCACTTCCATTAATTATGGGTTGTGTAGTGTTTCCTAGCCTAGTTCTGTGGACGAGCAGTCAACAGCAGGGGGACCACCAATGTCCCTGACGACTGCTACTGTGAGAAGTGCATCCGGCTGCAACCTCTTACAATCCACATTAAGGAGTTGGAGCTGGAACTGTATGAACTCCAGATCATTCAGGAGGCTGAGGGGGTGATAGATAGGATGTATAGAGAGGTAGTTACACTCAAGGTGCAGGACACAGGAAACTGGGCGACAGTCAGGAAGTGGAGAAGGATTAAAGAGACAGTGCAGAGTATCCCTATGGCCATCCCCCTCAACAACAGGTTTATCACTTTGGATACTGTTGGGGGGTAGGGGGTGGTGTAGAGATTGACCTAACAGAGGAAATTCGCAGTGGCTGGGTCTCTGGCACTGACTCTGGCTCGGTGACTCAGAGGCAAAGTGGGGAGAAGAGGCAATACTGTAGTTATTGGTGATTCATTAGTTAGGGGAACAGAGAGGAGGTTCTGTGGGTGAGAACGAGATTCCCAGATGCTATGTTGTCTTCCAGGTGCCAGGACCCAGGACATCTCGGATCAAGTCCTCAGCATTCTTAAGCAAGGGGGTGACAGCCTGAGGTCGTGGTCCAATGACATGGGTGGGATGAGTGATATGGTTCTGCATCGGGAGTTTGGGTAGTTAGGTGCTGAGTTAAAGGGTAGAGCCACCGGGGTTGTGTCCTCAGGATTGCTACCCGTGACACGTGCTAGTGAGGCCAGAACGAGGAAGATTATGTTGTTTAATATGTGGCTAAGGAGTTGGTGTATGAGGGAGTGCATAATATTTTTGGTTCAGTGGACTGCCTTCCAGAGAAGGTGGGACCTGCACAGAAGGGACAGTTTACACCTGAACAGCAGGTTTGTTAATGATACATAGTGGGGTTTAAACTAGAGTTGCAGGGGGATGGGAACCAGAGTGCCTAAGCAGATAGTGGAGAGGTTGTGAAGACCTCAAACAAAGTCAGGAATCAAAAGGTTAAGCATGGTGTGACTAGCGTTCTGAGCTGCGTATATTTCAATGCAAGAAGTATTGTTAGCCAGGGCATCAAAGGGTATGGGGTGAAAGCAGGGGAATGGGGATGGCTGGAAGAATTGGATCAGCCCATGATTGAATGGCAGAGCAGACTCAATGGGCCGAATGGCCTACTTCTGCTCCTATATCTTATGGTCTTATGGAAATGTGGATGAACTCAGGGCATGGATCAACATTTATGAAATTATGAAATTGTAGCATGAAGGGCAGGACTGGCAGCTCAGTATTCCAGGGTTCCATTCATTTAGGGGTGACAGAGTGGGAGGGATTAATGGAGGAGGGGTGGTGTTACTAGTCAGAGAGAATCTCACAGCAGTGCTTCGTCAGGACAGGCTGGAAAAGTCGACTCGTGAGCACTGACAAATATGAAAGGTATGACCACATTAATAGGGTTATATTACAGACCACCCTAGAGATTCAGAGGAACAAATTTTTAAAGAGATTGCAGACTGTTGCAAGAAACATAAGGTTGTTATAGTAGCTGATCTTAATTTTCCACATATTTACTGGGAATCCCATACTGTGAAAGGACTAGATGGGATAGAGCTTGTTCAGAAAGGCTTCCTTCAACAGTATGCAGAAGTCCCAATGAGAAAGCGTACAATACAGGATCTGCTATTACGGAATAAGACAGGGCAGGTGACAGAAGTTTGTGTTGGAGAACACTTTGCATCAAGTGACCACAATGCATTAGTTTCAAAATAAATATGCAAAAAGATTGGTCTGGTCTGCGGGTTGAGATTCTAAATTGGAGAAAGCCCAGTTCTGATGGTATCAGAAATGATCTGGCAAGTGTGGATTGGGACAGGCTGTTTTCTGAGGAAAGTGTACTTGGTAAGTGGAAGGCCTTCAAAAATGAAATTTTGAGAGTACAAAACTTGTATGTGCCTGTCAGAATAAAATATGAAGATAACAAGTGTAGAGAATATTGAGGCCTTGGTTAAGAGAAAAAAGGAGGTGCATAGCAGGTATAGGCAAGTAGGAACAAATGAGGTGCTTATGAAGTACAAGAAATGCAAAAGAACACTCAAGATAGAAATCAGGAGGGCTAAAAGAAGACACAAAGCTGGTGAAGGAGAATCCTAAGGGATTCTACAGGTATGTTAAGAACGAAAGGAAGACCATGTGTGGAGCCAAAACAGATTAGGGAGATTGTAAATGCGTTATTTGCATCTGTATTTACTCGGGAGGCAGATACAGAGTCTACAGAAGTGAGGCAAAGCACATCAACTTCATGGACCCTGTACAGTTTACAGAGTAGGAGTTGTTTGCTACCCTGAGGCAAATCAGGGTGGACAAATCCCCAGGGCTTGACAAGGTGTTCCCTCGGACCCTATGGAAGGCAAGTACAGAAATTGCCAGGGCCCCAGCAGAGATTTTTCAAACATCCTTAGCAACAGGAGAGGTACCAGAGAATTGGAGAATAGACAATGTTGTTCTGCTCTTTAAACATGAATCCAAACATAAACTAGTGTAAGGCGTTTCTTCTTTTATGTTACTGCGTAGTCTAATTAAAATGGCTTCTTTGTTATGTTATAATTGAAATGGCTTCTTTGTTATGTTAACTGCTGAGAAAACCCTCCCACTAGCAGTTTGTTTGGATCATGTTACTGATAGGAGGGTGAACAAACCAATTGGGATAGATGTTGTTCTTTCTGTGTGCCTGTAAGTTAGTGTGATGCGTGGGTTTTTGTGCAGAAGGCGGGAGAGAGAGTCAGAGGATGGACCAGGTGCTGTGAGTCCGCTAACAGGGTTGGACCCCAAGCAGGAGTCCGAGGTCCAGGGTGATCGGTGAGGAGAGGAGACGGAGACAGACTCGTGTGGAGCGTCTGGTCGACCACTGTTGTTGGTCCCAGGCGGCAGGTCGAGGTGGTCCGAGGGGTCGCTGGGTGAAGAAGGAGGGTCCTGAGCTCCAACTGTTTGTGCACTAAGAGATTGAACTTTGATAAGTATGGCGCCTTTTATTTTCCTTTTTTATTTTATTCTCTATTAGTCATAGTCATAGTCATAGTCATACTTTATTGATCCCGGGGGAAATTGGTTTTCGTTACAGTTGCACCATAAATAATAAATAGTAATAGAACCATAAATAGTTAAATAGTAATATGCAAATTATGCCAGTAAATTATGAAATAAGTCCAGGACCAGCCTATTAGCTCGGGGTGTCTGACCCCCCCCCCCAAGGGAGGCGTTGTAAAGTTTGATGGCCACAAGCAGGAATGACTTCCTATGACACTCTGTGCTGCATCTCGGTGGAATGAGTCTCTGGCTGAATGTACTCCTGTGCCCACCCAGTACATTATGTAGTGGATGGGAGACATTGACCAAAATGGCATGCAACTTAGACAGCATCTTCTTTTCAGACACCACCATGAGAGAGTCCAGTTCCATCCCCACAACATCACTGGCCTTTTGTTTGTTGATTCTGTTGGTGTCTGTTACCCTCAGCCTGCTGCCCCAGTGCACAACAGCAAACATGATCGCACTGGCCACCACAGACTCGTAGAACAGCCTCAGCATCATCCGACAGATGTTAAAGGACCTCAGTCTCCTCAGGAAACGGGGATGGCTCTGACCCTTGTAGATAAACAGGAGTCACGGGTACCTTAGCTCTCCTCAGGTCTACCACCAGCTCCTTAGTCTTTTTCACATTAAGCTGCAGATAATTCTGCTCACACCATGTGACAAAGTTTCCTACCGGAGCCCTGTACTCAGCCTCGTCTCCCTTGCTGATGCATCCAACTATGGCAGAGACATCTGAAAACTTCTGAAGATGACAAGACTCTGTGCAGTAGTTGATGTTCGAGGTGTAAATGGTGACGAGAAAGGGAGACAAGACAGTCCTCTGTGGAGCCCCAGTGCTGCTGATCAGTTTGTTATCAGTTATTGATTATATAGTTCCAGTAATATCAATAAACTGTAAATTATTTAATCGTATCTGGTATATTGTCTGTTATTTGGGTGGGTGGGGTACATCACACAGCATCCACACAAACTATTATCCAGTTTGGCGGGGCCGAGGGCTGTTTCCCTAGATGACAGCGAGCCGAGCGACCCTGAGGTTGGCCAGGGGGCTACATTGAGGGGGCTCATCCGGGATTGGATCTACTGGTATGCTGTGTGATTGCCCTGTTTAAATCAGTAATGTGTGTCTCTGTGGGTTATTTGCTGGTTATTGCTGCATGTGCGGTGGGTGAGGTCTTTGTTCGAGTTCAGACTAGCGTTGACGAGTTGGTGGTGGGACTTGGGGCTGTCCATGCTGTTGGGAGAGAGAGGAAAGTGTGGTCTGATTCAACGGTAATGTCTGTGAGTAAATGTTCCAGCTCTGGCAGGTTCCACATGGCATTTGGGATATTGTCCACCCCAGAGGGATGGAGGCATGCGAGATGTGGGCGAAGCGGATCTCTCAGTTGTTAAATGAGTGGCAGTACTCGGTTGAGGGAGAGCAACAGGGATTGGTTAAAAGTTTGAGTAGGCAGGCTGGTGACGGTGTTAGAGCTGTCAGGTTCAATTACACTGTAGTGATAGCTGCCAGTTATTTGAAAGATGGCCTGTTTCCATGCTGTAATTGTTATATGGTTATATATGGTTAACATAGAAACATACAAAATAGGTGCAGGAGTAGGCCATTTGGCCCTTCGAGCCTGCACCGCCATTCAGTATGATCATGGCTGATCATCCAACTCAGAACCCTGTACCAGCCTTCCCCCAATACCCCCTGATCCCCTTAGCCACAAGGGCCATATCTAACTCCCTCTTAAATATAGCCAATGCACTGGCCACAACTGTTTCCTGTGGCAGAGAATTCCACAGATTCACCACTCTCTGTGTGAAGAAGTTTTTCATAATCTTGGTCCTAAAAGGCTTCCCCTCTATCCTCAAACTGTGACCCCTCGTTCTGGACTTCCCCAACATCAGGAACAATCTTAGTGCATCTAACCTGTCCAATCTCTTTAGGATTTTATATGTTTCAATAAGATCCCCCCACAATCTTCTAAATTCCAACGAGTATAAGCCTAGTCGATCCAGTCTTTCATCATATGAAAGTCCTGCCATCCCAGGAATCAATCTGGTGAACCTTCTTTGTACTCCCTCTATGACAAGGATGTCTTTCCTCAGATTAGGGGACCAAAAATGCACACAATACTCCAGGTGTGGTCTCACCAAGGCCTTGTACAACTGCAGTAGTACCTCCCTGCTCCTGTACTCGAATCCTCTTGCTATGAATGCCAGCATACCATTCGCCTTTTTCACCACCTGCTGAACCTGCATGCCCACTTTCAATGACTGGTGTATAATGACACCCAGGTCTCGTTGCACCTCCCCTTTTCCTAATCGGTTATTTCCATTCAGATAATAATCTGTTTTCCTGTTTTTGCCACCAAAGTGGATAACCTCACATTTATCCACATTAAATTGCATCTGCCATGAATTTGCCCACTCACCTAACCTATCCAAGTCACCCTGCATCCTCCTCACAGCTAACACTGCCGCCCAGCTTCGTGTCATCTGCAAACTTGGAGATGCTGCATTTAATTCCCTCGTCTAAGTCATTAATATATATTGTAAACAACTGGGGTCCCAGCACTGAGCCTTGCAGTACCCCACTAGTCACTGCCTGCCATTCTGAAAAGGTCCCATTTATTCACACTCTTTGCTTCCTGTCTGCCAACCAATTCTCTATCCACGTCGATACCTTACCCCCAATACCGTGTGCTTTAAGTTTGCACACTAATCTCCTATGTGGGACCTTATCAAAAGCCTTTTGAAAATCCAAATATACTACATCCACTGGTTCTCCCCTATCCACTCTACTAGTTACATCCTCAAAAAATTCTATGAGATTCGTCAGACATGATTTTCCTTTCACAAATCCATGCTGACTTTGTCCGATGATTTCACCACTTTCCAAATGTGCTGTTATCACATCTTTGATAACTGACTCTAGCATTTTCTCCACCACCGTTGTCAGGCTAACCGGTCTATAATTCCCCGGTTTCTCTCTCCCTCCTTTTTTAAAAAGTGGGGTTACATTAGCCACCCTCCAATCCTCAGGAACTAGTCCAGAATCTAAAGAGTTTTGAAAAATTATCACTAATGCTTCCACTATTTCTTGGGCTACTTCCTTAAGCACTCTGGGATGCAGACCATGTGGCCCTGGGGATTTATCTGCCTCTAATCCCTTCAATTTACCTAACACCACTTCCCTACTATCCTCACCCTTCTTGCCTGTTACATCTCGGGCACAGGAAACTGTGTGGACACGAAGGACATGTTCAGGATCCGGACAAGCAAGTGCCAGGTCAAAGTCAAGCTGAGGATGGGTTCCAATGACTCCAATATCCATGCTCCATCAGTTTTTCCCGTGGGTGGGATCACAGTTACATGCTGTATGCAGACCAACCCAGGCTATGATGTAACTGTAACAAGCCAGGACATGTTGCAACCCAATGCAATGCAGAGATCTTCAGGAACTGCAAGTAGGAATGCCACCAACCAGGAGAGCAAACGCTGCAACCTCTGCTAAGAAGTGTGCCACCTGCACAAAGTCTGCCCAAAATGTCCCAGCTCCAATGTGCAGGCAGCAAAAGGGGAAGCTGGTACTGATCAGGCTCCAGAAAACACTGACCTGCCCACCACTAACACAGTGAACGTACTCAATACTGGTTTGAAAAACTGGGACTGCCACAACCAGGGGTCATTTCTTAAAAAAAGTTTTTTTTCAGTGAGGATGTGGGTTGAATTTTCTTGGTGTAACCTTGTGGGTATGCAGCGTTCCTTCGAATATTTACCTTTCATGTCTAATTGTTGGACTTTAGACATGCTCTGGTTTTTCAGTTCAGTTTGCCTGCAGGTGTCTCATTTGGGAGCATGGGGATTCTTCAACTCTCTTTGCTCTTATCACTTTTATTCAATTTGGGGTGATGAAATTAGCATGGGATTTTCAATGTCGTGCTTTGGGGGCTATTGCTTCATCTCGACACCGGAGCTGCCTGATTTGTCCTGAGTTCCTACGTACTCCGCTAGTTCATCTTGCTTCTCCGTGACGTATACTCGGCTCTAGGCATCTCAAACTGTCCTTGTACACTTCAGTTCAGAACGCCATTTGCCGGTGATTATCGTTTGCATGGTTTGATTTGTTTTTATCTCCTTTCACTGCAGGTTGGGGTGTTTTGCAGTCTTTTATTATGGGTTCTTTTGGATTTCTTTGTTTCTTCACTGCCTGTTAGGAGACAACTCTCAAGGTTGAATAATGTACACTGTCTATAAAAAGTATTCAACCCACCCCAGCCCGGAAGTTTTCCTGTTTTATTGTTTTACGACAATGAATCACAGTGGATTTAATTTGGCTTTTTTTTTGACAGTGATCAGCAGAAAAAGACTCGTGTCAAAGTGAAAGCAGATCTAAATTAATTACAAACATAAAACACAAAATAATTGATTACATAGGCATTCACCTCCTTTAATATGACACACTAAATCATCACTGGTGCAGCTAATTGGTTTTAGAAGTCACATAATAAGTCAAATGGAGATCACCTGTGTGTAGTCAAGGTGTTTCAATTGATTGCAGTGAAAATACACCTGTGTCTGGAAGGCCCAACTGCTGGTGAGTCAGTTTCCAGGCAAAAACTACACCATGAAGACAAAAGAACACTCTAATCAACTCTGTGAAAAGGTTATTGAAAGACACAAATCAGGAGATGGATACAAGAAAATTTCCAAGGCACTGAATATCCCTTGGAGTATAGTTAAGTCAATCATCAAGAAATGGAAAGAATATGGAAAATTTCCAAGGCACTGAATATCCCTTGGAGTATAGTTAAGTCAATCATCAAGAAATGGAAAGAATATGGCGCAGCGGTAAGTCTGCCTAGAGTAGGCTGTCCTCAAAAACTGAGTGAGCGTGCAAGAACAGGACTCGTGAGGGAGGTCACCAAGAGACCTATGAGAACTTTGGAGGAGTTACAAGTTTCAGTGTCTGAGATGGGACAGACCGCACATACAACAACTGTTGCCTGGGTGCTTCACCAGTCACAGCTTTATGGGAGAGTGGCAAAAAGAAAGCCACTATTCAAAAAACTCTCATGAAATCTTGGCTAGAGTTTGTGGGAGACTCTGAAGTCAGCTGGAAGAAGGTTCTATGGTCTGATGAAACCAAAACTGAGCTTTTTGGTCATCAGACTGAACGCTATCCTGCACATCATCAAAAACACTCCATTCCTACCATGAAGCATAGTGGTGGCTGCATCATGCTGTGGAATGCTTCACTGCAGCAGGCCGTGGGAGGCTTGTGAAGATAGAGGGTAAAATGAAAGAAGCAAAATACAGGGAAGTCCTGGAGGAAAACCTGATGCAGTCCACAAGAGAACTGTGACTTGGGAGAAAATTTGTTTTCCAGCAAGACAATAACCCCAAGCATGAAGCCAAAGATATACAGGTGAACGCAGCAGGCCAGGCAGCACCTATAGGAAGAGGTACAGTTGACGTTTCGGGCTGGAACCCTTCGTCCCGGCCCGAAACGTCGACCGTACCTCTTCCTATAGATGCTGCCTGGTCTGCTGCGTTCACCAGCATTTTTTGCGTGTGTTGTTTGAATTTCCAGCATCTGCAGATTTCCTCTGTCTGCGTTTTTAAAGATATACAGGGATGGCTTAAAAACAACAAAGTTAATGTCCTGGAGTGGCCAAGTCAGAGTCCAGACCTCGATCCAATTGAGAATTTGTGGCTGGACTTGAAAAGGCTGTTCACTCCCAATCCCCATGCAATCTGACGGAGCTTGAGCAATTTTTTTAAAGAAGAATGGAGAAAAATTGCAGTATCCAGATGTGCAAAGCTGATAGAGACCTATCTGTACAGACTCAAGGCTGTAATTGCTGCCAAAAGTTCATCTACTAAATACTGACTTGAAGGGTGTGAGTAATTATATAATTATTTTGTGCTTAATAATTGTCATAAATTTAGACCATTTCGTAGACATTTGTTTTCATTTCGACCCAAGTCATTTCTGTTGATCAGTGTCAAAAATGCCAAATTAAATCCATTGTGATTCAATGTTGTAAAACATGAAACTTCCAGCAGGTGGTGGGTAGGTGAAGGGGGTAAATACCTCTTGTAGGCACTATATACATCCTTTGACAATAAATTACTTTGAACTCCATAGGAGCCATGTATCTGTCTTTGTCTGCTTTGTATTCTGTGTGTTTATTATGTTAACTAGCAATATGAATGGGGTGTGGTAAATGTGAAAGGGTATATGTTACATATTCTTACTTCTTAGCAGTTTGTAGCTTGGGACCAGCGGAGGTCATATCTTTTGCTGACCACTCAATAACGCTGAATAGCACTTAGCTTCACTAAGTTTCGTTACTTCAAGATTGTATATTTGCTAATTGCTAATACAGGATCAAATAAACAATTTGACTTTTGGAGCAATCAACAGAGCTGATGGCACATCATGCAAGTATACAAATCAGTAGCAGTCACAGGGCCATCGGCAATGGTTTTGTTTTGCCGCTACACCCGTTGTTATAAAACCATTAAATGGTTCCCTAGTACAACGATCTTCCGCATTATGATCTTGCATTTATTGTTTACCTGAACTGCACTTTCTCTGTCTGTAACACTTTATCCTGTATTTTGTCATTGTTTTATCTTGCTCTACCTCATCACTTCGTGTAATGAATTGAACTGAGTTTGAATTGAATTTATTTAAATTTTACATCCATCCCACAACATGAGGGAGTGAAAATCTTTGCGTTATGACTACGTTGTAATGTACAGACATGTGAATTTATAAGTCTTAATGGCTTGTAAAAAGAAGCTGTCCCATAGCCTGTTGGTCCTGGCTTTAATGCTGCGGTACCATTTGCCAGACTGAAGCTGCTGAAGCAGTTTATGTTTGGGGTGACTGGTATCCCTGATGATCTTCCAGGCCTTCTTTCTGCACCTGGTGCTATAAATATCCTCACTGGAGGGAAGATCACGACCGCAGATGTGCTGGGCTGTCCATACCACTCTGGTGATCAAGGCTGGTACAGTTCCCATACCAGCTGGTGATACAGCCAGTCAGGATGTTCTGATCTGTATGAACGTTATACACGACAAACTTTTCACTGTATCTTGGCACATGTGACAATAATAAAACAGTAACAATTCCAGTTTATTTCTAACCTTTCCTGGTGCTGGTGAAACATGAACCTGAAACACTAACTCTGTTTATCTCCACATATATTGCTGAGTATTTCCTGTTTTTATTTTAGATTTACAATGTATACAGCTTTTTATTCACTTTTCTTGATTCATGCTTGTGTCATTATAGGAATATATTTCATGCAATTTTGTTACTGGTGTCAACTTCCACAAATCAATTTTCTTCTATCTAATTATAAAAGCACCTGTAAAGAAGAAATCAATCATGTTCAGATTAAATAGCACAATAAATTCTCCCCCTAACATTTCCATACTTTGATCTTATTGATTTCTGAATAAGATGTATGGAAGCAATCTGGCTGAAGTGATTGAACATTGTAGTGGGAAATATAATTATCAAGTTAGTTGTTAGAATGTTTAAATTCCGCTAAAAGATCTTCAAAAAATGTACTTCTATCTTATTAAAACTACAAAGTACGGGAAATTTTCAGTGCTTAGCTTTTCTAAACTGAACTGATAGCAAGTTAGTGCTCTAGGAGATGGTGCAAGCTTTTGGTTTTCTCCAAGGAACAAACTTTCCACAAGTTACGAAAAGCAGAGTAGCCATTATTTATATCTCGCTTATCAATGTAAATACTTCAAAGTTGATTTTATTGTCATGCACATATGAATGCACAAGTGAAATGGAAAACTTGTGGCAAAATCACAGGCACATAGCATCACCTAAAGAGAATTCACAAGAAAAGCATAAATTATGCTAATTTTGTTACAAGAAAGTAGTAGGACTGCAAGGACTTTATGTTTCAATCCCTATGGTAAATCGGCATTTTCGATGTTGGCAGTGGGCATGGAGTGTTGACAAGCAAGGTAGGTACGGTATCGGGGTCATCAGGTGGGCACTCTCCTTCTTTGACGTTTCGTTGATAAGCCCATGACGTTTCCAGAGGGCTCAATGGTGCTACCTGGCGTCCCAGATAGAAAACAATTAAAGTGGATTTCGGTTAATTGGGACACATCAGGACCAGTACATTTTGGGCCCAATTAGCCAAATTTTCCTGGAAATAGTTAAAACTACTGTGTAACTGAGTAACAAATTATGTATTTAAATAAAATGGAAAACAAATTAGAACACTACCAATACTACTACAGGATTGTAAAACTGTCTACTAGTTCCTGATAGTTATCTACAGGGGAATTCATCCAGACTATGCTGCTGTGTTGTTTTGATTGATTGTAAATGAACAAAATTAGCACACACACCTAGTATAGATAATAGACTGCCTTCATACAGTACTATTGTACAATACTTCATCCCGCTCCCTCCAGATGAACCGGACCTGGTGGCATTGAGATTCATCGTCACCGCGGAGGACATTAGAAGGGCCTTCCTGAAGATAAATCCAAGGAAGGCGACGGGCCCAGATGGCGTCCCGGGATGGGTGCTCCGAGCCTGTGTGAGCGAGCTAGCTGGAGTGTTTGCTTACATCTTCAACTGCTCCTTGCTTTAGTCTAAGATCCCCACGTGTTTTAAGAAGGCAACGATAATCCCAGTGCCGAAGAAGAGCAAGGTGGCATGCCTGAATGACTATCGACCTGTGGCTCTGACATCAATTGCTATGAAGTGCTTCAAGCAATTGGTTATGGCACACATCAACCACAGCCTACCGGTCAACTCGACGTTTTGCAATTCGCCTACCGGAGCAACAGGTCAACAGCAGATGCCATCTCTCTGGCCCTACATTCCTCCTTAGAACACCTGGAGAATAAAGATGCATACGTACGGCTCCTTTTCATTGACTACAGCTCTGCCTTTAATACCATAATTCTAAATAAACTGATTCCTAAGCTCCGGAACCTGAGCCTTAGCACTCAGATCTGCAGCTGGATCTTCAACTTCCTCACAGACAGGACACAGGCTGTAAAAATAGGGGACAAGCTCTCCTCTACAATCACTCTGAACACCGGTGCCCCACAAGGCAGTGTACTCAGCCCCCTGCTGTACTCACTGTACACCCATGATTGTGTAGCCAAGTTTCCATCAAACTCAATATATAAGTTTGCTGATAACACAACAATTGTAGGCCATATCTCGGGTAATGACGAGTTTGAGTACAGAGAGAAAATTAAGAACCTGGTGGCATGGTGCGAAGACAATAACCTATCCCTCAACGTCAGCAAGACAAAGGAATTGGTTGTTGGCTTCAGAAGGAGTAGCGGACTGCACGACCCCCCCTTACATCGGTGGTGCGCAAATGGAACAGGTCAAAAGCTTTAAGTTCCTTGGGGTCAATATCACAAATGACCTGACTTGGTCCAACCAAGCAGAGTTCACTGCCAAGAAGGCCCACCAGTGCCTTTACTTCCTGAGAAATCTAAAGAAATTTGGCCTGTCCCCTAAAACCCTCACTAATTTTTATACATGTACCGTAGAAAGTATTCTTTTAGGGTGCAACACAACCTGGTATGGAAGTTGTCCTGTCCAAGACCAAAAGAAGCTGCAGAAGATCATGAACACGGCGCAGCACATCACACAAACCAATCTTCTGTCCTTGGACTCACTTTACACCGCACGCTGTCGGAGCAGTGCTGCCAGGATAATCAAGGACACGACCCACCCAGCCAACACACCTGTCATCCCTCTTCCCTCCGGGAGAAGGCTCAGGAGCTTGAAGACTCGTATGGCCGGATTTGGGAACAGCTTCTTTCCAACTGTGATAAGACTGCTGAACGGATCCCGACCCGGATCTGGGCCGTACTCTCCAAATATACGGACCTGCCTCTCGGTTTTTTTGCACTATCTTACTTTCCATTTTTCTATTTTCTATTTATGATTTATAATTTAATTTTTCTATATTTACTAATTTTTACTATTTTAAATATTTTTAATATTTAATATTTGTAATCCAGGGAGCGGAAAGTGCAGAATCAAATATCGCTGTGATGATTGTACGTTCTAGTATCAATTGTTTGGCGACAATAAAGTATAAAGTATAAGTATACTATTGATAATTGCATCCTCCAAATCTTCATTTTCACTTTAACATTCAAGATGATTGTCAACATCTTCAAATACTGTGTATTTTTTAATTTGTTGAAGTAGTGAAATTGCTTCATTTTCACTCCTGGCCATTACTGGCATATCAAGCCTAAATGCTTGAAGCTGCGGTGAGCAAAACATTTCTGAACAACACACATCAAAGTTGCTGGTGAATGCAGCAGGCCAGGCAGCATCTCTAGGAAGAGGTTCCTCCCTCACTACCATTCAGGGCCCCAGATGGTCCTTCCAGGTGAGGCGACACTTCACCTGTGAGTCGGCTGGGGTGATATACTGCGTCCGGTGCTCCCGATGCGGCCTTCTATGTATTGGTGAGACCCGTTGCAGACTGGGAGATCGTTTCGCTGAACACCTACGCTCTGTCCGCCAGAGAAAGCAGGATCTCCTAGTGGCCACACATTTTAATTCCACGTCCCATCTGATACGTCTATCTACAGCCTCCTCTATTGTAAAGATGAATTCACACTCAGGTTGGAGGACACCTTATATTCCGTCTGGGTAGCCTCCAACCTGATGGCATGAACACTGACTTCTCAAACTTCCGCTAATGCCCCACCTCCCCCTCGTATTCGATCCTTTATTTATTTATATACACACATTCTTTCTCTCTCTCTTTTTCTCCCTCTGTCCCTCCCTTGCCCATTCTCTGGTTCCCCCCCGCTTGTCTTTCTTCCCGGACCTCCTGTTCCATGATCCTCTCGTATCCCTTTTGCCAATCACCTGTCCAGCTCTTGGCTCTATCCCTCTCCCTCCTGTCTTCTCCTATCATTTTGGATCTCCCCCTCCCCCTCCCACTTTCAAATCTCTTACTAGCTCTTCCTTCAGTTAGTCCTGACGAAGGGTCTCGGCCTGAAACGTCGACTGTACCTCTTCCTAGAGATGCTGCCTGGCCTGCTGTGTTCACCAGCAACTTTGATGTGTGTTGCTTGAATTTCCAGCATCTGCAGAATTCCTCGTGTTTGTGTTTTTAAAAACATTTCTGAACTGCCTTACTATTTATTACTCGCCAACTATCAGTGACAAAAATCACTGCTTTTTTGAACAGAATGCACATCACTGACGCTATTTAAAAACTGTTCACTTTAAACATGGTGAGGTGTCTAATAGCCACATAAGTGCACGCTTCTGTTGCTAATTAGAAACTGTTCAGCAACGGTCTACTGCCCCAATTAAGGGGCATTGCATACCAAATAAATTAAGGGATTCCTGGCTATTTTCTCCATTAATCTTTGTTCTTTAAGAATTGTCACAAATAAGTGGCTGCCCCAATTAACCGATGGCCCAATGAACCGGAATCCACTGCATAACAAAAAAGCACATTTTAATGCAAAGAATTCAAAATGGCTATAATGTTGCTATATTGAGCCAGTGAATAAGATTGTGCAGGTTGTTTCAAGAACCAATTGGTTGAAGGGAAGTAGCTTTACTCTGATGGTGTGGGACTTCAGGCTTGCGCACATCCTTCTGATGGTAGCTACAAGAAGATGGCTTTGCCTAGATGGTGGAGATCTTTGGAATTATGGATTTTGCCTTCGGTAGATGTTATGGATGGTGGAGAGGGTTGTGTCCATGTTGTATTGGGAAGACTCTACTACTCTCTTCAGTTTCTTATGTTTGGTGACAAGTCAAGCTTCCTTAACCATCTAAGATGATGGCATGCCTTCCTTGTGATTACATCTATGTGCTGGGCTCAGGACAGGTCGTCCCAGAAATTCAAAGCTGCTGATGCTCTGCTCAGCTGATCATCTTTTACTTCTGTAAATTAAATAGTAAATGGTGAGTAGCATGTAGAAAACCTTCTTGCAATAAGATATGTACAATCCACTGCTACTTCAACCTTACCCTTTGGATTAGATTCTATAGTCACCTATACCAAGACACAGTGAAAGTTTGTTTTGCATACCAGTCATACAGATCAAATCGTTACACAGTGTATGGAAGTAGATCAAGATAAAACAACAACAGAATACAGAATAAAGTGTAACATTTCACAGAAAGTGCAGTGCAGGTAAACAGTATGGGCAGCTCAATAGCGTACTGGTTAGTTTAATGTGATGCAGATTTAGTTCTGCCGCTGTCTGTAAAGGTTTGTACATTCTGCCTGTAACTGCCTGCGATTCCTTTGGTTTCCCCCCAGATCCCAAATATGTATGAGTTAGTAGGTTAATGTGTACAGTACGAGTTTGGTTAATGTGTACAGAATGAGTTAGGTTATGTGTCATCATGGCTATCCTTTCGAGGTCGAGGATGGTGGTCTTCGTTCTGTTGATCTACTCATAGGGCTCTGGTTGTTGCTGCCTCTCTTTCCATTTTCTTCTCTTTTCCTCTAATTCTGCGCATCTGTTGGCTTTGAAAGTTGTTGTTCCTTCTCGGATGACGGCTTGCCAGAGTTTCCTGTCCTTGGCATTAATTTCCCAATTGTTGATGTCGATGTTACATTTCTTCATGAAATTAGGGATAGTATCAATTCCAAAGAAGAAGCATACAAATTAGCCAGAAAAAGTGGCTCACCTGAGGACTGGGAGAAATTCAGAGTTCAGCAGAGGAGGACAAAGGACTTAATTAGGAAGGGGAAAAAAGATTATGAGAGAAAACTGGCAGGGAACATAAAAACGGACTGTAAAAGCTTTTATAGATATGTAAAAAGGAAAAGACTGGTAAAGACAAATGTAGGTCCCCTACAGACAGAAACAGGTGAATTGATTATGGGGAGCAAGGACATGGCAGACCAATTGAATAATTGCTTTGGTTCTGTCTTCACTAAGGAGGACATAAATAATCTTCCAGAAATAGTAGAAACAGAGGGTCCAGTGAGATGGAGGAACTGAGCGAAATACATGTTAGTAGGGAAGTGGTGTTAGGTAAATTGAAGGGATTAAAGGCAGATAAATCCCCAGGGCCAGGTGGTCTGCATCCCAGAGTGCTTAAGGAAGTAGCCCAAGAAATAGTGGATGCATTAGTGATAATTTTTCAAAACTCTTTAGATTCTGAATTAGTTCCTGAGGATTGGAGGGTGGCTAATGTAACTCCACTTTTTAAAAAAGGAGGGAGAGAGAAACCAGGGAATTATAGACCGGTTAGCCTAACGTCGGTGGTGGGGAAACTGCTGGAGTCAGTTATCAAAGATGTGATAACAGCACCTTTGGAAAGTGGTGAAATCATCGGACAAAGTCAGCATGGATTTGTGAAAGGAAAATCATGTCTGACGAATCTCATAGAATTTTTTGAGGATGTAACTAGTAGAGTGGATAGGGGAGAACCAGTGGAGGTGGTATATTTGGATTTTCAAAAGGCTTTTGATAAGGTCCCACACAGGAGATTAGTGTGCAAACTTAAAGCACACGGTATTGGGGGTAAGGTATTGATGTGGATAGAGAATTGGTTAGCAGACAGGAAGCAAAGAGTGCGAATAAACGGGACCTTTTCAGAATAGCGGGCAGTGACTAGTGGGGTACCGCAAGGCTCAGTGCTGGGACTCCAGTTGTTTACAATATATATTAATGACTTGGATGAGGGAATTAAATGCAGCATCTCCAAATTTGCGGATGACACGAAGCTGGGCGGCAGGGTTAGCTGAGAGGAGGATGCTAAGAGGGTGCAGGGTGACTTGGATAGGTTGGGTGAGTGGGCAAATTCATGGCAGATGCAATTTAATGTGGATAAATGTGAAGTTATCCACTTTGGTGACAAAAATAGGAAAACAGATTATTATCTGAATGGAAATAACCGATTAGGAAAAGGGGAGGTGCAACGAGACCTGGGTGTCATTATACACCAGTCATTGAAAGTGGGCATGCAGGTACAGCAGGCGGTGAAAAAGGCGAATGGTATGCTGGCATTCATAGCGAGAGGATTCGAGTACAGGAGCAGGGAGGTACTACTGCAGTTGTACAAGGCCTTGGTGAGACCACACCTGGAGTATTGTGTGCAGTTTTGGTCCCCTAATCTGAGGAAAGACATCCTTGCCATAGAGGGAGTACAAAGAAGGTTCACCAGATTGATTCCTGGGATGGCAGGACTTTCATATGAAGAAAGACTGGATGAACTAGGCTTGTACTCGTTGGAATTTAGAAGATTGAGGGGGGATCTGATTGAAACATATAGAATCCTAAAGGGATTGGACAGGCTAGATGCAGGAAGATTGTTCCCGATGTTGGGGAAGTCCAGAACGAGGGGTCACAGTTTGAGGATAAAGGCGAAGCCTTTTAGGACTGAGATTAGGAAAAACTTCTTCACACAGAGAGTGGTGAATCTGTGGAATTCTCTGCCACAAGAAACAGTTGAGGCTTGTTCATTGGCTATATCTAAGAGGGAGTTAGATATGGCCCTTGTGGCTACGGGGATCAGGGGGTATGGAGGGAAGGCTGGTGCAGGGTTCTGAGTTGGATGATCAGCCATGATCATAATAAATGGTGGTGCAGGCTCAAAGGGCCGAATGGCCTACTCCTGCACCTATTTTCTATGTTTCTATGTTTCTTGGAGGAGGCAATTACAAGATTGAATTCAAGAGGACGACTAATCATGGAAATGCTGATAGATTGTCCTGTGTGCCCTCGGAAAAGGAAATACCTGTAAAACTGACAAAAGAGGACAACTCCTCGGAGTCGGCTTGTGTGATATACTGCGTCCAGTGCTCCCGGTGCGGCCTTCTATATATTGGTGAGACCGACCCAGACCGGGAGACCGTTTCACTGAACACCTACGCTCTGTCCGCCAGAGAAAGCAGGATCTCCCAGTGGCCACACATTTTAATTCCACAACCCATTCCCATTCTGACATGTCTATCCACGGCCTCCTCTACTATAAAGATGAAGCCACACTCATGTTGGAGGAACAACACCTTATATTCCGTCTGGGTAGCCTCCAACCTGATGGCATGAACATTGACTTCTCTAACTTCCGCTAAGGCCCCACCTCCCCCTCGTACCCCATCTGTTACTCATTTTTATGCACACATTCTTTCTCTCACTCTCCTTTTTCTCCCTCTGTCCCTCTGAATATACCTCTTGCCCATCCTCTGGGTCCCCCCCCCCTTGTCTTTCTTCCCCGGACCTCCTGTCCCATGACCCTCTCATATCTCTTTTGCCTATCACCTGTCCAGCTCTTGGCTCCATCCCTCCCCCTCCTGTCTTCTCCTATCATTTTGGATCTCCCCCTCCCCCTCCCACTTTCAAATCCCTTACTCACTCTTCCTTCAGCTAGTCCTGACGAAGGGTCTCGGCCTGAAACGTCGACTGTACCTCTTCCTATAGATGCTGCCTGGCCTGCTGCGTTCACCAGCAACTTTTATGTTTGTTGCTTGAATTTCCAGCATCTGCAGAATTCCTGTTGTTTACTGGCACCTCATTGACTACATCATCGTACAGTCTCGGGACCAACAAGATGTACGATAACAAGAGCTGTTACTGGTGCTGATGAGCGCTGGACAGACCATCAACTCATCTCGTCCACCATGAGAATGAAGATTCGGCCCAAAATGAAACACCAAAATCAGAACATTATTGAGAAATTTAATGTTGACATCCTTCAAGACATCAGCCATGTACAGAAGTTCCAACAAAATCTTCAAGAACAACTGCCTCAACAAATCCCACCATCTGTAGAAGAACACTGGAATCAATTGAAGAATGCTATCATCACCTCCTGCACAGAAACAATTGGGTTCAAGGTGAAAAAACATCAGGATTGGTTCGATGATAACAACAAACTACTCCAACAGCTCATCAATGAAAAGAGAAAAGCTTTCATTACCTTACAAAATGACCAACAATCGGCTACCAAAAGGAAATACTATCAGGAATGCAAGGCTGCAGTCCAGACCAGCACCCAAAACCTGAAAAATCAATGGTGGAGGAAGAAAGCTCAGGAAATCCAACAACGAGCAGACGCCAATGACACTGAGGCATTTTCAACGCAACTAAAGCTATTTTTGGCCCATCCACGCCCGGTCAAGCCCCTCTCAAAAGCAAATATAGTTCAACCATCCTGAAGAGCAATGCTGACATCAATTTTAGATGGAGGGAGAACTTTGAAGATCTTCTAAATCAAACTGTCTCATTTCACAGGAATGTGATTAATGTGTACAGTATGAGTTAATCAGTTAATGTGTCCAGTACGAGTTAGTAGGTTAACGTGTACAGTACAAGTTACTAGGTTAATTGATCACACCGGTGTAATTGGATGGCATAGGCCGCGCTGAAGGATCCGTTACTGTGCTGTATATCTACACAAAAACAAATAAAAATAAAGATCACTGGAGGTCAAAGGTCCACCCTATCAAACTGACTTTCAGCCTGGTGGGACGTGCTTTCGGGCTCAGTGGGAGGGAGGAGAACAGAGAATGTCTGAGGTCTGTAGAGAAATTGATTACGTTGGCTGCACAACTGAGGCAGTGAGAGGAGGTTAGTTCCTGTGATGTGCTGAGCTGTGTCCAAAACTCTCTGCAGTTTGTTGAAAACGTTTAGCAGTAAACATACTGTGCAACTCCAGAACACCAATTAGCATGTGCCCGTGGTCAGATTGCACACTTAGCCTTCAACTACACAAGCTTTATATTGCCCAAAGCACAACCATAGAAACCATAGAAACTACAGCACAGAAACAGGCCTTTTGGCCCTTCTTGGCTGTGCCGAACCATTTTCTCCCGAGTCCCACTGACCTGCACACGGACCATATCCCTCCATACACATCCCATCCATGTATCTGTCCAATTTATTCTTAAATGTTAAAAAAGAACCCGCATTTACCACCTCGTCTGGCAGCTCATTCCATACTCCCACAACTCTCTGTGTGAAGAAGCCCCCCCCCCCATGTTCCCTTTAAACTTTTCCCCCCTCACCCTAAACCCATGTCCTCTGGTTTTTTTCTCCCCTTGCCTCAGTTGAAAAAGCCTGCTTGCATTCACTCTATCTATACCCATCATAATTTTATATACCTCTATCAAATCTCCCCTCATTCTTCTATGCTCCAGGGAATAAAGTCCCAACCTATTCAACCTTTCTCTGTAACTGAGTTTCTCAAGTCCCGGCAACATCCTTGTAAACCTTCTCTGCACTCTTTCAACCTTATTTATATCCTTCCTGTAATTTGGTGACCAAAACTGAACACAATACTCCAGATTCGGCCTCACCAATGCCTTATACAACCCCATCATAACATTCCAGCTCTTATACTCAATACTTTGATTAATAAAGGCCAATGTACCAAAAGCTCTCTTTACGACCCTATCTACCTGTGACGCCACTTTTAGGGAATTTTGTATCTGTATTCCCAGATCCTTCTGTTCCACTGCACTCCTCAGTGCCTTACCATTAACCCTGTATGTTCTACGTTGGTTTGTCCTTCCAACGTACAATACCTCACACTTGTCAGTATTAAACTCCATCTGCCATTTTTCAGCCCATTTTTCCAGCTGGTCCAAGTCCCTCTGCAGGCTCTGAAAACCTTCTTCACTGTCTACTACACGTCCAATCTTTGTATCATCAGCAAACTTGCTGATCCAATTTACCACATTATCATCCAGATCATTGATATAGATGACAAATAACAATGGACCCAGCACTGATCCCTGTGGCATACCACTAGTCACAGGCCTCCACTCAGAGAAGCAATTCTCTACCACCACTCTCTGGCTTCTTCCATCGAGCCAATGTCTAATCCAATTTACCACCTCTCCATATATACCTAGCGACTGAATTTTCCTAACTAACCTCCCATGCGGGACCTTTTCAAAGGCCTTTCTGAAGTCCATGTAGACAATATCCACTGCCTTCCCTTCATCCACTTTCCTGGTAACCTCCTCGAAAAACTCCAATAGATTGGTCAAACATGACCTACCATGCACAAGTGAAATCTTTCTTTCTTTTTCAGAAAGGACTGTACTTACAGAGTTGGTAATTATGCCGTTTGGACCAAAAAAAGAAACTGAATTACAGCCTCCATTTTCTCTTAAGACTATAAGACATTAGAGCAGAATTAGGCCACTCAGCCCATCGAAGCTGCCTGTGGCAATGAATTCCACAGATTCATCACCCGCTGGTGAAAGAAGTTCCTCCTCATCTCCATTCTAAATGGACATCCCTCTGTTCTGAGACTGTGTCTTCTGATTCTAGACTCCCACACTAAAGGAAACATCTCCACATCCACTCTATCCAAGCTTTTCAACATTCGATGGATTTTAATGAGATCTCCCTCGTTCTTCTAAATTCCAGTGCGTACAGGCCCAGCACAATCAAATGCTCCTCATATGATAAGCCTTTCAATTCTGGAATCATTTTTGTGAACCTCCTTTGAAACATCTCCAATATCTGCACATCCTTTCTAAGATAAAGGGGCTAAAACTGCTCAAACTTCTCCAAGTGAGGCCTCACCAGTGCTTTATGAAGTCTCAACATTACATCCTTGTTTTTATATTCTAATCCTCTTGAAATGAATGCTGACATTGCATTTGCCTTCCTCACCACTGACTAAACCTGCATTAACCTTTAGGGAATACTGCACGCAGACTTCCAAGTCTCTCTGCACCTCAGATTGCACCTCAATATAGAAAGAATTGGTCCCAAAACAGACCCATGCAGTACACACAATGAAATCTGCAGATGCTGGAATTTCAAGCAACACACATAAAAGTTGCTGGTGAACGCAACAGGCCAGGCAGCATCTCTAGGAAGAGGTACAGTCGACGTTTCGGGCCAAGACCCTTCGTCAGGACTAACTGAAAGAAGAGCTAGTAAGAGATTTGAAAGTGGGAGGGGAAGGGGGAGATCCAAAATGATGGGAGAAGACAGGAGGGGGAGGGATGGAGCCAAGAGCTGGACAGGTGATTGGCAAAAGGGATACGAGAGGATCATGGGACAGGAGGCCTAGGGAAAAAGAAAAGGGGGAGGGCCCAGAGGATGGGCAAGGGGTATAGTGAGAGGGACAGAGGGAGAAAAAGGAGAGAGAGAAAAAGTATGTGCGTGTATATAAATAAATAAATAACAGATGGGGTACAAGGGAGAGGTGGGGCATTAGCGGAAGTTTGAGAAGTCAATGTTCATGCCATCAGGTTGGAGGCTACCCAGACATCAGGTTTATTTATTTATTTATATATATACACACATTCTTTTTCTCTTTCTCCTTTTTCGCCCTCTGCCCCTCTCACTATACCCCTTGCCCATCCTCTGGGCTTCCCCCCTCCCCCCTTTCCTTCTCCCTGGGCCTCCTTGATCTTCTCATATCCCTTTTGCCAATCAACTGTCCAGCTCTTGGCTCCATCCCTCCCCCTCCTGTCTTCTCCTATCATTTCGGATCTCCCCCTCCCCCTCCCACTTCCAAATCTCTTACTAGCTCTTCTTTCAGTTAGCCCTGACGAAGGGGCTCAGCCCAAAACGTCAACTGTACCTCTTCCTAGAGATGCTGCCTGGCCTGCTGCATTCACCAGCAACTTTTATGTGTGTTCCCTGCAGTACACCACTAATCACCAGCAGCCAATCAGAAACAGTTCCCTTTATTCCCACACTTTATCTCTTGCCAATTAGCCAAAACTCTATCCATGCTAGAATCTATCCTGTAATATCATGGAGTCTTGCTAAGCAGCCTCTGTGGTGGTGCTTGTGTGGTGCCTTGTCAAAAGTCTTTTGAAAATCCAAGTACACAGCATCCAGCTAATCTCCTTTGTCCGTCTTGCTTGTTCTTTCCAAAGAATCCCAATCAGTTTGTCCTTCACCAAACATGGTTAACATCACAGGCTTCAGTTTTGAGGGGAACCAACACTCAAGCAGGACCATGTTAGGGCAGCAATAACTGAACAATAAATAACTATGAAGAAACAAATAGTTCAACATAATAACTTGGGGTAAATTAAAGAGTAATAGTTTATCATTGGTGGAGCCCATGATAAGCTGATTAATATCTGCAGTATATTTTTCAACACAGGTAATTTAGCTTCCAAAAATAAATGGTGCAATAAACCAAGGTCTTTATGGACAGTGACAGCTGGATGCAGAACTGCATTTCAGTAAGTTATATTTAATGTATTTTGTTCAACTAAAACCTATAAAAACAAATTTTTAAAAATTCATTCAAATGACATTTGAGAAGGGGCAAACAAGAGAAAATCTGCAGATGCTGTAGATCCAAGCAACACACACAAAATGCTGGAGAAACTCAGCAGGCCAGGCAGCATCTATGGGGGAGAAAAGTACAGTCGACATTTCAGGCCGAGACCTTTCAGCAGGAGAAGGGGAGCAACTTTAGTGTTGAAGATGACGATTGCAAAAAATTAGATATATATTTTTTGAAACAGAGTTGCAAATTACATTAACACAAATGTAAACAGAACAAACAATCTATCCTTACTGATCTCATAAAGCACCTTCCATGAGTTCTCGTTGTCTGAAAATATTTTCCAACTAAAATAAGTTTTTTTGACCTTTGGTCATTTTCTATTTTCATCTCTTTTTTAAAGGATGTTTCACATGTACTGATTTTTGCAGGGGATGAAAGAACAAGGCCCATAATTATCTCATTTGTCCACACAGTTGTGATTTAAAGCTGAGCTCTGTCATTATGTTGTGTTGACAGCTGAGACGCTCGGAGCAAGGCAAGAGAGCATTCATCATGTAGGACTGTAATCATCTTCTCTAAATAGCATTTTCAAAGAAAATATTTTTCATCTTGGGGTAGTTGCATTGTGATAGTACTTTGCTCCATTTTCTTTGAATTCAAATGATGTTGAAAAAGCCCCACTCCCTAGAAGCCCATGAATATGTTCACAAAGTCTTCTGTATGAGCAAAGTGCCTCTGGGGCCATATCAGAGAGCAAATGAGAGGAACTTGTGCCATTTGTAGGCTAAACCAGAGAAGAACAACAGGCATCCTTCCCTGATGAGCCTTAATAAGCCAGTTTGGTTTTTATATCAATCCAAAGGTTTTGCAGTAATGTTCACTGTTACTGGGTTTCAAAAACCCAATTAAAACTCTGACACTGAAGGTGATGTCTACTGTCTGGAGAGGTCTGCTATGTGTCAGCTGTTTCCTAATATTTTGCCTCAAAAGTAAGTTTCACATTAATAAAACCACAAACAAGAGAAAATCTGAAGATGCTGGAAATCCAAGCAACACACACAAAATGCTGGAGGTACTCAGCAGGCCAGGCAGTATTCATGGAAATTTATGGCATTTATAGTGCAGTCGATGTTTCACATTAATACATTCCAGCATTAAACTTTAAAGAATATACAAGTTTGAACTATGATAATCAGATAATAACAGTAATATACACTCACTTCCGCTTCCTGACACTTGAATTTCTGGCATGCTGATAGTGTCTTCCACAGAGAAGACTAACACTTATTAAGTTTGTCTGCCATTTCTTTGTCCCTCATTACTACCTCTCCAGCATAATTTTCCAGAGGTGTGATATCCACTCTCGCCTCTGTTTTACACTTTATATATCTGAAAAAAGAGTTTGGTATCCTTTTATATTACCTTCATATTTCATCTTTTCTCTCCTTATTGCTTTTTCAGTTACCTTATGTTGGTTTTTAAAAGTTTGCTAGTCCTCAATCTTCCCACTAATTTTTGCTATATTGTATGCCTTCTCTTTTGCTTTTATGCTGTCTTTGATTTCCCTTGTCAGCCATGGTGTCTCATCCTCCCTTTAGAATGCTACTGCTTCTTTGGGATGAACCAATCCTGCACGAAAACCAATTTCCCTCGGGATCAATAAAGTATGACTATGACTATCTTCCAAGTAACTCTCAGAAACTCTAGTCATTGCTGTTCTGCCATCGTCCCTGCTAGTGTCCCCTTTAATCAACTTTGGCCAGCTCCTCTCCCATGCCTCTGTAGTTCCCTTTATTCCACTGTAATACTGATACATCTGATTTTAGCTTTTCCCTCTCAAACTGCTGGGTGCATTCTATCATATTATTACTACTACCTCCTAAGGTTTCCTTTACCTTAAGCTCCCTAGACAAATCTAGTTTGTTACACAACACCAAATCCAGAATTGCCTTTTGCCTAGTAGGGTCCATGACAAGCTGCTTGGAAAAGCCATCTTTATGATTATGATGATTATGAAGACATGTAGTCCTCTTTTATTGTCATACAGTAATGCATGCCATGCATTAAGAAATGATACATTATTTCTTCCGGTGTGATACCACAAAACACAGGACAAACCAAGACTGAAAAAACTGACAAAACCACATAATTCTAACATACAGTTACAGTGTAACAATACCATAACTTTATGAAGAAGTCCATGAGCACAGTAAAGTTCAAAATTTCTCAGATGTCCCACATCTCACGCAGATGGGAGAAGGAAGAAAAACTCTCCCTGCCATGACGACCACAATCCGACTCTGAGTTATCCGAAAACTTCAAGCTCTGATCAGCTCTCCGACACCGAGTACCGAGCGGCATCTCTGTCCGAACGATTCGACCTCCTTCTTGGTTGTCAAAAGCAGGCAAGGCCAGGGATTTTGAGACCTACCCTCTGAAAGATTCACGACCACACAGTAACGACAGCAGCAAACGGGTGTTTCAGAAATTTCTCCAGATGTTCCTCTGTGCTTTCATGTCCATTCTCCATCAAATCAGAATTGTCCATGGCCCATATTTAACAGATACGATATCATTTTTCACGGGAGGGCTGCGCACGCGCGGCACGCCGCCATCTTCTCCTCCCGCCTAGATGAGAATTCATGTCATCTGGATTCTATAAATTCCTTCTCTTGGGATCCATCACCAACCTAATTTTTCTGATCCATCTGCATATTGAAATCCCCCAGGACCATCAGGACCATCAGGATGGTAGTTTGCCTCCCTGGTGCCAGGGTCCGGGATATTTCTGATCGTGTCCAAGATATCCTGAAGTGGGAGGGTGAAGAGCCAGAGGTCCTGGTACATATAGGTACCAATGACATAGGTAGGAAAAGGGATGAGGTCCTGAAAGAAGAATATAGGGAGCTAGGAAGGGAGTTGAGAAAAAGGACCGCAAAGGTAGTAATCTCGGGATTACTGCCTGTGCCACGCGACAGTGAGAGTAGGAATGCGATGAGGTGGAGGATAAATGCGTGGCTGAGGGATTGGAGCAGGGGGCAGGGATTCAAGTTTTTGGATCATTGGGACCTCTTTTGGCGCAGGTGTGACCTGTACAAAAAGGACGGGTTACACTTAAATCCTCGGGGGACCAATATCCTGGCAGGGAGATTAGCGGGGGCTACTGAGGTGACTTTAAACTAGAATGGTTGGGGGGTGGGAATCAAATTAAAGCGGCTAGGTGTGAGGAGGTTAGTTCACAACAGAGGGATGGGAACCAGTGCAGAGAGACAGAGGGGTGTAAAGTGAGCGTAGAAGCAAAAAGTACAAAGGGGAAAAGTAAAAGTGGCAGGCCGACAAATCCAGGGCAAGCATTAAAAAGGGCTAAGAGAGTTGTAAAAGAGTGCCTGAAGGCTTTATGTGTCAATGCAAGGAGCATTCGTAATAAGGTGGATGAATTGAAAGTGCAGATTGTTATTAATGATTATGATATAGTTGGGATCACAGAGACATGGCTCCAGGGTGACCAGGGATGGGAGCTCAACGTTCAGGGATATTCAATATTCAGGAGGGATAGACACGAAGGAAGGGGAGGTGGGGTGGCGTTGCTGGTTAAAAAAGAGATTAACGCAATAGAAAGGAAGGACATAAGCCGGGAAGATGTGGAATCGATATGGGTAGAGCTGCGTAACACTAAGGGGCAGAAGACGCTGGTGGGAGTTGTGTACAGGCCACCTAACAGTAGTAGTGAGGTCGGAGATGGTATTAAACAGGAAATTAGAAATGTGTGCAATAAAGGAACAGCAGTTATAATGGGTGACTTCAATCTACATGTAGACTGGGTGAACCAAATTGGTAAAGGTGCTGAGGAAGAGGATTTCTTGGAATGTATGCGGGATGGTTTTTTGAACCAACATGTCGAGGAACCGACTAGAGAGCAGGCTATTCTGGACTGGGTTTTGAGCAATGAGGAAGGGTTAATTAGCGATCTTGTCGTGAGAGGCCCCTTGGGTAAGAGTGACCATAATATGGTGGAATTCTTCATTAACATGGAGAGTGACGTAGTTAATTCAGAAACAAAGGTTCTGAACTTAAAGAGGGGTAACTTTGAAGGTATGAGACATGAATTAGCTAAGATAGACTGGCAAATGACACTTCAAGGATTGACGGTGGATATGCAATGGCAGGCATTTAAAGGTTGCATGGATGAACTACAACAATTGTTCATCCCAGTTTGGCAAAAGAATAAATCAAGGAAGGTAGTGCACCCGTGGCTGACAAGAGAAATTAGGGATAGTATCAATTCCAAAGAAGTAGCATACAAATTAGCCAGAGAAAGTGGCTCACCTGAGGACTGGGAGAAATTCAGAGTTCAGCAGAGGAGGACAAAGGGCTTAATTAGGAAGGGGAAAAAAGATTATGAGAGAAAACTGGCAGAGAACATAAAAACGGACTGTAAAAGCTTTTATAGATATGTAAAAAGGAAAAGACTGATAAAGACAAATGTAGGTCCCCTGCAAACAGAAACAGGTGAATTGATTATGGGGAGCAAGGACATGGCAGACCAATTGAATAATTACTTTGGTTCTGTCTTCACTAAGGAGGACATAAATAATCTTCCAGAAATAGTAAGGGACAGAGGGTCCAGTGAGATGGAGGAACTGAGCGAAATACATGTTAGTAGGGAAGTGGTGTTAGGTAAATTGAAGGGATTGAAGGCAGATAAATCCCCAGGGCCAGATGGTCTGCATCCCAGAGTGCTTAAGGAAGTGGCCCAAGAAATAGTGGATGCATTAGTGATAATTTTTCAAAACTCGTTAGATTCTGGACTAGTTCCTGAGGATTGGAGGGTGGCTAATGTAACCCCACTTTTTAAAAAAGGAGGGAGAGAGAAACCGGGGAATTATAGGCCGGTTAGCCTAACGTCGGTGGTGGGGAAACTGCTGGAGTCAGTTATCAAGGATGTGATAACAGCACATTTGGAAAGCGGTGAAATGATCGGACAAAGTCAGCATGGATTTGTGAAAGGAAAATCATGTCTGACGAATCTCATAGAATTTTTTGAGGATGTAACTAGTAGAGTGGATAGGGGAGAACCAGTGGATGTGGTATATTTGGATTTTCAAAAGGCTTTTGACAAGGTCCCACATAGGAGATTAGTGTGCAAACTTAAAGCACACGGTATTGGGGGTAAGGTATTGGTGTGGGTGGAGAATTGGTTAGCAGACAGGAAGCAAAGAGTGGGAATAAACGGGACCTTTTCAGAATGGCAGGCGGTGACTAGTGGGGTACCGCAAGGCTCAGTGCTGGGACCCCAGTTGTTTACAATATATATTAATGACTTGGATGAGGGAATTAAATGCAGCATCTCCAAGTTTGCGGATGACACGAAGCTGGGTGGCAGTGTTAGCAGTGAGGAGGATGCTAAGAGGATGCAGGGTGACTTGGATAGGTTGGGTGAGTGGGCAAACTCATGGCAGATGCAATTTAATGTGGATAAATGTGAAGTTATCCACTTTGGTGGCAAAAATAGGAAAACAGATTATTATCTGAATGGTGGCCGATTAGGAAAAGGGGAGGTGCAACGAGACCTGGGTGTCATTATACACCAGTCATTGAAAGTGGGCATGCAGGTACAGCAGGCGGTGAAAAAGGCGAACGGTATGCTGGCATTTATAGCGAGAGGATTCGAGTACAGGAGCAGGGAGGTACTACTGCAGTTGTACAAGGCCTTGGTGAGACCACACCTGGAGTATTGTGTGCAGTTTTGGTCCCCTAATCTGAGGAAAGACATCTTTGCCATAGAGGGAGTACAAAGAAGGTTCACCAGATTGATTCCTGGGATGGCAGGTCTTTCATATGAAGAAAGACTGGATGAACTGGGCTTGTACTCGTTGGAATTTAGAAGATTGAGGGGGGATCTGATTGAAACGTATAAGATCCTAAAGGGATTGGACAGGCTAGATGCAGGAAGATTGTTCCCGATGTTGGGGAGGTCTAGAACGAGGGGTCACAGTTTGAGGATAGAGGGGAAGCCTTTTAGGACCGAGGTTAGGAAAAACTTCTTCACACAGAGAGTGGTGAATCTGTGGAATTCTCTGCCACAGCAAACTGTTGAGGCCAGTTCATTAGCTATGTTTAAAAGGAAGTTAGATATGGCCCTTGTGGCTACAGGGGTCAGGGGGTATGGAGGGAAGGCTGGGTTCTGAGTTGGATGATCAGCCATGATCATAATAAATGGCGGTGCAGGCTCGAAGGGCCGAATGGCCTACTCCTGCACCTATTTTCTATGTTTCTATGTTTCTATTACATTGCCTTTTCTAACTCACATTGTAATTTGCACCCCATATACTGGCTACAGTTTGGAGACCTGTATATAATTCCCATCAGTGTCTTTTTACCCTTACAGTTTCTAAGCTCCACTAACAAGAATTCTACATCTTCTGATCCTATGTCACTTCTTTCTAAGGATTTAATTCCATTTTCAACCAACAGTCACCTACCCCCTCTACCCACTTAACCAGCCAATCTATCTCACTCCCGTATGCTTCCAAGTCAGCATGTGAAGTTCTACCATCATCACTGGCGTCAGTGGCAGAAGGAACATGTGAGGTGACTGTTCTTCAAAAGGATAATCTCACTGAAATATTCCACTGACTGCAGCCACCACTGCCAAGTATAAGCAACACAGACAGAATGCTGGAGGAACTCAGCAGGCCAGGCAGCACCTATGGAAAAGAGCAAACAGTTGGCGTTTTCAGGCCGAGATCCTTTCAATATTATAGATATCCTTGGATGTTAAGCTCCCAGCTATGATCTTCTTTCAATCATGACTTGGTAATGCCCCTGACATCATTCCTGCCAATCTCTAACTGAGCTACAAGTAAATCTACCTAATTTCAAGGTTGTATTCATGCATTCATCAAATCTGATGGCAGAGGGGAAGAAACTGTTCGTAAAATTGAGTGAGGGTTTTCGGACTCTTTCCTGATTGTAATAATGAGAAGAGGACATGTCCCAAATGGTGAGGCTTCCTAGTGATGGACACTGCTTTCCTGAGATCTTTTGAAGATGTCCTCGATGGTGGTGGAAGCTTGTGTCTGTGATGAAGCTAGCTGAATCTATAACATTCTGCTGGCTCTTGTAATCCAGTATTGTTGAACCCTCAATGTTGCGACTAGTCAGAATGCTCTCCTCCGTACATCTGTAGAAATTTGCTAGAGTCTTTGGTGACATACCAAATCTCCTCAAACTTTTAATGAAGTATAGCCACTGTCATGTCTTTTTTTTTCATCAATGAGTCGGGCCCAGGATAGGTCCTCTGAGATGTTGATGCCCAGGAACTTAAAGTTACTCATGCTGAAACTGAAAAGGAAAGCCAGCTTGCGTGCTTGGTTGTTCTTATCAAGAGACCTACTGCTGGTCAATTAGAGACTTTGGTCTACAAGAAAGCAACACACACTAATCAAGTTCTGAACTTCAATAGCAATCAGCCAAAGTGTCACTAACAAAGCTGGCTGAAGACTTTATTCAGAGGATTGAGTTCCACCACAGACACAAAACTGAAAGAAGAAAAGTACCTCTTCAAGACCTTTCAACCGGACAGATATCCAAGAAGCTTCATCCAAAGGTGCCTCAAGGTCAAAAACCTCAAAAATCAAATTGTATTGCCCTACATAAAGAATGAATTGGAAATGAGAGCAAGACTGCTTCAACAACACATCATAGTTGCTCACACATTAACTTCAACTTTGAGGAGGAACCTATCACAACTCAAAGCACAACAACATATAGAACTGGTGACAACTGATAGAACAAATATTATCCACAAAATCCAGCGTCGCAACTGTGACAAATACTACATTGGTCAAGCAGGAAGAAATCTATCAACCAGACTACATGAGCATCAGCTAGCGAGAAGGCATAACCCACTCTCACTAGTATCAGCTCATGAAGATGAAAAAGGACACTGTTTCAACTGGATGACAGCCAGAGCCTTGACTTAAGCAAGAACAAGTATTTCTCAAAGCATGGTTCTCTACAGAAGGATCAATCAAGAAACACATTGGCATAGATCCGGTATATGAAACCTTATGGAGAAAAGAGAAACAAAGACATCAACAATCAAAGAATCATTAGTTATCACAGGATCCGGACAGTGAAGCAAACACTGCCAACGGGCCTTCCTCAAAGCTAGCCAGTCAGAATTTTCTACTGCTAAACTGTTCAGTGTTTTGAACCAGCTAACCAAATCACAACATTTAATCAATATCCATTTGGACGCCGGAGGAGTACATAAGCCACCTTCATTGGGTCTCAGCCTGAAATGTCATCTGTTTACTCTTTTCCATCGATGCTGCCTGGCCTGCTGAGTTCCTCCAACATTTTGTGTGTGTGTGTTGCTTGGATTTCCAGCATCTGCAGATTTTCTCATCTTTGTGCTACCAACTTTAAGCTCAGGAACACATTGCAGCAGTTGTCAAGGTGACCGTATAAATGAAATGTTACGTACCTGACTCCTTCCAAGCTAAAATTGGATGTTGTTACAACATCTTGCAAGTTCTCATTTGCTTTTGCATCAGGTAGAAAAATGAGGCTCTCTGTTCTCTGGGTTAATTGCATCTCATTCTATCTTGTCAGAAACTATCCTGCAAGGGAAAACATTGGTTTGCTAATATTGATCATGTGTATTTTGAGTAATGTAAGCTAAATTAGTCATATACTGTAACATAGTGAGAGTTGATTCCCTTGGCAACCGACTGGTGTGTGAGCGTCATGTAGATCATAGACAATTTTCATGATGCTTTCAATTCATTACATTTGTGGTTGAAAGACAGGAATAACCAAAGATTGCGATGACTGGGTGACAACAGCAATCTGCATAGTTGTAGAATAGCTCATGATTCCATGGTGCAAGCACAAGATCTACAGGACATACTGTCATTTGAGGAAGTGAAGGAGGAGGCAAAGTGCGATAGCATTGTGGAGGGAAATAAACAGTCAACATTTTGGGTTGAGACCCTTTATCAGAACTACATCAGGATATGAAACTTAATGCTGAGAAATGTCAAGTGGTGGACAGATGAGTAGAAGCAACATGAACTGGCAAGCAGCATTTTAAAAGGGGTACATGGGAGATCTGTAAAGAGAAACATAAGGTCGTTATAGTAGGTGATTTTTAACTTTCCACATATTGACAGGGAATCCCACACTGTAAAAGGACTAGATGGGATAGAGTTTGTCAAATGTGTTCAAAAGTTTCCTTCGTCAGTATGTAGAAGTCCCAAAGACAGACTGTGTAATACTGCATCTGCTATTCGGGAATGAGACATGGCACATGACAGAAGTTTGTGTAGGGAACACTTTGCATCAAGTGATCACAATGCATTAGTTTCAAAAGTTTCAAAAGGCTAGGTCTGGTCTGTGGGTTGAGATTCTAAGTTGGAGAAAGGCCAATTTTGATTCTATCAGAAATGATCTGGCAAGTGTGGATTGGAACAGGCTGTTTTCTGGCAAAGGTGTACTTGGAAAATGGGAGACCTTCAAAAACGAAATTTTGAGAGTACAAAGCTTGAATATGCCTGTCAGAATAAAAGGTAAGGATAACAAGTGTAGATTGGGTTTGGATTGTATTCTTTAGAACATAGAAGTTTAATTGGAGATTTGATAGAAGTATACAAAATTATGAGGGGTATAGATAGGGTAAATGCAAGCAGGCTTTTTTCCATTTTGGTTTGGTAGGACTACAACCAGTTTAAATGGTTACTAGGTTCGGACTAGATAGCCCGAAGGCCCTGGTTCTGTGCTGTACTTCTCTATGACACTCTGTCCCATGCTATATTTGTATTGCTTGTTGAAAGTGACACGGAATGTTGAGAAAATGGTTAAAGTCCTGCAGGATTTGGGTGTTTTGTATAGGGTCATTGAGTACAACAGCAAGGAAGTCACGATTTATTTTATTTTAGAGATACAGCACAAACAGACCCTTTAAGCTGCACCACCCAGCAACCCACTGATTTAGCCCTAGTCTAATCATGGGAGAATTTACATGAGCAATTAACCTAGTAACCGGTAAGTCTTTGGACCGTGGGAGGAAACCAGAGCCCCTGGAGGAGGATGCGGGAATCAAACTCCAAACCCCAGTGCCCCAAGCTGTGTAGCATCGTTCTAACCACTACCCTACCATGGTGCCCCAATGATAAATGTTTATAAATCACTGGTTCACTATTGTGTCTAGTTCTGGGCACTACACCGGGAAACGCATGAAGGCTTTGAAGGAAAGTGAAGAATGAAAAATTCCAGAATAAACTGGTGGAGATGGTGTTCTCTGTGAAGCAGATGTGTTTGCTTGGCGATCTGATAAAGGGATGGAAAGTCATGAATAATATGGACACAATACATAGACATTCAACAGGATTGTGGTTGATCTACTACCTGAGTGACATTTTCCCACTCCTTTCCCATACTGCTGAATTCCTTTTGTTCCAGAAATCTTTCCTAGGTCTATTCAATGGCTTGGCCTCCACAGCCATTTATAATATGGAATTCCACAGGTTCACCATCCTCAAGGTGAAGAAATCTCTCATCGTCATATCATGCCCCCATCTTGTGCCAGTGACTCCTGGTTCACCCCACAGCCAGGTGAAACATCTATACAGCCAGTACATACTTGATGGGACAAATCACCTCCTTTCATACTGTAACCAATCTGTGATCCTGTGAAGTACATGCCCCTTGCATGCCTTGCCTAACTAACTGCTTACAAGTGATGCGAATTAGTGACTGTATTTTGTTAATGTAGAATGCAGGCAAGCTTATAGAATTCTTGCTCAAGAAAGCCAGTAGCACGCTGTACCTTCTTGGCAAAACTGACAGTGCTCTGGTTTGCTAGACAAGAGTTAGGATGCTGTCAGAGCAGCAAAAGTGAGTAGTTAAATGGTTGATTGCTGAGAGGGCAGTAGCACTATGTTCCCTGTCAATTTCCTACAGGTAGTTCTTGCAAACTTCCTGTGCATCATGTTATGCTGTGTGGAGCACAGGATTACAAGGGTTGTAGATGCAGTCAGTTCCATCACAGCCACAACCATCTCCCACCATCCCTCATCAAAGAAATCCATCACTAAAGACTCTCAGCATTTGTGACATGCCCTCTTCTCATTTCCACCATCAGAGAGACTGATGCCTCATCAGAGAGCAGGTACAGGATGACTGATGCCCCGTCAGAGAGGACGTACAGGACGACTGATGCCCCATCAGTGCAGGTACAGGAGACTGATGCCCCATTGGAGAGACCGATGCCCCACCAAGAGCAGGTACAGGAGACTGATGCCCCATCAAGAGCAGATACAGGAGACTGATGCCCCATCAGAGAGCAGGTACAGGAGACTTATGCCCATATTCAGTGATTGAAGATCAGCTTCTTCCCCTCTGTCAGTAGATTTCTCAATGGTTCATGAACACCACCTCATTCCTTGTGTTTTGCACTAATTACACTTTACAAAAATGTTGCTTCCTCAGAAATAAGTTTTGTTTAAGCTGAACACAAATGTAATTTCAGATTACTTGTATCATGTAGGAATTTGGAGAAACAAGAAACTAACTTTGATTAAATATCATGCATTTAATTGCATAATGGTGCTGTAATTATTTTGTAATCTATAGCAATTTTATGCTTTGCACTGTAGTGCTGCTGCAAAACAACAAATTTCACGTCAGTGATAATAAGTCTAATCATGATTCTGAGATGGAAGTGTGACTAGTACGTGTGAGTAGTTGGTAGCATGCTTGGGGCGAGTCTGCAACAGAGCTAAGGCAAATGACGTGACGTGCAGTAGACTGGTGTCAGACATGACACAATTGAAAAACATTACTGATGTAAAGTGATGAGGTGTGATATGAAGTGAGAAATGTTAAAGATCGCTAGTACATATGATTATTACATGGCAATATATTAACCAGTTGTTAAATTGAAGTGAGCAATGGCAGATGAATTAAGTGTGAAGTGAGGCATTGTGGAAGGAATTGAATTGACTTTATTTCTTACATCCTTCACATATATGAGGAGTAAAAATCTTTACGTTAAATCTCCATCTGAATGTTCAATGTGCAAATTACAGTCATTTGTAATAGTATGTACAGTAAGATGTACAACAGATCAGTCAATACAACATAGAAATGCAGTGTGTCAGCATGATTTAATCAGTCTGATGGTCTGGTGGAAGAAGCTGTCCCGGTCCTGCTGGTCCTGGCTTTTATGCTGCAGTACCGTTTCCCAGATGGTAGCAGCTGGAACAGTTTGTGGTTGGGGTGACTCGGGTCCCCAATGATCTTTCGGGCCCTTTTTATGCAACTGTCACTGTAAATATCCTGAATAGTGGGAAGTTCACATCTACAGATGCGCTGGGCTGTCCGCACCACTCTCTGCAGAGTCCTGCGATTGAGGGAAGTGCAGTTCCCATACCAGGCAATGATGCAGCCAGTCAGCATGTTCTCAATCATGCCACTACAGGAAGTTCTTAGGATCTGGGGACTCATGCCGAACTTCTTCAACCATCTGAGGTGAAAGAGGCACTGTTGTTCTTTTTTCACCACACATCCTGTATGTACAGATAAAGTGAGATCCTTGGTGATGTGTATACTGAGGAACTTGAAAATGTTCACTCACTCAAACCCAGATCCATTGATTTCAATAGGGTGAGACTGTCTCCATTCCTCCTGCAGTCCACAACCAGCTCCTTTGTTTTTACGACATTGAGGGAGAGGTTGGTTTCTTGACACCACTGTGTCAGGGTGATGACTTCTTCTCTGTGGGCTGCCTCATTATTATTTCAGAATTAGTAAAGCTAAGGCATATGTTATGAATAGTAGGGCTCTAAGGATTATTGGGGAACAGAGAGGGACTTTGGTGTACAAAGATCCCCAATAGTGACAGCACAGGTAGATATAGAAACATAGACAACCTACAACACAATACAGGCCATTCGGCCCACAATGCTGTGCCGAACATGTACTTACTTTAGAAATTACCACGGGTTGTCCATAGCCCTCTATTTTTCTAAGCTCCATGTACCTATGCAGGAGTCTCTTAAAAGACCCTATTGTATCCATCCCCACCACCATTGCTGGCAGCCCATTCCACGCTCTCACCACTCTCTGCGATTTAAAAAAAAATTTATCCGACATCTCCTCTGTACCTACTTCCAAGCACCTTAAAAATATGCCCTCTCGTGCTAGCCATTTCAGCCCTGGGAAAAAGCCTCTTACTATCCACACAATCAGTGCCTCTCATCATCCTGTACACCTCTATGAGGTCACCTCTCATCTTCCGTTGTTCCAAGGGGAAAAGGCCAAGTTCACTCAACCTATTCACATAAGGCATGCTCCCTAATCCAGGCAACATTATTGTAAATCTCCTCTGCACCCTTTCTATAGTTTCCACATCTTTCCTGTGACCAGAACTGAGCACAGTACTCTAAGTGGGGTCTGGCCAGGGTCCTATATAGCTGTTACATTACCTCTTGGCTCTTGAACTCAATCCCATGGTTGATGAAGGCCAATGCACCATATGCCTTCTTAACTACAGAGTCAACCTGCGCAGCTGCTTTGAGTGGCCTATGGACTCGGACCTCAAGATCCCTCTGATCCTCCACACTGCCAAGAGTCTTCCCATTAATACTATATTCTGCCATCAAGTTTGAACTACCAAAATGAACGACCTCACACTTATCTGGGTTGAACTCCATCTGCCACTTCTCAGTCCGGTTTTGCATCCTATCAATGTCCCGCTGTAACTTCTGACTATCCATAACACCTCCAATCTTCATGTCATCAGCAAATTTACTAACCCTTCCGTCCACTTCCTCATCCAGGTCATTTATAAAAATCACGAAGAGAAGGGGTCCCAGAACAGATCCCTGAGGCTGGTCACCGACCTCCAGGCAGAATATTACCCGTCTACAACCACTCTTTGCCTTCTGTGGGCAAGCCAATTCTTAATCCACAAAGCAAGGTCCCCTTGGATCCCATGCCTCCTTATTTTCTCAATAAGCCTTGCACTGGGTACCTTATCAAATGCCTTGCTGAAATCCATATACACTACATCTACTGCTCTACCTTAATCAACGTGTTTAGGCACATCCTCAAAAAATTCAATCAGGCTCGTAGGGCACAACTGCCTTTGACAAAGCCATGCTGACTATTCCTAATCATATTATGCCTCTCCAAGTGTTCATAAATCCTGCCTCTCAAGAGTTTTTCCATCAACTTACCAACCACTGAAGTAAGTCTCACTGGTCTATAATTTCCTGGGCTATCTCTACTCCTTTTTTGAATAAGGGAGCAACATCCGCAACCCTCCAATCCTCCAGAACCTCTCCCATCCCCATTGATAATGCAAAGATCATCGCCAGAGGCTCAGCAATCTTCTCCCTCACTTCAGTAGTCTAGGTTACATCTCATCTGGTCCCAGAGAATTATCCAACTTGATGTTTTCCAAAAGCTCCAGCACACCCTCTTTCTTCATGTCTATACGCTCAAGCTTATCAATCCACTGTAAATCATCCATAGAACCATAGAACATTACAGCACAGAAACAGGCCTTTTGGCCCTTCTTGGCTGTGCCAAACCATTTTTCAGCTTAGTCCCACTGACCTGCACCTGGAGCATATCCCTCAATACACCTCTCATCCATGTACCTGTCCAAGCTTTCCTTAAATGTTAAAAGTGAGCCTGCATTTATCACTTCATCTGGCAGCTCATTCCACACTCCCACCACTCTCTGTGTGAAGAAGCCCCCCCCCAATGTTCCCTTTAAACTTTTCCACCTTCACCCTTAACCCATGTCCTCTGGTTTTTTTTCTCCCCTAGCCTCAATGGAAAAAGCCTGCTTACATTCACTCTATCTATACCCATCATAATTTTATATACCTCTATCAAATCTCCCCTCATTCTTCTACACTCCAGGGAATAGTCCTAACCTATTCAACCTTTCTCTGTAACTGAGTTTCTCAAGTCCTGGCAACATCCTTGTAAACCTTCTCTGCACTCTTTCAACCTTATTAATATTCTTCCTGTAATTTGGTGACCAAAACTGCACACAATACTCCAAATTCAGCCTTATACAACCTCACCATAACATTCCAACTTTTATACTCAATACTTTGATTTATAAAGGCCAATGTACCAAAAGCTCTCGTTATGACCCTATCAACCTGTGATGACACTTTTAGGGAATTTTGTATCTGTATTCCCAGATCCCTCTGTTCTACTGCACTCCTCAGTGCCCTACCATTTACCTGGTATGTTCTACCTTGGTTTGTCCTTCCAAAGTGCAATACCTCACACTTGTCTGTATTAAACTCCATCTGCCATTTTTCAGCCCATTTTTCCAGCTGGTCTAAATCCCTCTGCAAGCTTTGAAAACCTTCCTCACTGTCCACTACACCTCCAATCTTTGTATCATCAGCAAATTTGCTGATCCAATTTACCACATTATCATCCAGATCATTGATATAGATGACATATAACAATGGACCCAGCACTGATCCCTGTGGCACACCACTAGTCACAGGCCTCCACTCAGAGAAGCAATCCTCCACTACCACTCTCTGGCTTCTTCCATTGAGCCAATGTCTAATCCAATTTACCACCTCTCCATGTATACCTAGCGATTGAATCTTCCTAACTAACCTCCCATGCGGGACCTTGTCAAAGGCCTTACTGAAGTTCCACATAGACAATATCCACTGCCTTCCCTTCATCCACTTTCCTAGTAACCTCCTTGAAAAACTCTAATAGATTTGTTAAACATGACCTACCACACACAAAGCTATATTGACTCTCCCTAATAAGTCCCTGTCTATCCAAATACTTGTAGATCCTATCTCTCAGTACTCCTTCCAATAACTTACCTACTACCGATGTCAAACTTACCGGCCTATAAATTCCCGGATTACTTTTAGAGCCTTTTTTAAACAACGGAACAACATGAGCTATCCTCCAATCCTCCGGCACCTCACCTGTAGACGGCGACATTTTAAATATATCCGCCAGGGCCCCCACAATTTCAACACTAGTCTCCTTCAAGGTTCGAGGGAATACCCTGTCAGGTCCTGGGGATTTATCTGCTCTGATTTACCTCAAGATAACAAGCACCTCCTCCTCTTCAATTTGTATAGGTTCCATGATCTACTTGTTTGCCTTATTTCCATCGACTCCATGCCAGTTTCTTTCGTAAATACAGATGCAAAAAAAACACTTAGCATCTCCCCCATTTATTTTGGTTCCATATATAGCCCTAAAATTCCTTTTCCATATTTGGCCTCAAATACTAATTGGGTAAATCGACCTGTTCGTTTCTAGTGTGGACCTCCCAAAATGACTATTTGTCCTATTATTTAACTGGAGAAAATTTGTGCCAGAAACACTGGAAACCAGGCTAGATCAGGAGAAACTGGAAGCATGGGAAACTGCTATTATTCTTACTATGTAGAGGATGAATTCCATCCATTAACTATCAAAATTACTAAATACAACATTGGTAGCTCCCCTCAATATCAAAGAAAGCTTTACTTATTTTATACACATTTTAAAAATTTGCTTTAGTAAAATGAAAACTAGGTTTGAAAGCAGTCTTAAAACATCAATTTCTCTAACTTCCAGTAATGTTTCCTCCCACTCCCTTCTGTTTTTTTCTATTCCCCATTCTGATTCCCCTCTCACCCCTTCCTCTTCTCCTCACCTGCACATCACTTCCTTCTGGTGCCCCTCCTTCCCATTATCCATGGTCCACTGTCCTCTCCCATCAGATTTCTTCTTCAGCCCTTTACCTCTTCCACCGATCATCTCCCAGCTTCTTACTTCAATCCACCCTTGCCCCCACCCACCCATCTTCCCCCTCACATGATTCATCTCTCATATCTTATCCTCTTGCTCTTCACATACTTGTGGAATGCCTTGGGATTTTCTTTAATCCTGCATGCCAAGGCCTTCTCACGGCCCCTTCTGGCTCTCCTAATTTCATTCTTAAGCTCCTTCCTGCTAGCCTTATAATCTTCTAGATCGCTATCATTACCTTTCATAAGTTTTTCTTTTCTAATTGACTAGATTTTCAACAGCCTTTGTACACCACGGTTCCTGTACTCTACCATCCTTTCCCTGTCTCATTGGAACAGAACCCCACGCAAATATCCTCTGAACATTTGCCACATTTCTTCCATATGTTTCCCTGAGAACATATGTTTCCAATTTATGCTTCCAAGTTCTTCCCTGATAGCTTCATATTTCTCCTTACTCCAATTAAATGCTTTCCTAACTTGTCTGTTCCTATCCCTCTGCAATGCTATGGTAAAGGAGATAGAATTGTGATCACTATCTCCAAAATGCTCTCCCACTAAGAGACCTGACACCTCACCAGGTTCATTTCCCATACCAGATCAAGCAGAGCCTCTCCCCTTGTAGGCTTGTCTACATATTGTGTCAGGCACTGAGCCTGGCACTGTTGTGCAGGAGGGAAGAAGGGAGAAGAGGAATACGGTAGTCATAGGGGATTCCATAGTCAGAGGAACAGACAGGAGATTCTGTGAGCCTGATAGAGATACCCTCATGGTGTGTTGCCTCCCAGGTGCCAGGGTACGGCATGTCTCGGATCGGGTCCAGAATATTCTGAAGGGAGAGGGTGAGCAGCCAGTTGTCTTGGTACATGTTGGTACCAATGACATAGAAGGGAGGAGGCCCTGAAGAGAGATTTCCAGGAGTTAGGAAGGAAGCTGAGAAGCAGGACCTCCAGGGTAGTAATCTCGGGATTGCTACCTGTGCCACGTGCTAGCGAGGGCAAGAATAGTAGGATCAGGCAGGTGAATGTGGGTCTGAGAGACTGGTGCAGGGGGCAGGGCTTCAGGTTCTTGGATCATTGGGATCTCGTCTGGGGGAAATATGACCTGTTCAAAATGGACGGGTTACACCTGAACCTGAAGGGGACCAATATCCTGGCAGGAAGGTTTAATAGAGCTGTTAGGGAGGGTTTAAACTAATTTGGCAGGGGGATGGGAACCGGAATGATAGAGCGGAGGAAGGGGAAAACAGAAATAAATCTAAGATAGTGAGCAGTAAAGAAGTCAGGAAAGGCAGGCAGGTGATGGGGCAAATTTGCAGCCATTGGGATGAGTTGCAGTGCAATCAAAGCAAAAAGTACCAAATACTGGTCTTAAGGTGTTATACTTAAATGCACGCAGCGTAAGGAATAAGGTGGATGATCTTGTCGTGCAGCTACAGATTGGCAGGTATGATATTGTGGCCATCACTGAGACATGGCTAAAGGATGCATGTCTCTGGGAGCTGAACATCCAAGGATACACGGTGTATCGGAAGGATAAGAAGGTAGGCAGAGGGGGAGGTGTGTCTTTATTGGTAAGATAATGATTTATCAAATCATTAGAAAGAGGTGACATAGGATCGGAAGGTGCAGAATCTTTATGGGTTGAGCTAAGAAATCGCAGGGGTAAAAGGACCCTGATGGCAGTTATATACAGGCCTCCAAACAGCTGCAGGGATGTGGACTACAAATTATAACAGGAAAAAGATAAGGCTTGTCAGAAGGGCAGTGTTATGATAATTATGGGGGACTTTAACATGCGAGTGGATTGGGAAAATCAGGTCGGCACTGGATCTCAAGAGAGAGAATTTGTAGAATGTTTGCGAGATGGCTGTTTAGAGCAGCTTGTTGTTGAGCCCACTAGGGGATCGGCTGTACTGGATTGGGTATTGTGTAATGAACCGGAGGTGATTAGAGAGATTGAGGTGAAGGAACCCTTAGGAGGCAGTGATCATAACATGATTGAGTTCACTGTGAAATTTGAAAAAGAGAAGCCAAAATCCGATGTGTCAGTATTTCAGTGGAGTAAAGAAATTACAGTGGCATGAGAGAGGAACTGGCCAAAGTTGACTGGAAACTACGGGAAAGACGGCAGAGCAGCAGTGGCTGGAGTTTACTCGAGAAGTGAGGAAGGTGCAAGACAGATATATTCCAAAAAAGAAGAAATTTTCGAATGGAAAAAGGATGCAACCGTGGCTGACAAGAGAAGTCAGAGCCAAAGTTAAAGCAAAGGAGAGGGCATACAAGGAAGCAAAAATTAGTGGGAAGACAGAGGATTGGGAAGTTTTTAAAAGCTTACAAAAGGAAACTAAGGTCGTCATTAAGAGGGAAAAGATTAACTATGAAAGGAAGCTAGCAAATAATATCAAAGAGGATACTAAAAGCTTTTTCAAGTATATAAAGAGTAAAAGACAGGTGAGAGTAGATATAGGACCGATAGAAAATGATGCTGGAGAAATTGTAATGGGAGATAAGGAGATGGCGGAGGAACTGAACGAGTATTTTGCATCAGTCTTCACTGAGGAAGACATCAGCAGTATACCCGACACTCAAGGGTGGCAGGGAAGAGAAGTGTGCGCAGTCACAATTACGACAGAGAAAGTACTCAGGAAGCTGAATAGTCTAAGGGTAGATAAATCTCCCAGACCAGATGGAATGCACCCTCGTGTTCTGAAGGAAGTAGCTGTGGAGATTGCGGAGGCATTAGCAATGATCTTTCAAAAATCGATTGACTAATTTACTATACTGTTTATTTTTTACATATATTAGTCTCCGGGAGGTCACCTATTTAACATATATTTTTGGAGTTGCCCCCTGCAGAAATGGGGTTAGACTTAGTTTTAGTTAGTGCTTTCTTCAGCCTTCTTTGGCTTAGTTCGAGGTTCTTGGGGTTGGGGGATGGGGTAGTCTTTTTCTTTTCTAATTTTTTCTATTGGGCTGATTCAGAACTACAAAGATGTCCGCAGTGTCGAGATTTCCAGTTCCTCTCTAATCATGTATTCCTCTTCCAATTTCATGAGCTCACATTATGGTTAACCCCTTACTCACCAAAGGGTTAATTTTCAATTATGGCTCATACTATTAATTTTGTCTCTTGGAATACAAGTGGTTTAAATCATCCAATAAAACAGAAAAAGATTTTCAAAGTGTTCCAAAGACCGAATGCTCATATTATTTTTGCACAAGAGACTCATGTAAGGAAAGAGGACAATCAATGCTTCTTTAAGTTTTGGGGAAAAAAAACAATACCATTCAAATGCTCAAGCCAAAATTAAAGGCATTTCAATTTTTATTGATCCCTCAATTACATTTATTCATCAAGACATTATTTCAGATCCTATATGTCCTGATGCTTCTAATAAAATTAAAGCTGACTGGGAAAGAGAACTTGAGATTAATATACCAACTGAAAAATAGGAAAAAATTCTTCAGTTGGTGAATTCATCCTCTATATGTGCTAAGCATAGGTTGATACAGTTTAAAGTAGTGCACAGGGCTCACATGTCCAAAGATAAACTATCTCGTTATTACTCTTATATTAATCCAATATGTGACAGATGTCATTCCGAGATAGCTTCTTTAACCCACATGTTCTGGTCATGTCCCTTGTTGGACAAATATTGGAAAGATATTTTTGATATTATTTCAATGTCCTAAATATAGACTTACAACCCTATCCAATTACTGCTATCTTTGGACTACCAATGATAGACTTAAATAATTTAACCTCTTCATCACGAAGGATGATTGCATTTCTTACTTTAATGGCTAGAAGGTCCATTTTGTTGAATTGGAAAGAGATTAATGTATTTCATTGGTTTTCACAAACTATGGTGTGTTTGAATTTGGAGAAAATTAGAAGTGCAGTTTATGACCCTTCCATTAAGTTTGAAAAAACTTGGAGGCCATTCATTCAGCATTTTCATTTGATGTAATTTGATCATTTCCAAACTTGTGTTATCTCTCTGTACTGTTGTTGGAGGGGAATGGAGTCGTCGACACTAAGGTTTTTTTCTTTTCCATTTTTAAGTTGTTAGTTTTGTCCAAGTTTTTTAGTTTAGTTGATTAATTTTGTTTTTCTTTGGGGATGGGGTTTGTTTTTTTTTGTTTTGTTTTTTTTTCTTTTTCATGATTTTTTTTTCCAGTTTTTTTTTGCTTTGTATTATCCGTTGTCAGTTCTACATGATTGGGAGCTTTGTTAATTTACACTATTCGATTTTACAATTACTTTTCTTAAGTGTAACAATATATCTCCTACTATTTGTATTATTGCTATGTTTTGTTTCTATATTTTGAAATCAATAAAAAGATTGAAAAAGAAAAAAAAAATCGATAGATTCTGGCCTGGTTCCGGAGGAGTGGAAGATTGCAAATGTCACTCCGCTATTTAAGAAGGGGGCAAGGAAGCAAAAAGGAAATTATAGACCTGTTAGCTTTACATCAGTGGTTGGGAAGTTGTTGGAATCGACTATCAAGGATGAGGTTACGGAGTACCTGGAGGCATATGACAAGGTAGGCAAAACTCAGCATAGTTTCCTTAAAGGAAAATCCTGCCTGACAAACCTATTACAATTTTTTGAGGAAATTACAAGTAGGCTAGACAAGGGAGATGCAGTGGATGTTGTATATTTGGATTTTCAGAAGGCCTTTGATAAGGTGCCACACATGAGGCTACTTAACAAGATAAGACCCTATGGAATTACTGGGAAGTTACATATGTGGATAATACGTTGGCTGATTGGCAGGAAACAGAAAGTGGGAATAAAGGGATCCTATTCTGGTTGGCTGCCGGTTACCAGTGGTGTTCCACAGGGGTCCGTGTTGGGGCCGCTTCTTTTTACGTTGTACATCAACAATGTGGATTATGGAATAGACGGCTTTGTGGCTAAGTTTGCTGATGATACGAAGATAGGTGGAGGGGCTGGTAGTGCTGAGGAAACAGAGATTCTGCAGAGAGACTTAGATGGATTGGAAGAATGGGCAAAGAAGTGGCAAATGAAACATAATGTTGGAAAGTGTATGGTTATGCACTTTGGCAGAAGAAATAAACGGGCAGATTATTTAAATGGGGAAAGAATTCAAAGTTCTGAGATGCAATGGGACTTGGGAGTCCTCATGCAGGATACCCTTAAGGTTAACCTCCAGGTTGAGTCAGTGGTGAAGAAGGCGAATGCAATGTTGGCATTCATTTCTAGAGGAATAGAGTATAGGAGCAGGGATGTGATGTTGAGGCTCTAAAAGGCGCTGGTAAGACCTCACTTGGGAGTACTGTGGGCAGTTTTGGGCTCCTTGTTTAAGAAATAAGAAACAAAGAACACTGAGGCTGTCTACAAGAAGGGTCAGAGCCGTCTCTATTTCCTGAGGAGATTGAGGTCCTTTAATATCTGCCGGACGATGCTGAGGATGTTCTACGAGTCTGTGGTGGCCAATGCGTTCATGTTTGCTGTTGTGTGCTGGGGCAGCAGGCTGAGGGTAGCAGACACCAAAAGAATCAACAAACTCATTCGTAAGGCCAGTGATGTTGTGGGGATGGAACTGGACTCTCTGACGGTGGTGTCTGAAAAGAGGATGCTGTCCAAGCTGCATGCCATCTTGGACAATGTCTCCCATCCACTACACAATGTACTGGTTGGGTACAGGAGTACATTCAGCCAGAGACTCATTCCACCGAGATGCAACACTGAGCGTCACAGGAAGTCATTCCTGCCTGTGGCCATCAAACTTTACAACTCCTCCCTTGGAGGGTCAGACACCCTGTGCCAATAGGCTGGTCCTGGACTTATTTCCTGGCATAACTTACAGATTACCATTTAACTATTTATGGTTTTATTACTATTTAATTATTTATGGTGCAACTGTAACAAAAACCAATTTCTCCAGGGATCAATAAAGTATGACTATGACTATGACTATGAAAGGATGTGCTGACGTTGGAGAGGGTACAGAGAAGATTCACTAGAATGATTCAGGGAATGAGAGGGTTAACATATGAGGAACGTTTGTCCGCTCTTGGACTGTATTCCTTGGAGTTTAGAAGAATGAGGGGAGACCTCATAGAAACATTTTGAATGTTGAAAAGCATGGACAGAGTGGATGTGGCAAAGTTGTTTCCCATGTTGGGGGAGTCTAGTACGAGAGGGCATGACTTAAGGATTGAAGGGCACCCATTCAGAACAGAGATGCGAAGAAATTTTTTTAGCCAGAGGGTGGTGAATCTATGGAATTTGTTGCCACGGGCAGCAATGGAGGCCAAGCCATTTGGTTGTATTTAAGGCAGAGATTGATAGGTATCTGAGTAGCCAGGGCATCAAAGGTTATGGTGAGAAGGCGGGGGAGTGGGACTAAATGGGAGAATGGATCAGCTCATGATGAAATGGCAGAGCAGACTCAATGGGCCGAATGGCTGACTTCTGCTCCTTTTTCTTATGGTCTTATGGAACCCTTCCTGAACACACCTAACAAACTCCACCCCATCTACATCCCTTGTTCTAGGGAGATGCCAATCAATATTTGGGAAATTAAAATCTCCCACCACGACAACCCTGTTATTATTACACCATTCCAGAATCTGTCTCCCTATCTGCTCCTCGATGTCCCTGTTACTATTGGGTGGTCTATAAAAAAAACCCAGTAGAGTTATTGACCCCTTTTCTGTTTCTAACTTCCACCCACAGAGACTCAGTTGACAATCTCTCCATGACTTCCTCCTTTTCTGCAGCCATGACACTATCCCTGATCACCAGTGCCAAACCCCCACCTCTTTTGCCTCCCTCCCTGTCCTTTCTGAAATATCTAAAGCCTGGCACTCAGTAACCATTCCTGACCCTGAGCCATCCAAGTCTCTGTAATGGCCACATCACCATAGCTCCAAGTAATGATCCACGCCCTAAGCTCATCTGCTTTGTTCATGATGCTTCTTGCATTAAAATAGACAAATCTCAAACCATCGGTCTAAGCCAGTGGTCCCCAACCACCGGGCCGCGGACCAGTGCCAGGCTGCAAAGCATGTGCTACCGGGCCACGAGGAAATGATATGATTTGGCGATATGAATCAGCTGCACCTTTCCTCATTCCCTGTCACGCCCGCTGTTGAGCTTGAACGCACGCGAGGTCATTACCCGCGCGTCATCCATGTCAGAGAGGGAAAGAGATCAACTCCTCGAACTTGCAAATGACAGTGGACTGAAAAGTATGTTTGACATAACATCTCTGCCAGCATTCTGGATCAAAGTCAAGGCTAAATATCCTGAGGTAGCCACGAAAGCACCAAAAACGTTGCTTCCATTTCCAACATCGTATCTCTGCAATGAATGCAACGGAAGCTAAATTGCGGAATAGACTGGACATAAGGAACCCCCTTTGAGTATCGCTGTCTCCCATCACCCCTCGATAGGACTGTCTTCTTGCAGGAAAACAAGCCCAGCGCTCCCACTGATTCAGTGATATTGGTGTGTTGCAATGATTTTATATGTTCATACGGAAAAATAAGTGCTGTGTGTTTAATATCCAAACGTTACTTAAAATGTTATGATGCTATTGACTTATATAACCATATAACAATTACAGCATGGAAACAGGCCATCTCTGCCCTTCTAGTCCGTGCTGAACACTACTCTCACCTAGTCCCACTGAACTCCACTCAGCCCATAACCCTCCATTTCTTTCCTGTCCATATACCTATCCAATTTTTCTTTAAATGATAATATCGAACCTGCCTCTACCACTTCTACTGGAAGTTCGTTCAACACTTACTTCAAGCTCCCCTGTCCTCCCCTGATAATTGACTTATCACTGTATTCATGCGAGGAAAATATGCGCTGTGTGTTTAATATTAAATTTGTTAGATAAACCTTTTTAGAAACGAAATTGAGTGTATTAGCCACTTATCACCTATATTCCAGTCGAGATTAACCCACCTCACCGAACAGAATCGCCAAAAACGATTTGTAGAAAAAAATCGGCACGTACATGCATGAGCACTGGTGCCCGCGCAAGGCTTCATGGTCATTGTAGTCTTTCTTTGGGTAAACCCAACGTATTTACTGCTACTCTTGTCCATTGGCAACCCTACTTACCCCCCCCCCCCGCCTCACCCCCGGTCCGCCGGTCCGCAAAAATATTGTCAATATTAAACTGGTCCACAGTGCAAAAAAGGTTGGGGACCCCTTGTCTAAGCGTATCCCTTCTCTATCACTTGCCTATCATCCCTCTCACACTGTCTCCAAGCTTTCTCTATATGTGAGCCAACCACCCCTTCCTCCATCTCTTCAGTTCGGTTCCCACCCCCCAGCAATTCTAATTTAAACTCTCCCAATAGCCTTAGCAAACCTCCCTGCCAGGATATTAGTCCCCCTCGGATTCAAGTGCAACCTGTTCTTATTGTACAGGTCACGCCTGTCCCAAAAGAGGTCCCAATGATCCAGTAATCTGAATCCCTGCCCCCTGCTCCAATCCCTCAGCAACACATTTATCCTCCACCTCATTCTATTCCTATTCTCACTGTCGTGTGCACAGGCGGTAATCCTGAGATTACTACCTTTGAGTTCCTGCTTCTCAACTTCCTTCCTAACTCCCTGTAGTCTGTTTTCAGGACCTCCTCCCTTTTCCTACCTATTTCATTGGTACTAATATGTACCACGACCTCTGGCTGTTCACCTTCCCACTTCAGGATATCATGGACGCGATCTGAACTACCATCCGTGTTTCTTTCCTGCGTCTACAGAATCGCCTGTCTGACCCCCTAATTATAGAGTCCCCTTTCACTGCTGCCATCCTCTTCCTTTCCCTACCCTTCGGAGCCACAGGGCCAGCCTCTGAGCCAGAGGCACGGCCACTGTTGCTTCCCCCAGGTAGGCCGTCCCCCGCAACAGTACTCAAACAGGAGAACTTATTGTTAAGGGACAGCATGGGATACTCTCAAGTATCTGACTCCTGCCCTTCCTTCTCCTGTTACCCACTTATCTGTCTCCTGAGGCCCCAGTGTGACTACTTGCCCATAGCTCCTCTCTATCACCTCCTCACTTTGCCTGACCAGACCAAGGTCATTGAATATAGTTGTATTCACGAGCCAGAACAGAATACAAGAGCTGAAATATTTTCTTAACTTTTATTAGACTGGAGCTGAAGCACTCCATACAATGCAGGTCACCACACCATAGAAAAGATGAGACTGCTCTGGGGAGGAGATTCACCAAGATGTTGTCTGGGATTAAGCATTTCTATTACAAGGACGACTGGTTTGTTTTCTTGGAGTAGAGGAGACTGCTACGTGCACAAGATTATGAGATGCATAGAAAAGGTAGATAATGAGGAACTTCTCCCCTTAGCAAAGGTGACTAAAACTAGAGGGTGCAGCTTTAGGTAAGGGTAAGATGTTTAAAAGGAGCGTGAGGAAGAACTTGTACACCGGAGTTGGTTGGAATGAGGAAAGCACGGTCTGAGGAGGTTGAAACAGGGACTACATACCACTGAGCTACAGGAAAACAACAATTGCCAAGGTAGAAGACTATAAACTAATGCTATTAGGCAGGATTGGTATAGTTGGATATCTGTTGATTAGCATGGACATGTTGGGCCAGAAGTCCTGATTCTGAGCAGTATCACTCCTCTGTGAGCATTTCTGTTGGTGGAATTCAGCATTTATTAAAGAATTCATAAGTTTAGCTACTAACAATATATTTGATCTCCTCTGGCTCAACAGCTACAGTTCAAGCAAAGCTCAGTGCTATTCACCAGATAACAGGAAAGGCCTAAGTTTGCTTGGGAGGATGCAAAGATTTAGAGGCATGTACTTACTGGAAAATTGTAGTTATAAGAAAAATCTTGAGAAGTTGTGGTTGTTTTCTTTGCAATAGAGACTAAGAAGAAACTTAACTGAGGTGCATAAATTATGAAGGAGTCACAAATTTTGCAGATGCTAGAAATCTAGAGCAACACACACACAATCTTGGAGGAACTAGGTAGTTAGGAAGAAACTATTTTCCTTAGCAGACAGATCAAAAACGAGTAGCTCTGATAGTAAGATTAGAGGAAAGATGAAGAAGTCTTTCACCCAGTGGATGAATTGGGGTCTAGAGCTAACTGCTTGAGAAAGTGGTAAAGGCAGAAACACTCATCACACTTGGAAGCATTTGAATTCTATTTGAAAAATGGCTACTCGCAGGAATACAGATTGGAAGGTGGGATAAGATCAGGTAGCTCTTCTAAAAATGAATCACGGAGTAGTATATGGTGGCATATATGTACTCCGACAATAGATTTACATTGAACTTTGAGCACACATTCTCAATGGTCCAAATAACCTCATGTATCACAACTTTTCTTTGTATATGATTTTACAACACCGGAGGAACAGTTCAGATTGACTTTTATGACCATCATAATAGGACTAGTGGAAGCAAAAGACAAAGAGGCCCATTACAGGATCAGATTGGGAGAGGAAAACGGATAACGAGGATAAGGCAGCAGGTGCAAGAGTGCTATTGACACAGGAAATAAATGGTGAGCAAGAATATACAAGACAGAAAATGTTTGCCAGACTCAGCAGAGATTTACAGAGAGCAGCAGCCCATTATCTGAAATTCATAAAGTTATACAACATGAAAATAGGCCCCTCAGCCCAACTGATCCACACTAAGCACAATGCCCCATCCAAGCTAGTCCCATTTGCCAGTGTTATGGCCCATATCCCTCTGAATCTTTCCTTTCTATTTATCTGTCCCAGTCTGGTTACTTGTCTCAAAAAATGTTGACCCTCAAGTTCCTAACTATCTCTCCCCCTCACTTAAATCTGTACCGTCATTTCCCAAAACTGGGGAAAAGATAGTGTGCATTCACCCTATTTATTTATAGAATCATAGAAACTACAGCGCAGAAACAGAGCCCTTTGGCCCATCTAGTCTGTGCCAAACCACTTAAACTGCCCAGTCCCATCAACCTGCACCCAGACCATAGCCTCCATACCTCTACAATACACTTACCTATCCAAATTTATCTTAAATGTTGAAATAATAATTGAATCCACCACCTGCGCTGGCAGCTCATTCCACACTCTCACTACACTCTGAGTGAAGAAGTGTCCCCTGATGTTCCTTTTCAACATTTCACCTTTTACCCTTAACCCATGGCCTCTAGTTGTAGTCATAGAAACATAGAAACATAGAAAATAGGTGCAGGAGTAGGCCATTCGGCCCTTCGAGCCTGCACCGCCATTTATTATGATCATGGCTGATCATCCAACTCAGAACCCCGCCCCAGCCTTCCCTCCATACCCCCTGACCCCTGTAGCCACAAAGGCCATATCTAACTCCCTCTTAAACATAGCCAATGAACTGGCCTCAACAGTTTGCTGTGGCAGAGAATTCCACAGATTCACCACTCTCTGTGTGAAGAAGTTTTTCCTAATCTCGGTCCTAAAAGGCTTCCCCTCTATCCTCAAACTGTGACCCCTCGTTCTGGACTTCCCCAACATCGGGAACAATCTTCCTGCATCTAGCCTGTCCAATTCCTTTAGGATCTTATACGTTTCAATCAGATCCCCCCTTAATCTTCTAAATTCCAACGAGTACAAGCCCAGTTCATCCAGTCTTTCTTCATATGAAAGTCCTGCCATCCCAGGAATCAATCTGGTGAACCTTCTTTGTACTCCCTCTATGGCAAAGATGTCTTTCCTCAGATTAGGGGACCAAAACTGCACACAATACTCCAGGTGTGGTCTCACCAAGGCCTTGTACAACTGCAGTAGTACCTCCCTGCTCCTGTACTCGAATCCTCTCGCTATAAATGCCAGCATACCATTCGCCTTTTTCACCGCCTGCTGTACCTGCATGCCCACTTTCAATGACTGGTGTATAATGACACCCAGGTCTCCTTGCACCTCCCCTTTTCCTAATCGGCCATCATTCAGATAATAATCTGTTTTCCTATTTTTGCCACCAAAGTGGATAACTTCACATTTATCCACATTAAATTGCATCTGCCATGAGTTTGCCCACTCACCCAACCTATCCAAGTCACCCTGCATCCTCTTAGCATCCTCCTCACTGCTAACACTGCCGCCCAGCTTCGTGTCATCCGCAAACTTGGAGATGCTGCATTTAATTCCCTCATCCAAGTCATTAATATATATTGTAAACAACTGGGGTCCCAGCACTGAGCCTTGCGGCACCCCACTAGTCACCGCCTGCCATTCTGAAAAGGTCCCGTTTATTCCCACTCTTTGCTTCCTGTCTGCTAACCAATTCTACACCCACACCAATACCTTACCCCCAATACCGTGTGCTTTAAGTTTGCACACTAATCTCCTGTGTGGGACCTTGTCAAAAGCCTTTTGAAAATCCAAATATACCACATCCACTGGTTCTCCCCTATCCACTCTACTAGTTACATCCTCAAAAAATACTATGAGATTCGTCAGACATGATTTTCCTTTCACAAATCCATGCTGACTTTGTCCGATCATTTCTCCGCTTTCCAAATGTGCTGTTATCACATCCTTGATAACTGACTCCAGCAGTTTCCCCACCACCGACGTTAAGCTAACCAGTCTATAATTCCCCGGTTTCTCTCTCCCTCCTTTTTTAAAAATTGGGGTTCCATTAGCCACCCTCCAATCCTCAGGAATTAGTCCAGAATCTAACAAGTTTTGAAAAATTATCACTAATGCATCCACTATTTCTTGGGCTACTTCCTTAAGCACTCTAGGATGCAGACCATCTGGCCCTGGGGATTTATCTGCCTTCAATCCCTTCAATTTACCTAACACCACTTCCTTACTAACATGTATTTCACTCAGTTCCTCCATCTCACTGGACCCTCTGTCCCTTACTATTTCTGGAAGATTATTTATGTCCTCCTTAGTGAAGACAGAACCAAAGTAATTATTCAATTGGTCTGCCATGTCCTTGCTCCCCATAATCAATTCACCTGTTTCTGTCTGCAGGGGACCTACATTTGTCTTTACCAGTCTTTTCCTTTTTACATATCTATAAAAGCTTTTACAGTCCGTTTTTATGTTCTCTGCCAGTTTTCTCTCATAATCTTTTTTCCCCTTCCTAATTAAGCCCTTTGTCCTCCTCTGCTGAACTCTGAATTTCTCCCAGTCCTCAGGTGAGCCACTTTCTCTGGCTAATTTGTATGCTACTTCTTTGGAATTGATACTATCCCTAATTTCTCTTGTCAGCCACGGGTGCACTACCTTCCTTGATTTATTCTTTTGCCAAACTGGGATGAACAATTGTTGTAGTTCATCCATGCAACCTATAAATGCTTGCCATTGCATATCCACCGTCAATCCTTTAAGTGTCATTTGCCAGTCTATCTTAGCTAATTCACGTCTCATACCTTCAAAGTTACCCCTCTTTAAGTTCAGAACCTTTGTTTCTGAATTAACTATGTCACTCTCCATATTAATGAAGAATTCCACCATATTATGGTCACTCTTACCCAAGGGGCCTCTCACGACAAGATCGCTAATTAACCCTTCCTCATTGCTCAAAACCCAGTCCAGAATAGCCTGCTCTCTGGTTGGTTCCTCGACATGTTGGTTCAAAAAACCATCCCACATACATTCCAAGAAATCCTCTTCCTCAGCACCTTTACCAATTTGGTTCACCCAGTCTACATGTAGATTGAAGTCACCCATTATAACTGCTGTTCCTTTATTGCACACATTTCTAATTTCCTGTTTAATACCATCTCCAACCTCACTACTATTGTTAGGTGGCCTGTACACAACTCCCACCAGCGTCTTCTGCCCCTTAGTGTTACGCAGCTCTACCCATATCGATTCCACATCTTCCCGGCTTATGTCCTTCCTTTCTATTGCGTTAATCTCTTCTTTAACCAGCAACGCCACCCCACCTCCCCTTCCTTCATGTCTATCCCTCCTGAATATTGAATATCCCTGAACGTTGAGCTCCCATCCCTGGTCACCCTGGAGCCATGTCTCTGTGATCCCAACTATATCATAATCATTAATAACAATCTGCACTTTCAATTCATCCACCTTATTATGAATGCTCCTTGCATTGACACATAAAGCCTTCAGGCGCTCTTTTACAACTCTCTTAGCCCTTGTACAATTATGTTGAAAAGTGGCCCTTTTTAATGCTTGCCCTGGATTTGTCGGCCTGCCACTTTTACTTTTCTCCTTTGTACTTTTTGCTTCTACGCTCACTTTACACCCCTCTGTCTCTCTGCACTGGTTCCCATCCCTCTGTTGTGAACTAACCTCCTCACGCCTAGCCTCTTTAATTTGATTCCCACCCCCCAACCATTCTAGTTTAAAGTCACCTCAGTAGCCCCCGCTAATCTCCCCGCCAGGATATTGGTCCCCCTAGGATTCAAGTGTAACCCGTCCTTTTTGTACAGGTCACGCCTGCGCCAAAAGAGGTCCCAGTGATCCATAAACTTGAATCCCTGCCCCCTGCTCCAATCCCTCAGCCACACATTTATCCTCCACCTCATCACATTCCTACTCTCACTGTCGCGTGGCACAGGCAGTAATCCCGAGATTACTTGAGTAATTGAGTCTTGAGTCTTGCCCAATCTCCATAAAAAAAAAAACAACTTCTGGACAACAGACCAAACCAGTTCCCCTCCATCACCACTCTCCTCCATCTGATGGAACTGGTCCTCACCCCATCAAAAATTCCTCCTTTGGCTCCTCCCACTTCCTTCAAACATGTAGCCAGGGCACTTGCATGGGTCCCAGCTGTGTCTGCCTTTTTGTTGGCTATGTGGAACCGTCTCTGTTCCAAGCCTACATCGGTATAATGCCCCAACTCTTCCTACACTACATTAACAACTGCATTGGTGCTGCTTCCTGCACCCATTCTGAGCTCGTCAACTTCATCAACTTTGCCTCCAACTTCCACCCTGCCCTCAAATTTACCTGGTCCATTTCTGACACCTCCCTTCCCTTTCTTGATCTGTCTCTGGAGACAACTTATCTACTGATATCTTTTATAAATCCACTAATTCTCACAATTACCTGGACTATACCGCATCCCACGCTGTCACTTGTAAAAATGCCGCCCCTTTCACTCAGTTCCGCCGTCTCCATTGCATCTGCTCTCGGGATAAGGCTTTTCATTCCAGAACTAATGAGATGTCCTCCTTCTTCAAAGAAAGGGGCATCCTTTCCTTTATCATCAACGCTGCCCTCACCTGCATCTCTTTCATTTTGTGCATAACTCTCCGAAACCTCCACCATCTCCAACTGGATCCCACCAGCAAGCCATCTTTTCATTCCCCACTCTCTGCCTTCCGCAGGGATCACTCCCTACGCGACTCCCTTGTCCATTCAACTTTCCCTACTGACCTTCCTCCTGGCACTTATCCTTGCAAGCGGAACAAGTGCTACACCTCCTCCTTCACTACCATTCAGGGCCCCAAACAGTTCTTTCAGTGAGGCGACCCTTCATCTGCAAGTCTGTTGGGGTCATATACTGTGTCTGGTGCTCCCGGTGTGGCCACCTGTATATCAGCGAGACCAAACACACATTGAGAGACTGCTTCGCTGAGTACCTAAGGTCCATATACCACAAAAAGCAGGATCTCCTGGTGGCCATCCATTTCAATTGTACTTCCCATTCGGACACGTCAGTCCATGACCTCCCCTACTGTCATGAGGCCACACTCAGGTTGGAGGAGCAGGACCTTGTATTCTGTCTGGGTAGCTTCCAACATGGTGACATGAACATCGATTTCCCAAACTTCCCCACCCCCTCCTTCACTATTCCCCATTCCTATTTCCCTCTCTCTCGCCTTATCTCCTTACCTGTCAACCATGTCCCTCTGGTGCTCCCCCTCTTTCCCTTTCTCCCATGGTCTTCTATCCAAAAGTGCATCAGGACTCACATCACCAGGTTTGAGAACTGTTACCACCCCTCAAACATCAGGCTTTTGAACAAAAGGGGCTAACTACATTCATTTAAGGATTTAAAAAATCTTGTTAGTTCATGTTCATTATCTGCATTTGCACCGTTTGTGGTCCATTAATCCTGTCTACAGTTGGTGTTCTTTAGATTTGCTAAGTATTCCCACAGAAAAAGAATATCAGGATTCTATGTGGTGACATGTATGTACTCTGATAATAAATTTTACTTTGAATTTTGACTTTCCTCTTCCATCAGATTCCTCCTTCTCCAATCCTTTATCTCTTACACCAATCAACTTTCCAGTTCTTTACTTCACCCCCTCCCCCTCTCCTGGTTTCTCCTATCAACTACCACCTTGTACTTCCTCTCCTGCCCCCACCTCCTTACTCTGACCTCCTCTTTACTTCCAGTCCTGATGAAGGGTCTCAGCCGGAAATGTACTGTTTACTCTTTTCCATAGATTCTGCCAGGCCTGCTGAGTTCCTCCAGCTTTTTGTGTGTGTTGCCTCAGTGGAAAAAGCCTTCTTGCATATACCCTATCTATACCCCTCATAATCTTGTATGTCTGTCTGTCTAGGTACCATATCCAATGCGGACTTTGGTGACCATGGTTTTCCATGTATATCTATCCTTCGTTTTTTGGATCACTTCCATTTCCTCTATGTGTAGCCACCTGGCTATGCTTTTGATGTACATAAGCCGAGGTCTTCCTCTATAATCTTGTGTACCTCTATCAAATTTCCCCTCAAAGTCACCTGGGAGGTATTTCGAGCTGAGAACATCTCTGAATACACAGAAGTGGTCACAAGCTTCATTCGGAAGTACATTGAACATTTGTTCCCCCAAAATCGGTCTGGGTCCACCCAAACCAGAAGCCTTGGATAAATAGTTCAGTGTGTGTTGCTCTCAGTGCAAGGAATAAAGCCTTTGCCTCTGGAGACCAACAGGAGCTCAAGAAATGCCACTATGATTTACGTAGAGCCATCAAGGTGACAAAACAGCAGCACAGACAAAGTTCAGCCACAACTCTGCGACAGTGACACACGCAACATATGGCAACAACTGCACAACACAGCAGACTTCAAGAGGAAACGCAGCAGTACAGCCTATACTGCTGCCTCACTCCCGGATGAGCTAAATGTTTTTTACACTCGATTCGAGGTTCGGTCCTATCAACCCCCGAGGAGAGTTGCCGACAAGACCTGCAGCTTGGTCATCTCGAAAGCTGAAGTATGTAGAATATTCCAACATGTCAACAGCCGCAGGACAGCGGGCTGGATGACATCCCAACTGGCTGCTGTGTTTATGGACATTTTTAATCTCTCGCTCTCCCGGCGTGTAGTGCCCTCCTGTTTCAAATTGTCCCTCATTGTCCCTGTACCTAGGAAAACCAAGGTAGCATGTCTGAACAATTGGTGCCCTATCGCAATCACCTCAATTATAAGCAAATGCTTTGTGAGGTTGATTAAAGACTACATCTGCACCATGCTACCACCCACGCTGGACCCCCTACAATTTGCCTACCAACAGAACCGGTCTACCGATGATGCCATAGCCACAGCACCACACACCATCCTCACTCACCTGGAAAAGAGGGATGCATATGTTAGAATGCTGTTCCTGGACTACAGTTCAGCATTCAACAGCACAATTCCCTCCAGACTTGACAGGAAGCTCAAAAACCTCAGCCTGCATCCCACCTTGTGCAGTTGGATCCTAGACTTCTTATCACATTGTTGACAGGTGGTAAGGATGGGCTCCCTCACCTCTGACCCTCAACACAGGTGCCCCCCAGGGGTGTGTCCTGAGTCCCCTTCTCTACTCCTTTACACCCATGACTGTGCTGCCACACACAGCTCCAATCTGCCGATCAAATTCACAGATGACACGACTTTGACCAGCCTTATTTCTAGCGGTAATGAAACAGCCTACAGAGGGGAGGTTGATACCCTAACACAGAAGTGCCTGGATAACAATCTCTCCCTCAATGTCCAAAAAACAAAAGAGCTGATTGTGTATTACAGGAGAAACGGAGACAGGCTCGGCCAATCAACAACAATGGTTCTGCAGTTGAGAGGGTGAGTAGTTTCAAGTTCCTCAGTATACACATCACTGATTAGCTCACCTGGACTGTACACACTGGTTTTGTGGCCAAAAAAAAAGCACAACAGCGTCTCTTCCACCTCAGGTGACTGAAGAAGTTCGGCATGGACTCCCAAATCCTCAGGAACTTCCACAGGGGCACCATTGAGAGTATCCTGACTGGCTGTATCACCGCCTGGTATGGAAACTGCACCAGCCTTGATCGCTGGGCACTGCAGAGAGTGGTACAGACAGCCCAGCGTATCTGTGGATGTGAACTTCTCTCCATTGAGGACACTTATAGCAGCAGGTGCAGAAAGAAGGCCTGGAAGATTATTGGGGGCACCAGTCACCCCAACCATAAATTGTTTCAGCTGCTTCCGTCTGGCAAACTCTCCTGCAGCATTAAGGCCAGGACCAACAGGCTACAGAACAGCTTTCTACAAGCCACTAAACTTTTAAATTCACATGTCTGTACATTGCGACGGAGTCATAACACAAAAGATTTTTACTCCCCATGTTGTGGGATGGATGTAAGATATAAATAATTCTAATTCTATGTTCTAGAGAGAAAGTTCCAACTTATTCAGTCTTTCTTTATAAATCAGTCCTCCAGCTGAACAATATTTGGTATACAAGACTGTAATAACCATAGTGACTGGGTCCCTGGCATTGTATCTGGTGGTAGGAGATTCCATAGTCAGAGGAAAAGAGGAGGGATTCTGTGGGTGTGATAAAACATCCAGATGGTATATTGCCTCCCAGGTGCCAGGGTCAGGGATTTCTCAGATCGAGTCCACAGCATTCTATAGGGGGAGGGTGAGCAGCCAGAGGTCTTGGTACATATTGACATCAATGAAAAAAGTAGGAAAGGTGAGGGGGTCCTGAAGAGAGGTTTTGGGGAGCTAGGTAGAAAACTGAAAAAAAGGACTTCTAGGGTAGTAATCTCTGAATTGCTGCCCGTGCAACGTGTCAGTGAAAGAAAGAATAGTTTGTGTGGCTGAGGAACTAGTGTGGGGGCAGGGGTTCAGATATATGGGTCAACTGGCTATTTTCTGGGGAAGGTACAACCTGTACAAATGGGATGGATTACATCTGAACCTGAAGGGCACTAACTTCCTTGCAGGCAGGTTTTCCCTCATTGCTGGGGGAGAGCTCTGTTCAAAGCACTTCCATTGTATCCTGGATAATGGACTACCTCACTGGCAGACCACAGTTTGTGCAGCTTCACAGCTGTGTGTCAGACATGGCTTTAAGCAGCACAGGGACTGCATTGGCTCCCTTCCTGTTTACCCTGTACGGTACACCTCGGATTTTAAATACAACACTGAGTCATATCATCTGCAGAAATTCTCTGACTCAGCAAAGAGGGTATATAAAGGGAGGACGGGAAGATGAATACAGGGACCTGTTGGAGGACTTTGTCAAATAGTACTAGCTGAATCATCTGCATCTCAACATCAGTAAGACAAGGGAGATGGTAATGGAGTTAGGAAGACTAAGCCTGCACTGCTCCCTGTTACAACTGATGGTGAGGACGTGGTTGTGGTGAGGACCTACAAGTATCTGGGGATACACCTGGATGACAGACTTGAGTGGAGCACCAACACAGAGGCTGTGTACAAGAAGGGCCAGAGACATTTCTACTTCCTGAGGAGACTGAGGTCTTTTGCAGTATACATGCCTCTTCTTCACATGTTCTACCAGTCTGTTGCCACCACTACAATCTTCTATATGATGGTGTGCTGGGTCAGTGACATCAACATGGGTGATGCCAACAGGCTCAATAAACTGATTAGAAAGGCTGGCTTTGTTATTGGAGTCAAACTGGACACACTGGAGGCTGTGGTAGAACAGAGGACCCTATGGAATATCCTGGCAATTCTGGACAGTAACAGACTAAGACAACTGTGCTGTTCCAAAGAGCGCTATATGAGGTCATTTTTGCCCTCTATAATGAGTCAACCTATAGTCAGGGAAGTGAAGACCACCCTCCAGTTAGACTGCTTGAGGTAACTTTTTTTTATTCTTTCTTACTTCTCTTCTGATATTTGTACATTTGTGTATCTGTGCACTTGTAATGCCACTGTGACACTGTTAATTTCCTTTGGGATCAATAAAGTATCTAACTATCTATCTTGCTAGAGCTGTTTGGAAGGGTTTAAACTAATATGCCAGGGGTATGGGAACTGGAGGAATAGTGCTAGGGATGGGGTAGCTGGTTAACAACAGAGGCAGTAAGTAGTGAGACTGCTAGCAAGAAGGTGCTGATGATAGAGCAAAATTGCAAACAGGATGTGTTGCAACGTAAAAGGTGGACAAAATCAAAAAGGGTGAATACAGGCTTGAAGGTGTTGTATTTGAATGCAGAGTATAGAAACATAGAAAACCTACAGCACAATACTCACACTCAGCCACACTCAGGTTGGAAGAACAATACCTTATATTCTGTCTGGGTAGCCTCCAACCTGATGGAATGAACATTGACTTCTCTAACTTCCGTTAATGCCCTTCCTCCCATTCTTACCCCATCCCTTATTTATTTATTATTTTTTACTTTTTCCTTTTTTCTCTCTCTCTCTGTCCCTCTCACGATATCTCCTTGCCTGCTCTCCATCTTCCACTGGCGCTCCCCTCTCCCTTTCTTTCTCCCTAGGCCTCCCGTCCCATGATCCTCTCCCTTCTCCAGCCTTGTATCCCTTTTGCCAATCAATTTTCCAGCTCTTAGCTCCATCCCTCCCCCTCCTCCTGTCTTCTCCTATCATTTCAGATCTCCCCCTCCCCCTCCCACTTTCAAATCTCTTACTATCTCTTCGTTCAGTTAGTCCTGACGAAGGGTCTCAGCCAAAACGTTGACTGTGCTTCTTCCTATGGATGCTGTCTGGCCTGCTGCATTCCACCAGCATTTTGTGTGTGTAGCACAATACAGGCCCCTCGGCCTACAAAGCTGTGACAAACACGTCCTAACCTCAGAAATTACCTAGGGTTACCCATAACCCTTTATTTTTCCAAGCTTCATGTACCTATCCAGGAGTCTCTTAATACTCTATCGTATCCACCTCCACCACCACTGCTGGCAGCCCATTCCACGCACTTACCACTCTACGTAAGAAAAAACTTACCCCTGACCAACGTTCCCTCTAATTTTTAGTAGTCAGTGTGCACAAAAATCTTATGTTGTGCAAATTTTTTTTCCTGTGACAAAAGTATGTGCGCACTGAATGCACACGTGGCACGGTTTATGTAGGTTTACAAAATATTTGACATAAAACTGCACAAAATAACAACAAAATAACATACATATGTCACTCAGTTATTTTTCTCTCTCCTGTCTTTGGTATTTACCCATTCTTTGTAAACTCTACCTAGACTAATAGAACTAATAGCCCTTCGTTTCTTTTGAATTCGACATTGTGAATCAATATTTTTTTCAATAAAAACTTAGTAAGCTATCTACAGGATTTGAAACAGATCTTTGTAAACTTTACAATATGAACACAGTCTGCCAGAGATGGCTGCTGCCATGATGCAGCTGGACAAACCGGAACAGGAAAGGTGAGGTGACGTAAATTAGTGACATGCATTGTGGTATTTGAAAAACTGACTAACTAGTTAACAGAAACATTTAGCTAAAAACATACATCAAACATACATACTAACGAAGTCCTGACGAAGGGTCTCGGCCTGAAACGTCGACTGCACCTCTTCCTATAGATGCTGCTTGGCCTGCTGCGTTCACCAGCAACTTTGATGTATGTTGCTTGAATTTCCAGCATCTGCAGAATTCCTGTTGTTTGCATTTAGCTAAAAGATTATTTTCAATAAGTATAATTATTAATTACTACATTATTTTAGGTAACTAACCTTCTGTGCGCACATTAATTTCCTTAGTGTGCTGGTTCAAAAACGTGTGCGCGCTCACACGCACAGCTTAGAGGGAACATAGCCCCTGATATCTCCTCTGTACCTACTTCCAAGCACTTTAAAACCATGCCATCTCGTGCTAGTCATTTCAGCCCTGGGAAAAAGCCTCTGACTATCCACATAATCAATGCCTCTCATCATCTTATATACCTCTAACAGGTCACCTCTCATCCTCTGTCGCTCCAAGGAAAAAAGGCCAAGTTCACTCAACCTATTCTAATAAGGCATGCTCCCCAATCCAGGCAACATCCTTGTAAATCTCCTCTGCACCCTTTCTATGATTTCCACACCCTTCCTGTAGTGAGGCGATCAGAACTGAGCACAGTACTCCAAGTGGGGTCTGACCAGGGTCCTATATAGGTGCAACATTACCTCTAGGCTCCTAAACTCAATCCCACAATTGATGAAGGCCAATGCACCATATGCCTTCTTAACCACAGAGTCAACCTGCGCAGCAGCTTTGAGTGTCCTATGGACTATGCATAGCCCTAGGTAATTTCTAAAATAAGGACATGCTCAGCACAGCTTTGTGGGCCGAAGGGCCTGTATTGTGCTGTAGGTTTTCTATGTTTCTATGAATGGAAAATTGTAAACGTCACTTCACTCTTCGAGAAGGGAGAGAAGCAGAAGAAAGGGAACTATAGGCCAGTTAGTCTGACCTCAGTGGTTGGGAAGATATTGGAGTCGATTATTAAGGATGTGGTTATGGGGTACTTAGAGGCACATAATTTGCTGATGACACAACAATTGTAGGCCGTATCTTGGGTAATGATGAGTTTGAGTAGAGAGAGGAAATTAAGAACCTGGTGGCATGGTGCGAAGACAATAACCTATCCCTCAACATCAGCAAGATGAAGGAATTGGTTGTTGACTTCAGAAGAAGTAGCGGACCGCACAACCCAATTTACATGGGTGGTGCGCAAGTGGAACAGGTCAAAAGCTTTAAGTTCCTCGGGGTCAATATCACAAATGACCTGACTTGGTCCAACCAAGCAGAGTTCATTGCCAAGAAGGCCCACCAGTGCCTTTACTTCCTGAGAAAACTAAAGAAATTTGGCCTGTCCCCTAAAACCCTCACTAATTTTTATAGATGCACCGTAGAAAGTATTCTTCCAGGGTGCATCACAACCTGGTATGGAAGTTGTCCTGTCCAAGACCGAAAGAAGCTGCAGAAGATCGTGAACACACCCCAGCACATCACATAAACCAATCTTCCATCCGTGGACTCACTTTACACCGCATGCTGTCAGAGCAGTGCTGCCAGGATAATCAAGGACACAACCCACCCAGCCAACAGACTTTTCATCCCTCTTCCCTCCGGGAGAAGGTTCAGGAGCTTGAAGACTCATACGGCCAGATTTGGGAACAGCTTCTTTCCAACTGTGATAAGACTGCTGAACGGATCCTGACCCGGATCTGGGCTGTACCCTCCAAATATCCGGACCTGCATCTCGGTTTTTTTGCACTACCTTACTTCCTATTTTTCTATTTATGATTTATAATTTAAATTTTTAATATTTACTAATTTTTACTATTTTTAATATTTTTAATATTTAATATTTGTAATCCAGGGAGTGTGAAGCGCAGAATCAAATATCACTGTGATGATTGTACATTCTAGTACCAATTGTTTAGCGACAATAAAGTATAAAGTAGAAGTATAATAGGCCGTGGTTTACTCAAGGGAAAATCTTGCCTGACACATCTGTTGGAATTCTTTGAAGAAATAACAAGGAGAATAGACAAAGGAGAATCAGTGGATGTGGTGTATTTGGATTTTCAGAATCCCTCTGACAAGGTGCCTCATATGAGTCTGCTTGACAAGTTAAGGGTCCATGGTATTTTAGGAAAGTAACTAGCATGGATAGAGCATGGGCTGATAGGCAGGATGCAAAGAGTGGGAATAAAGGGGGCCTTTTCTGGTTAGCTACCAGTGACTAGTGGTGTTCCACAGGGTTCTGTGTTGGGGCCGAATTATTACTTCGTTTTTCGTTATACGTCAATGATTTGAATGACGGAATTGATGGCTTTGTGGCCAAATTTCTGGACAAAATGAAGATGGGTGGAGGCACAGTTAATTTTGAGGAAGCAGAGACGCTACAGAAGGACTTAGAGAGATAAGGAGAATGGGCAAAGAAATAGCAGATGAAATACAGTATCAGTAAGTGTATAGTCTTGCACTTTGGTAGAAGAAATAAAAGCGTAGATTATTTTCTAAATAGAGAAAAATTCAAAAATCTGAGTTGTAAAGGGACATGGGAGTCCTTGTGCAAGATTCCCTAAAGGTTAATTTCCAACTTGAGTTGGTGGTGAGGAAGGCAAATGCGGTTAGCATTCATTGCCACAGGCAAGTATGGAGGCCAAGTCATTGGGTCTATTTAAGGCAGAGATTGATAGATTCTTCATTAGTCCCAGCATGAAGATATACGGGGAGAAGGCAGGAGATTGGGCTACGAGAGAAAATGCTCAGCCATGATGAAATGGAGGAACAGACTCTATGGGACAAATGTACTAATTCTGTCCCCATATCTTATAGTCTTATATGCTGGTCAAAACTAAATGCTAAATTTTTGAGCCTAAATTTTACACACGTTCTCTACTGGCATCTCTCTGAAACAGAGGTAATTACAGTCTCAAATACTAATATATTTTCAATTGCCTATGCTAATAAAATCACATTATTTAGGACCACAAGATATAGAATTAGGCTATGGCTTGGCCTCCACAACCATTTTTTGCAATTAACTTCATCTTCTGCCTACAGAAATTCCTCTTCTTCTCTGTTCTAAAGGGACGTTATTTTACTCTGAGGCTGTATCCTCTGGTCCTAGGCTCTCTCACTACTGGAAACATCCTCTCCTCTGGACCCTGTTCAACTCCAATACAACTTAGAAATAAGGCCAAAAACTATTCACAATGCTCCAAATGAGGACTAATATCTTATAAAGCCTCAGCATTAGTTTCTGCTTTCATATTCTAATTCTCTTTAAATGAATGTCAAAATTGCATTTGCCTTCCTTACTACCAACTCAACTTGCAAGTCAGCCTTTAGGGAATCTTGCATTAGGACTCCCAAGTCCCTTTGCACTTCTGATTTCCGAATTCTCACCATATTTAGGAAACAGTCAATGTCTTTATTCCTGCTATACAAATACATATACTTTCCTATGCAGTATTCTTTCTGCCATTCTTCCACCTACCCAGGTCCTCCTGTAGACTCCCTGCTTCCTCAACACTATCTGCTCCTCCACTTATTTTTGTATAATCCACAAACTTGGCACAACGCCATCAATTCCATTATTCAGATCACTAACAAATGGAAGAAAAATTGTGAAGACCAACTCACCACTAACCCCTGGCAGCCAACCAGACAAGGCCCTCTTGATTCCTTCTGCCAGTCAGTCAATCTACATGGGGGGTGGGGGGGAGAGGGACAAAATCCCCTCTCACCTTAAATGCACGCTCTGAAAAAAGATAAAATCTGTCTACTCTACCTATGCCTTTCATTATCTTATAAACTTCTGTTAGGTCTTCCCCAGCCTCTGCTGCTCCAGAATAAACAACGAAAGTTTGTCCAACTTCTGTAGCACATGCCATCTAATCCAGGTGGCATCCTGGTAAACCTCTTCTGCACCCTCTCCAAAGCCTCCACATCCGTCCTGTTATGGGGCAACTATAAATAAATGCAGTACTCCAGATGAGGCCCAACCAGAGTTTTATTTGTACCTAAATTAGATTTGAAAAAGATTCCTAACATTTTAAAGCATGGAATTTATTTACTAAAAGCATCACAATTTAAGACTTTTGTTAAGTAACTGGATAGTAAGTTATTTATGTCATTACAGAAGATATTTTGGGTGGGATAACCCAGTGAGGCCATACAGGAAGAACTTAGAAATAGAAAGTGTGTGGTTATTCTGACAGAATTGTATTATAGGTTCCCCAGCTGTCAGAGGGAATTGTAGGAACAGATATGTAGAGACTGAAGTTATTTGGAAACATAATAGGGCTAACTATTAGTCAGCATGGCTTTGACTTGGACTGATGGAAGTTGTGTCTGTCAAATCTCTTTAGACTTTGAGATTAGATGGGGGTCGAGCAACAGATGTTGTTTATATGTACGTTAGCAAGATCTCTTATGACAGGCTCTCTGGAATGTTACATCCAGGGGGAGATTATGGATTGGATTCATGATTGGTTCGGTGGTAGGAAGCAGAGAGTGATGGATGAGGACTGCTTCTCATATTTGAGGCCCATGTCTGGTGGTGTACCACAGGGGTCAGTACTGGAACCTTTGTTTGTAATGTATATGCACAATTTGAATGTGAATGTAAGTTTGTGGAAGATACCAAAGTAGATGGTTATGAAAAGTTCCAGGAGGGTCTTGATCAGCTAGGCATGTGGGCTGAGGATTGGCAAATGGCTTCCGATACTGATAACTATGAGGTATTGCATCTCGGTAGATCTTTTACAGTGTATGGTAGGGCCCTGCTGAGTGTTGTGGAACAGAAAGACCTAGAAGTAGAAATGCATATTTTGCTGAAAGCAGCGTCACAGGTAGATAGGGTGGTGAATAAGGTGCTCAGCCTGCTGGCCTCATCAGTCAGCACACTGAATATGGTTGTTAGAAAGTTATGAAGTCACACTCAGGAGTACTGTGTACAGTTTGTGTCACCCTATTTTTGCAAAAAATGTTATTAAACTAGAAAGAATATAGAAAGGATTTTGCCTGGATTTAGGGGTCTGAGCTATAAGAGGAAGTCAGAATCACACGCTGGCTTAGTATCACCGTCTTAATTGGCATGAAATTTGTTGTTTTGCAGCAGCAGTACAGTGCAAATACATAAAATTATTATACATTACAATAAATAAGTACCACTAAAAAGAATGAGGTAATAGTCATGGACCATTCAGAAATCTGATGTCGGGGGAAAGGAGCTGTTTGGAAATCACTGAGTGCAAGTCTGCAGGTTGCTAGGACTTTACTGTCTGGAATGTAGGAGATTGAGTGACTTGATGGAGGTATACAAGATCACCAGCAGCATCGACAAGGTTAAAGCATGCAGACTTTTTCCCCAGAGAGCAGGTGCTGAAAACAGAAGAACATGGGTTTAAGATCAGAGGTGGGACACTTAAAAGGGACATCAGGGGCAGCTGCTCCACAAAAAAGGTGGTGCATATTTGGAATGAGCTGCCAGAAATACAGGTTGTTGGCATGAACGAGTCAGGCTATAAAACTCTTAAACGCTCAATACTTCCAGAATTAGGTTCCAGATGCAGTTGTAACTTGTTACCAAGGTTTATAAATGTTCCCAAACCTAATAGGCCATTACATCCTGAAGCACAGTACATCATTCTGTGAGAACAGGCTAATCTGCAACTGATTTGCGAAAGATTTGCCCCTTAATCCCAGTTAGATTAGTAAAAATTAATCTGGGATTTGAAGTTTAACAACTCACCTAGTATAAACAAACATTTACATAAGACTTTCAAACCTGCTATTCTTTAAATTCACTAAAAAAGTTCTGGCTCTTTTATTTATTCTCTCTGGCCCTACATTCCTCCTTAGAACACCTGGAGAATAAAGACACATACGTAAGGCTCCTTTTCATTGACTACAGCTCTGCCTTTAATACCATCATTCCATATAAACTGATTCCTAAGCTCCGGAACCTGGGCCTTAGCACTCAGATCTGCAGCTGGATCTTCAACTTCCTCACAGACAGGACCCAGGCTGTAAAAATAGGGAACAAGCTCTCCTCTACAATCACTCTGAGCACCGGTGCCCCACAAGGCTGTGTACTTAGCCCCCTGCTGTACTCACTGTACACCCATGATTGTGTAGCCAAGTTTCCATCAAACTCAATATATGTTTGCTGGTGACACCACAATTGTAGGGCGTATCTCGGCTAATGATGAGTTTGAGTACAAAGAGGAAATTAAGAACCTGGTGGCATGGTGCAAAGACAATAACCTATCCCTCAACGTTAGCAAGACAAAGGAATTGGTTGTTGGCTTCAGAAGGAGTAGCGGACTGCACGACCCCCCCTTACATCGGTGGTGCGCAAATGGAACAGGTCAAAAGCTTTAAGTTCCTCGGGGTCAATATCACAAATGACCTGACTTGGTCCAGCCAAGCAGAGTTCACTGCCAAGAAGGCCCACCAGCGCCTTTACTTCCTGAGAAAGCTAAAGAAATTTGGCCTGTCCCCTAAAACCCTCACTAATTTTTATAGATGCACCGTAGAAAGCATTCTCCTAGGGTGTATCACAACCTGGTATGGAAGTTGTCCTGTCCAAGACTGGAAGAAGCTGCAGAAGATCGTGAACACACCCCAGCACATCACATAAACTAATCTTCCATCCTTGGACTCACTTTACACCGCACGCTGTTGGAACAGTGCTGCCAGGATAATCAAGGACACGACCCACCCAGCCAACACACTTTTCGTCCCTCTTCCCTCCGGGAGAAGGCTCAGGAGCTTGAAGACTCGTATGGCCAGATTTGGGAACAGCTTCTTTCCAACTGTGATAAGACTGCTGAGTGGATCCTGACCCTGATCTGGGCCGTACCCTCCAAACACCCGGGACCTGCCTCTCGTTTTTTTGCACTACCTTACTTTCCCTTTTCTATTTATGATTTATAATTTAAATTTTTCCTATTTACTATCGATTTGTACTCCAGGGAGCACAAAGTGCAGAATCAAATATCGCTGTGATGATCGTACGCTCTGGTATCAATTGTTTGGCGACAATAAAGTATTTATTTTTAAGCTGCCCTATAATTTAGGCTTAATATTTGTAACATTTGCAATTTTCTACCCCAAATGGCCATACTAAAGTATTAACATAAGAAACAGGAGCAGGAGTCGGCCATCTGGCCCATCGAGCCTGCTCCCCCATTCGATAAGATCATGGCTGATCTGGCAATGGACTCATCTCCACCTACCTGCCTTTTCCCCATAACCCTTAATTAGCCTGCTATGCAAAAATCTATCCACCCTTGGCTGAAATACATTTACTGAGGTAGACTCCACAGCTTCATTGGGCAGAGAATTCCACAGATTCACCACTCTCTGGGAAAAGCAGTTCCTCCTCATCTCCATCCTAAATTTACTCCCCTGAATCTTGAGGCTATGTCCCCCAGTTCTAGTCTCACCTACCAGTGGAACCAACTTTCCTGCCTCTATCTTATCTATCCCTTTCATAGTTTTATATGTTTCTATAAGATCTCCTCTCATTCTTCGGAATTCCAGTGAGTACAGTCCCAGGCGACTCAATCTCTCCTCATAGTCTAACCCCCTCATCTCTGGAATCAACCTAGTGAACCTCCTCTGCACCTCCTCCAAAGCCAGTATATCCTTCAAGTGAGCAGACCAGAACTGTATACAGTACTAGACACTAAACACTAGAATACTGCAGCACAGTACAGGCCCTTCGGCCCTCGATATTGTGCCGACCCATACATTCCTTTAAAAAAGTACTAAACCCACACTGCCCCGTAACCCTCTATTTTTCTTTCATCCATGTGCCTGTCCAAGAGGCTCTTAAATACTTCTATTGTTTTAGCCTCCACCACCATCCCAGGCAAGTCATTCCAGGCACCCACAGCCCTCTGTGTAAAAAACTTACCCCTGATGTCTCCCCTAAACGTCCCTCCCTTAACTTTGTACATATGCCCTCTGGTGTTTGCTATTCGTGCCCTGGGAAACAGGTACTGGCTATCCACCCTATCTATGCCTCTCATAATCTTGTAGACCTCTATCAAGTCTCCTCTCATCCTTCTATGCTGCAAAGAGAAAAGTCCCAGCTCTGCTAACCTTGCCTCATAAGACTTGTTTTCCAATCCAGGCAACATTCTGGTAAATCTCCTCTGCATCCTCTCCATAGCTTCCACTTTCTTCCTATAATGAGGTGACCAGAATTGAACACAATACTCTAAGTGTGGTCTCACCAGAGATTTGTAGAGTTGCAACATGATCTCTCTACTCTTGAACTCAATCTCCCTATAAATAAAGTCTAGCATCCCATAGGCCTTCTTAACTATCTTATCAACCTGTGCAGCAACCTCGAGGGATGTATGGATTTGAGCCCCAAGGTCCCTCTGTTCATCCACACTCTTAAGTAACCAACCATCAACCCTATACTCAGCCTTCTGGTTTGTCCTTCCAAAATGCATCACCTCATACTTATCCGGATTGAACTCCATCTGCCACTTTTCTGCTCAACTCTGCATCCTGTCTATATCTTGTAACCTTCGACAACCTACAGCTCCATCCACAACTCCTCCAATCTTCGTGTCATCCGCAAACTTACTCACCCATCCTTCTGCCTCTTCATCCAGGTCATTTTTTAAAAATCACAAAGAGCCGGGGTTCCAGGACAGATCCTTGCAGCACTTCACTAGTCACCGACCTCCAGGCAGAATACTTTCCTTCCACTACTACCCTCTGCTTTCTTCCTTTAAGCCAATTTTTTATCCAAACAGCCAAGGTTCCACTAATCCCATGCCTCATGACTTTCTGGATAAGTCTCTCGTGGGGGACCTTGTCAAATGCCTTGATAAAAACCATGTAGACCACACCTACCACCCCACCCTCATCAATTTCTTTTGTTAACTCTTCAAAAAACTCAATTAGGCTCGTGAAGCACGACCTTCTCTTCACAAAGCCATGTTGATTATCCTTGAGTAGACTCCAAGTGCTCGTAGATCCTATTCTTAAGAATCCTTTCCAATAGTTTGCAGACCACCGACATAATACTCACTGGTCTATAGTTCCCAGGATTCTCCCTATTACCTTTTTTAAACAAGAGAACTACATTTGCCATTCTCCAATCCTCTAGCACCACCCCTGCAGCCAAAGAGGATTCAAAGATCATAGCTACTGCTCCAGCGATCTCTTCTCTCACTTCCCACAGCAACCTGGGGTATATCACGTCCGGTCCTGGGGATTTATCAATCTTTTAAGAAGACTCAACACTTCTTCTTCCTTAATCTCCACATTGTGCAGCACACAGACCTGTTCTATTTCGACCCCACCCTGATCAAGGTCCTTTTCACTTGTGAATACTGAAGCAAAATATTCATTTAGGACCTCTCCAACCTCCTCTGCCTCCAGGCACATGTTGCCTTCTTTATCCTTTAGCAGCCCTACTTTCATTCTTGTCTTCCTTCTGTTCTTCACATACACATAGAACACCTTGGGGTTCTCCTTAATCCTACATGCTAAGGCCTTCACGTGCCCCCTTCGAGCTCTCCTAAGTCCTTTCTTAAGCTCCTTCCTGGCTACCCTATATTTCTCATGAGCCCCTCTTGCTTCCTGCTTCTTATATCTAACATATGCTTCCTTCTTCCTCTTGACGAATTGCCTCACATGTTTCGTCAGCCACGGTTCCCTTTTCCTACCATTTTTCCCTTGTCTCAGTGGGACAAACCTATCCTGAACCCAGCACAAGTGGTCCCTACACTTCCTCAACATTACTTCTGTGCTTTCACCCTCGAACATCTGTTTCCAATTTACTCTTGCTAGTTCCTGCCTCATCCCTTCATAGTTAGCCCTTCCCCAGTTAAGCACTTTCCCATTTGGTCTGTTTTTATCCTTTTCCATACCAATGCTGAAACTAAGGGAGTTGTGGTCAATCTCACCAAAATGCTCCCCCACCAAGAAGTCTGCCACCTGTCCAGGTTCATTATCCAGAACTAGATCCAGTATGGTCTCTCCTCTCGTCGGCCAGTCCACATACTGTGTCAGGAATCGTTCTTGAACACACCTGACAAATTCAGCCCTATCTATCCCCCTTGCAGTCAGGAGGTGCCAGTCAATATGAGGGAAGTTGAAATCACCCATAACTACAACCCTGTATTTCCTGCACCATTCTAAAATCTGCCTGCTTATCTGCTCTTTGGTGTCCTGAGGGCTATTTGGGGGCCTATGGACTACTCCCAGCACAGTGATTGATCCCTTCCTATTTCTGACTCCCACCCACACCGACTCAGTGGACACTCCCTCTTTAGCGTCCTCCCTTTCTATAGCCATGATACTATCCCTGACCAGTAATGCTACTTCTCCCCCCGCCCCCTCCCCCCCCCCGGCTTTCTACCTCCCATCCTATTCCTTTTAAAACACCTAAACCCCGGTACCTGCATCAGCTAATCCTGTCCTTCTTCCAGCCAAGTTTCAGTAACGGCTACAACATCGTAGTTCCATGTACTGATCCATTCTCTAAGTTCATCCCCTTTATTCCTAATACTCCTAGCATTGAAATAGACACATTTCAACCCCTTTAACTGGCTACGTTTGTGTTCTGTCCCCTGCTTGTCCTTCCTCACCAACTCAGAGCACATAGCATCATGCTCTTGTCCTTCTACCCTAATCTCTGCACTCACATTCTGATTCCCACCCCCCTGCCAAACTAGTTTAAACCCTCCCCAACAGCTCTAGCAAACCTGCCTGCCAGGATATTGGTCCCTTTCTAGTTCAGGTGCAGCCTGTCCTTTTTGTGCAGGTCAGATCTTCCCCAGAAGAGATCCCAATGATCCAGAAATCTGAACCCCTGCCCCCTGCACCAACTCTTCAGCCACACATTCATCTACCATAACTTCCCTCTCTGTCTTGTGGCACAGGCAGCAATCCCGAGATTACCACCCTTGAGGTCCTGCTTTTTAACTTCTTTCCTAACTCCCTATATTCTTCAGGACCTCATACCTACTCCTATCTATGTCATTGGTCCCCACGTGGACCATGACATCTGGCTGCTCACCCTCTCTCCTGAGAATACCGAGAACTCGATCCGAGTTATCGCAGACCCTGGCACCAGGGAGGCAACAGACCATCCGGGATTCTTGAGCTCTCCCACAGAACCTCTTATCTGTCCAACTATACAGTTGCAGCATAACCTCCCTGCTCTTAAATTCAATCCCTCTAGCAATGAAGGCCTTCTTGATAGCCTGCTGCATCTGCAAACCAATCTTTTGCGATTCATGCACAAGCACTCCCAAGTCCTTCTGCACAGCAGCATGTTGCAATCTTTTACCATTTAAATAATAATCTGATCTTCCATTTTGCCTTCCAAAATGGATCACCTTGCATTTACCGACATTGTACTGCATCTGCCAAGACCCTTGCTCACTCACTTAACCTATCTATATATATCTTTCTGCAGACTCTCCGCACAATTTACTTTTCCACTCAATTTAGTGTCATCAGTAAACAAAGACACACTACACTCAGTCCATCTACCAGATCATCAATGTATATTGTGAATAGTTGCAGGACCAGCACCAACCTCTGTGCACACCACTCACTGATTGCAAACCAGAGAAACACCCATGAATCCCAACTCACTGCTTTCTATTGGTTAACCAATCCCCTATCCATGCTAATACATCACCCTCAACTCCATACATCCTCATCTTATGGATAAGTCTTTTATGTAGCACCTTACTGAATGCCTTCTGGAAATCCAAGTAAATAACACCCAGCTGTTCCCTGCTGTCCTCAAAGAACTCCAGTAAGTTTGTCAAACAGGACCTGCCTTTGCTGAATCCACGCTGCATCTGCACAATGGATCCATTTCTTTCCAGATGCCTCGGTATTTCTTCTTTAATGATAGCTTCAAGCATTTTCCCAACTACAGATGTTAAAATAACTGACCTATAGTCACCTGCCTTTTGCCTACATCCTTTTTTTGAACAGTGGCATGACATTCGCCACCTTCCAATCTGCCAGAGTCCAGAGAATTTTGGTAAATTATCACCAAAGCCTCAACCATAACCTCTGTCGGGACCAGGGGACTTGTGTATCTTTAGGCCCACAACTTTGCTCAGTCAGCATTACCTCTTTAGTGATAGCTACTTTATCTAGGTCCTCACTTCCCATCGTATCCATATAATCTCTCTTTGGCATGTTAGACATGTCCCCACCATGAAGACTGATACAAAAGTCATTCAAAGCATCTGCCATTTCCTCATTACCCATTATCAATTCCCCCTTCTCATCCTCGAAGGAATCTAGGTTCACTTTGGCCATCCTTTCCGCTCTATACAATTATAAAAATTTTGGCTATCCATTTTTATACCTTGTGCTAGTTTATTTTCATAATCTAGCTTCCCTTTCTTTATTGCTTGCTTAGTGGTTGTTTGTTGCTTTTTAAAGTTTTCCCAATCCTCTGGTTTCCCACTACTTTTGGCAACTTTGTATGCACAAGATTTTAATTTGACGCCTTCCTTTACTTCCTTAGTTATCAATGGCTGGCTCTCCCCACCCTTACTATCCTTGATTTTAAGTGGAATATAATTTTGTTGAGCACCGTGAAAAATTTATTTTAAAGTCTTCTATTGTTCCCAGTCTACCCTATCCAACCCCTCCCTCATCCCGTTGTAGTTTCCCTTGTTTATGCGTAATACACTGGTTTTAAATCGCTATTGCACCCTCTATTTGTATGAGAAACTCAGTCGTACCATGATCACTCTTTCCAAGAGGATCCCCAACTACAAGATCATTAATTTTACCTGTCTGGTTGCATAGGACCAGATCCAAGGTAGCATGTTCCTTGCAGGTTCAGTAACATGCTGTTTAAGAAAGTTATCACAAATGCATTCTATGATGTCTCAAGACTGCCTTGACCAACTTGATTCATCCAATCTATGTGCAAGTTAAAGTTCCCCATAATTGCTATTCCATTCTTTCATGCCTCAAATATTTCTCGGTTTATTGTCTGTGCCACTGTAATGTAACTAGTCGGTGACCAATGGACAACTCCCACCAGTGATTTTTTTTCCCGCCTTTACTATCCCTAATCTCTACCCAAATTCAATATTCTGCTATTTTATTTCATCTCTATCACATCCTTAATTAAAAGAGCTACCCCACCTCCCTTACCTTCCTGCCTATCCTTCTGTATTACCTGATGTCTTTGGATATTTAATTCCCAATCCTCTCCACCATGCAATCACATTTCTGTAATGACCACTAAATCATCCCCCTTTGTACTGATTTGTGCCACAAGTTCATTGACCTTGTTATAAATACCACGGGCATTCAGATAAAGTGCCCTTACACTCATTGTGCCTTTAAAATCTAGTCATCTTTGTCTCTTTTGCACTTGACTTTTCTGCACTCCACCCTTTTCTCTTAACTTTTTAATCTTAGTCCACTTTTCTCTTTTACTTTATCCATACTTCTGCAATCTGTTGAACACCCGCCCCCCCCTCCCTCATACTATTTAGTTTAAAGCCCTATCCACAACCCTAGTTACGCATTTCGCCAGGATCCAGGTCCCATCACAGTTCCCCCCACTTTCTTTCTTCCATGGCCTCTGTCTCTTTCACCAATCAGCTTCGCAGCTCTTTGCTTCATCCCTCCACTTCAGGTTTCACCTACCACCTGGTGTTTCTCTCTCCCCTCCCTGATGGGAAGATGGGGTAAATCTACTCCTCAGCTTTTTTCCTCCAGTCCTGCCAAAGGGTTTCGGCCCAGAAAGTTGACTGTACTCTTTTCCATAGATGCTGGCTGGCCTGCTGAATTCCTCCAGAATTCTGTGTGTGCTGCTCAGTTTTCCAGCATCTGCAGATTTTCTCATGTTTGTGAAATTCATACCAATGGTGTTATGGCAGTGGATGGATTGCGTGCATTACAACTGAACCAATGGTACAGACTTCAATGCAGATCCTCAACTATTAAAAAAAACTGCGGACTGATGGACTGTTTGAGCAACAGCTCTGGTCATCAGATCAAGCGAAACAGCCGCCTCTTGAAGCCCCTTCACGTGTTGCACAACCTAAGCCTGAACATGGAGGAGACAAAGGAAATTATCGTGGACTTCAGGAAGGTGCAGACGAACCATTACCCTCCACAAATACAGGTCTCCTCCACAGAGCGAGTTAATTGCACCAAGTTCCCGGGAGTTCACATCATGGATGACCTCACCTGGTCCCTTATTATCACCTCCCTGAACAAGGTGGCATAGCAGCACCTCCAGTAAGGTTCCCACCCTGCCTCCCCATCTTAACTGTGTTTTACAGGAGCACTATTGAAGCATCCTGACAAGTTGCATCAACATCTGGTATGGGAGCAGTCAAGCATTGGACCAGCAGTCCCTATAAAGGACTGTGAGAACAGCTAAGGGGATCATAGGGTTCTCCTTATCATCCATCAGGGACATTGATCAGGAGCGCTGCATACACAGGGCCCTTAGTATTATTAAATATGCTCCAAAATTAAGGAGACATTTTGTGCAGGAAGGAAGCCAGTAATTATTTCTGGGTGTCGGCAAGGACAACCTTTCTCCATAAAGCAGAACTGAGTGTGAACGTTTGAAAAGAAACTGTTCCTTCTAATCCACAATGCCACCAAGGTTTCACTTAATGGTTGCCACAGCAAACTATACATCAACACACTACAGATAAAGGCTTGTATTCAATCTAGTGGCCTGATCCCACTAAGAGGAAATATTCTAACAAGATATAATATGACTCACTGTGTGGAATGGAAATATTTATTTTAAGGCCACAGAAATCACAGATAACGCCTCAGAATGTAGTCTCTGGCATAACAAGTAATTAGCCAAAGTGCTGTGAGGGAGCCTTTACACAAAGGCCCTTGGTTATTATTACAACTCTAAATCAAAAAAGATTGTGAACCTAGGGACCTCTCCCCTCAGTGTTATGCTACTTTGGTTACTCAAGACCAAAACAAAGAAAAAATAAATTGTCAAACAACAGGAATTCTGCAGATGCTGGAAATTCAAGCAACACACATAAAAATTGCTGGTGAACGCAGCAGGCCAGACAGCATCTCTAGGAAGAGGCGCAGTCGACGTTTCAAGCCGAGACCCTTCGTCAGGACTAACTGAAGGAAGAGTGAGTAAGGGATTTGAAAGTTGGAGGGGGAGGGGGAGATCCAAAATGATACGAGAAGACAGGAGGGGGAGGGATGGAGCCAAGAGCTGCACAGTTGATTGGCAAAAGGGATATGAGAGGATCATGGGACAGGAGGCCGAGGGAGAAAGAAAGGGGGAGGGGGGAAGCCCAGAGGATGGGCAAGGGGTATAGTGAGGGGGACAGAGGGAGAAAAAGGAGAGTGAGAGAAAGAATGTGTGTATATAAATAACGGATGGGGTACGAGGGGGAGGTGGGGCAATAGCGGAAGTCAATGTTCATGCCATCAGGTTGGAGGCTACCCAGATGGAATATAAGGTGTTGTTCCTCCAACCTGTGTGGCTTCATCTTTACAGTAGAGGAGGCCGTGGATAGACATGTCAGAATGGGAATGGCATGTGGAATTAAAATGTGTGGCCACTGGGAGATCCTGCTTTCTCTGGCGGACAGAGCGTAGGTGTTCAGCAAAACGATCTCCCAGTCTGCATCGGGTCTCACCAATATATAGCAGGCCACATCAGGAGCACCAAACGCAGTATATCACCCCAGCCAACTCACAGGTGAAGTGTCACCTCACCTGGAAGGACTGTCTGGGGCCCTGAATGGTGGTAAGGGAGGAAGTGTAAGGGCATGTGTAGCACTTGTTCCGCTTACAAGGATATGTGCCAGAAGGGAGATCAGTGGGGAGGGATGGGAGGGATGAATGGACAAGGGAGTTGCGTAGGGAGCGATCCTTGTGGAAAGCAGTGGGGGGAGGGAAAGATGTGCTTGGTGGTGGGATCCCGTTGGAGGTGGCGGAAGTTACGGAGAATTATATGTTGCACCCGGAGGCTGGTGGGGTGGTAGGCGAGGACCAGGGGAACCCTATTCCTAGTGGGGTGGCAGAAGGATGGAGTGAGAGCAGATGTGCGTGAAATGGGGGAGATGCGTTTGAGAGCAGAGTTGATGGTGGAGGAAGGGAAGCCCTTTTCTTCAAAAAAAGAGGACATCTCCCTCGTCCTGGAATGAAAAGCCTCATCCTGAGAGCAGATGCGGCGGAGACAGAGGAATTGCGAGAAGGGGATGGCATTTTTGCAAGAGACAGGGTGAGAAGAGGAATAGTCCAGATAGCTGTGAGAGTCAGTAGGCTTATAGTAGACATCAGTAGATAAGCTGTCTCCAGAGATAGAGACAGAAAGATCTAGAAAGGGGAGGGAGGTGTCGGAAATGGACCAGGTAAACTTGAGGGCAGGGTGAAAGTTGGAGGCAAAGTTAATAAAGACAACGAGCTCAGCATGTGTGCAGGAAGCAGCGCCAATGCAGTCGTCGATGTAGCAAAGGAAAAGTAGGGGACAGATACCGGAATTGGTACGGAACATAGATTGTTCCACAAAGCCAACAAAGAGGCAGGCATAGCTAGGACCCATGCAGCTGTCCATAGTTTGGAGGAAGTGGGAGGAACCAAAGGAGAAATTATTAAGAGTAAGGACTAATTCCGTTAGACGGAGCAGAGTGGTGGTAGAAGGGAACTGATTAGGTCTGGAATCCAAAAAGAAGCGGAGAGCTTTGAGACCTTCCTGATGGGGGATGGAAGTATATAGGGACTGGACATCCATGGTGAAAATAAAGCAGTGGGGGCCAGGGAACTTAAAATCATCGAAAAGTTTAAGAGCGTGAGAAGTGTCACGAACATGGGTAGGAAGGGATTGAACAAGGGGGGATAAAACCGTGTCGAGGTATGCAGAAACGAGTTCGGTGGGGCAGGAGCAAGCTGAGACAATAGGTCTGCCAGGACAGGCAGGTTTGTGGATCTTGGGTAGGAGGTAGAAACGGGAAGTGCGAGGTGTGGGAACCATAAGGTTGGTAGCAGTGGATGGGAGATCCCCTGAGCGGATAAAGTCGGTGATGGTGTAGGAGACAATGGCCTGGTGCTCCTTAGTGGGGTCACGATCGAGGGGTAAATAAGAGGTATCCGCGAGTTGTCGCTGTGCCTCGGCAAGGTAGAGGTCAGTGCGCTGGACTACAACAGCACCCCCCTTATCGGCAGGTTTAATAGTAAGGTTAGGATTAGTGCGGAGGAAGTGGAGAGCAGAGCATTTGGAAGGAGTAAGGTTGGAATGGGAACAAGGTGCGGTGAAGTCGAGACGGTTGATGTCCCGTCGGCAGTTAGCAATAAAGAGATGCAGGGCAAGCAGAAGAGCAGAGCGGGGTGTCCATGAAGAGGAGGAGGGTTGAAGACAGGAGAAGGGGTCATCGGCGGGGGTGGAAGAGTCCTTGCCGAAGAAGTAGGCTCGGAGACGGCAGAAGAACAGTTCCGCATCATGGCGAACGCGGAACTCGCTGAGGTGTGGGCGAAGGGGGACAAAGTTGAGGCCCTTACTGAGGACAGAGCGTTCTGCCTCCGACAGTTGAAGGTCAGAGGGGATGGTAAAGACCCGGCACGGATGAGAGCTGGGATCAGAGGGGGGACGGGGGAGGCTGGGGGTGTCAGTGGAGAGGGGAGGGTTGGGGTGAGAGGAAGATGGAGCCTCAGAGGGCCCAGGAGCTGACGATGGGATCTGAGGGAGACGGGGTTGCAGAGTAGTGGTGGGGGAAGGGGAGATGGGAGTAACAATAGCAGCACATAAAGACCCGGCTTGGAGTTCAAGGCTGGAGTCCAGTTGGTGGTTGCGCAATCGCTTTGAAGGTGTCCATGGTCGTTGCTGGAGTCTGGGTTTTGAATAGACCCTGAGGTGTTGGAGCCAGCAAGATCAAAGGCAGAAGCCGCAATCTGAAATTCATGCCTGCAAGCGTCCGGGCCAGCAGGCTCTGGGCTCTGCAGATGTAGGATCTTGGGATCTTTGCCTAACATGCCAAGTCAAAAAAACGGCGATTGCAGGCATGGATCCGACGGAGGATGAAATAATGGGTAGGACCATTACAGACTGCGAAGAAAGTGTCACAAAGGTGTGGAAGGGTCTGGGATAGGGACACCAAATACCTCCTCATGGCGGAGAGGGTCGCCTTCAGAGCTTGACGAGAGAAGTGACGAGAGGCAGAGTCAATAAAATGTGAGTACCTGGGATCCTCAGAAGGTCCAAATTGAGAGGCTCGGAAACGAATCCTAAAGCCAACTGGAGTAAGTTACATAGAAACATAGAAAATAGGTACAGGAGTAGGCCATTCGGCCCTTCGAGCCTGCACCGCCATTCAGTATGATCATGGCTGATCATCCAACTCAGAACCCTGTACCAGCCTTCCCCCCATTCCCCCTGATCCCTTTAGCCACAAGGGCCATATCTAGCTCCCTCTTAAATATAGCCAATGAACTGGCCTCAACTGTTTCCCGTGGCAGAGAATTCCACAGATTCACCACTCTCTGCATGAAGAAGTTTTTCCTAATCTCAGTCCTAAAAGGCTTCCCCTTTATCCTCAAACTGTGATCCCTCGTTCTGGATTTCCCCAACATCAGGAACAATCTTCCTGCATCGAGCCTGTCCAATCCCTTTAGGATTTTGATGTTTCAATAAAATCCCCCCACAATCTTCTAAATTCCAACGAGTATAAGCCTAGTCGATCCAGTCTTTCATCATATGAAAGTCCTGCCATCCCAGGAATCAATCTGGTGAACTTCCTTTGTACTCCCTATATGGCAAGGATGTCTTTCCTCAGATTAGGGGACCAAAACTGCACACAATACTCCAGTCGTGGTCTCACCAAGGCCTTGTACAACTGCAGTAGTACCTCCCGGCTCCTGTACTCAATCTTCTTGCTATGAATGCCAGCATACCATTTGCCTTTTTCACCGCCTGCTGTACCTGCATGCCCACTTTCAATGACTGGTGTATGATGACACCCAGGTCTCGTTGCACCTCCCCTTTTCCTAATCAGTCACCATTCAGATAATAATCTGTTTTCCCGTTTTTGCCACCAAAGTGGATAACCTTCACATTTATCCACATTAAATTGCATCTGCCATGAATTTGCCCACTCACCCAACCTATCCAAGTCACTCTGCATCCTCTTAGCATCCTCCTCACAGCTAACACTGCCGCCCAGCTTCGTGTCATCCGCAAACTTGGAGATGCTGCATTTAATTCCCTCATCTAAGTCATTAATATATATTGTAAACAACTGGGGTCCCAGCACTGAGCCTTGCGGTACTCCACTAGTCACTGCCTGCCATTCTGAAAAGGTCCCGTTTATTCACACTCTTTGCTTCCTGTCTGTCAACCAATTCTCTATCCACATCAATACCTTACCCCCAATACCATGTGCTTTAAGTTTGCACGCTAATCTCCTGTGTGGGACCTTGTCAAAAGCCTTTTGAAAATCCAAATATACCACATCCACTGGATCTCCCCTATCGACTCTACTAGTTACATCCTCAAAAAATTCTATGAGATTCGTCAGACATGATTTTGCTTTCACAAATCCATGCTGACTTTGTCCGATGATTTCACCGCTTTCCAAATGTGCTGTTATCACACCTTTGATAACTGATTCTAGCATTTTCCCCACCACCGATGTCAGGCTCACCGGTCTATAATTCCCCAGTTTCTCTCTCCCTCCTTTTTTAAGAAGTGGGGTTACATTAGCCACCCTCCAATCCTCAGGAACTAGTCCAGAATCTAACGAGTTTTGAAAAATTATCACTAATGCATCCACTATTTCTTGGGCTACTTCCTTAAGCACTCTGGGATGTAGACTATCTGGCCCTGGGGATTTATCTGCCTTTAATCCCTTCAATTTACCTAACACCACTTCCCTACTAACACGTATTTCCCTCAGTTCCTCCATCTCACTGGACCCTCTGTCTCCTACTATTTCTGGAAGATTATTTATGTCCTCCTTAGTGAAGACAGAACCAAAGTAGTTATTCAATTGGTCTGCCATGTCCTTGCTTCCCATAATTAATTCACCTGTTTCTGTCTGTAGGGGACCTACATTTGTCTTAACCAATCTTTTTCTTTTCACATATCTATAAAAGCTTTCACAGTCAGTTTTTATGTTCCCTGCCAGTTTTCTCTCATAATCTTTTTTCCCCTTCCTAATTAAGCCCTTTGTCCTCCTCTGCTGGACTCCGAATTTCTCCCAGTCCTCAGGTGAGCCACTTTTTCTGGCTAATTTGTATGCTTCTTCTTTGGAATTGATACTATCCCTTATTTCCCTTGTCAGCCACGGGTGCACTACCTTCCTTGATTTATTCTTTTGCCAGACTGGGATGAACAATTTTTGTAGTTCATCCATGCGATCTTTAAATGCTTGCCATTGCATATCCACCGTCAACCCTTTAAGTGTCATTTGCCAGTGTATCTTAGCTAATTCACGTCTCATACCTTCAAAGTTACCCTTCTTTAAGTTCAGAACCTTTGTTTCTGAATTAACTATGTCACTCTCCATCATTCCACCATATTATGGTCACTCTTACCCAAAGGGGCCTCTCACGACAAGATTGCTAATTAACCCTTCCTCATTGCTCAATACCCAGTCTAGAACAGTCTGCTCTCTAGTTGGTTCCTCGACATGTTGGTTCAAAAAACCATCCCGCATACATTCCAAGAAATCCTCTTCCTTCGCACCCTTATCAACTTGGTTCACCCAAGCTGTATGTAGATTGAAGTCACCCATTATAACTGCTGTTCCTTTATTGCACACATTTCTAATTTCCTGTTTAATACCATCCCCAACCTCACTACTACTGTTAGGTGACCTGTACACAACTCCCACCAGCGTTTTCTGCCCCTTAGTGTTATGCAGCTCTACCTATATCGATTCCACATCCTCCCGGCTAATGTCCTTCCTTTCTATTGCATTTTTCTCCTCTCTAACCAGCAATGCTACCCCACCTCCTATTCTTTCATGTCTATCCTTCCTGAATATTGAATATCCCTGAACGTTGAGCTCCCATCCCTGGTCACCCTGGAGCCATGTCTCTGTGATCCCAACTATATCATATTCATTAATAACAAACTGCACTTTTAATTCATCCACCTTGTTACAAATGCTCCTTGCATTGACACCACAAGGCCTTCAGGCTCGCTTTTACAACACTCTTAGCCCTTATACAATTATGTTGAAAAGTGGCTCTTCTTGATTTTTGCCCTGGATTTGCCTGCCTGCCACTTTTACTTTTCACCTTACTACTTTTTGCTTCTACCCTCATTTTACACCCCTCTGTCTCTCTGCACTTGTTCCCATCCCTCTGTTGGTGACGGAGGCACGTTCCAAGAAAGGACGTATGGCTGTGATAGCGAGTCAGAGTCAAAATGTGGTCGAAAAGTTGAACAGCCGAAGAAATTACAGATGAGGAGCAGCATCTGCAGAATTCCTTGCGTTTGCCCATCACAGTTCAGGTGGATCCCTTTCCAATAGAACATCTCCCTCTTTCCCCAATAATGGTGCCAGTTTCCCATGAATTCAAAACCACTTCTCCCACACCAATCCTTGAACCACACATTTAACTCTCTAATCTTCTTAACCCTGTGCCAATTTGCACGTGGCTCAGATAGTAATCCAGATATTACCACCTAAGAGAATGAAGAAATATTTGAATCAAATGGGAAAGTGACCCAATAGCACAGAGTTGGCTAAGATCTAATTGAAAAGCAGAAAAGGTTCACATGCTTAAAGTGCAGAAACATGTACTGAGTCTTAAGGGCTAATATGCACATTATAAGAGCAGTGTTTGACAAGGTGTATTCTATTCAAAGTTTGACCTGGTCTTTTGTAGCAGCCTTTGTGCAGAATGAGATAATAGATAACCAGGACCTCAAATAAAGGAATATCAGATGCATGAGAACACCAGGGGGCTGTAAGCAGATGATCAAGCAGGAAAGGGGATGTCAGAAGCAAGTGATCTCATAGCTTGTCATATTGAATTAGTCAACAAGTGATAGCTGAATACCTGTAACAATGGAGATGCTTTACCTTATCTTTAAACATATATATAAATACCATAGTTTGTACAGAGAGGGAACCTATGGACTACACAATAAGCTGAGCAGGTCTCCCCCTTTCCCTCCAAGAGAAGATCAATTGAATAACTATCAACTAAAATGGATTATGAAAGACATATTGCTCCACACAATTTAGTCAGCTCTTATCATTGGTACCAGCCTCTTTAGTATTCAAGACATCTTCAAGGAACAGAGCCTTTGTCCATCATTAAAGATCACCACCATCCAGGACCTGCCCTGATCTCACTGTCACTGTCAGGAAGGAGGTAAAGAAGCCTGAAGGCACACAATCAGCAATTCAGGAACAGCTTCTTCCTCTCTGCCATCTGATTTCTAAATGGACATTGAACCCATGAACACTAGTTCACTATTTACTTATTTGTTATTTTTTACACTACTTATTTTAACGTAACTATATAATAGACATGCATATACTTAATGTAACTCAGATTGTTCCTATATTTATCATGTATTTCATTGTACCGCTGCCATAAAATTAACAGATTTCACGACGTATGCCGCTGATAATAAATATGATTCTGACAAATGCACAACTTATTCTCACTTCTACTTCGTTGAACCCCTTAATACTCAATGTCTGATCTTCACCCAACTTCATCCACCCTAACAACTAGACAGTAGTCACTTAAGAGTGGCCAGTTTACATTATGTAAACATGAAGGGTAATAATGCAAAAAAATTGTATTTTTGTAAGACAATATTTTATTATTTGTTCTCATGTCTCACGGTATGGGTGACAGTAATATTTTGTTTATCTTTAAACAAGAGCTTTAAGAAAATGGTCATCTTTCTCCTTGAACAGTAATTATGGGAGGTTGGTCAAGAAAGTCCAGTTGCTCAGCATTCAAGACAAGGTAGTACACTGGATTAGACATTGGTTTCATGGGAGAAGCAAGAGTGGTAGTAGATGATTGCCTCTCAATTTGTGGTTTACTGCAGGGATTGGTGCTGCATACGTTGTTGCTTGTCTTCTATGTCAACAGTCTATGACAATTTCGTAACAAGGATTATAAAATTTGCCGATGACACCAAAATTGGGAGGTGTAGTGGACAGCTAGGAACACTTATCAATATTTTCAGTGGGATCTGGACCAGTACAAAAATGGCAAATGGAATTTAATGCAGACAAGTATGAGGTGTTGCACTTTGGGAGGACCAACTACAGCAGGTCCAACAGTGCACAGGCTTCAGTAGGGCACTGATGAGTGTGGTAGAACAGAGGGATGTGGGATTCAGATCCGTAATTCCTTGGAAGTGGCATCTCTGGTACAGTAGATAGGATCATGAAGAAAGCTTTTCCCACATTGGTCTTATAAATCAATGTATTGAGTACAGGAGATGAGATGTTATGTTGAAATTAAATAAGACAGTGGTGGGGCCTAATTTGGAGTTCTGTGTGCAATTTTGGTCACCTACCTACAGGAAAGATGAAAGTAAGATTGAAAGGATGCAGAGAAAACTTACAAGGATGTTGCTGGGACTTGAAGACCTGAGTTATAGGGAGAGGTTGAATAGGTTCGGACTTCATTCCCTAGACCATAGAAGATTGTGGGGAGATTTGATAGAGATATACAAAATTATGTGGGGTATAGATAAGAGTAAACAGAACAGCTTTTTCCATTGGGTTGGATGAGGCTACAACCAGAGGTTGTGGGTTAAGGGTGAAAGGTGAAATGTTTAAAGGAACATGAGAGGAAACTTCTTCACTCAGAGGGTGGTAAGAGTGTGGAAAAAGCCACCAGCACAAGTGGTGGATGCGGGGTTGATTTCAACATTTAAGAGAAATTTTGACAGGTACATGGATGGAGGGGTGGTGGGGGGCTATGGAAGGCTACGTTCTGGGTGCAAGTTGATGGGAGTAGGCAGCATAATGGTTCAGCATGGATTAGATGGGCCAAAGGGGCTGTTTCTGTGCTGTAGTGTTCTAGGACTATAGAATAATTCCTTCAGCAACGGCTTAGCAGTGCAAAGCTGTCCTCCGGCCGTAATCATCCATTTATTATTCAGCGACTTCAGCTTCTGCTGGAATAGAAAAACAGTTTACAGTCTTCTCAATGAACCCAGCAGTGCTTGGTAAATCTTCAGTTTATACTGTTGTAATTACTTGAACACCAATTATGGTATAACAGTTACCCAAGGTGTTTCCTTTATGAAATGTGCATTTTTAAATATTTTTATATGGCACCTTTAACAACAGCAAAATATAGTTGCAAGAAAAAGTTTGTGACCCCTTTGCAATTACATGGTTCCCTGCATTAATTACTCATAAAATGTGATCTGATCTTCATCTAAGTCACAATAATAGACAAACACTGCCAAACGAATAACACAAACAATTGTACTTTTCATGGTTTTATTGAAGACACCATTTAATTATTCACAGGCGGGAAAAACTATGTGAACCCTTGTATTTAATAAATGGTAGAACCTCCTTTAGCAGCAATAACCTCCACAAATTATCTCCCGTAGCTGCTGAGCAGGCTTGCACAATGGTGAGGAGGAATTTTAAAGCATTCCTCCATATAAAACTGTTTCAATTCATCAATATTTTTGGGGTACCTTACATGCACAGCCTCTTCAGGTCATACCACAACATCTCAGTTGGGTTAATGTCTGGACTCTGACTTGGCCATTCCAAAACACAAATTTTCTTCTTTTCAAACCATTTTGCTGTTGATTTACTCTTGTGTTTCAGGTCATTCTTGTTGCATCATCCAACTTCTATTCAGCTTCAGGTGAACGGACAGCTACCCTGACATCCTCCTGTAAAATACCTTGAGACAATTTGAATTCATTGTTCCCTCAGTGACTGCAAGCTGTCCAAGCAGTGACTCAGCAAATCAGCCCAAACCATGATATTCCTTCCACCATGCTTCACAGTTGGGATGAGGTTTTGGCATTGTTGTGCTGTGCCCTTTTTCCTTCAAACATGGCAGTGTGCATTTCTGCCAAAAGTTCCACTATTGTCTCATCTGTCCATAGAACATTGTCCCAGAAGTATTGTAAAACATCCAGGTGATCTTTTGCAAACTTGAAATGCAGCAAAGATTTTTTTGGAGAGCAGTAGTTTCTTCCATGGTGTCCTTCCTTCCATGTTCAGTGCTTTTCTTATATTGGTCAAAAGTAGAAGGTTTATTCATTATCAAAGCATGTATCCATATACAACTCTTGAGATTTGTATTTCTCCAGATAGCCACAAAACAAAGAACATGAAATTTGTTCAGAGAGAAACATCACATACACCCCCCATACAAAAGGAACAGCATCCCGCTCATCAATCTCCCAAAATCCCCCTCCCTCCACACAGAACAGAACTGGAACATCGACTGCAAAAAGGCGGGAGGAAAGATGGCGGCGTGCCTGTGCATGCGCAGCCCTCTGGTGAAAAATTATATCGTAGTGGACAATTCTGATTTGATGGAGAATGGATGTGAAAGCACAGAGGAACATCTGGAGAAATTTCTGAAATGCTTGTTCGCTGTTGTCGTTACTGCGTGGTCAGGAATCCTTCGGAGGGTAGGCCTCAAAATCCCCGGCTTTGCCTGCTTTTGGTGACCGAGAAGGAGGTCGAATCGTTCGGACAGAGATGGCGCTCAGTACTCGGTGTTGGAGAGCTGATCAGAGCTCAAAGTTTTCGGATAACTCAGAGTCGGATTGTGGTCGGCATGGCAGGGAGAGTTTTTCTTCCTTCTCCCGTCTGCGTGAGATGTGGGACATTTGAGGGACTTTGAACTTTACTGTGCTCAAGGACTTCTTCATCAAGTTATGGTATTGTTGCACTGTTGTAACTATATGTTATAATTAAGTGGTTTTGTCAGTTTTTTCAGTCTTGGTCTGTCCTGTGTTTTGTGATATCACACCGGAGGAAATAATGTATCACTTCTTAATGCATGCATTACTAAATGACAACAAAAGAGGACTACGTGTTTTCATAATCTAAAAAAAAGAAAACTCTCCCCTGCATAAAAAAAACTAACAGAACATCAACCCCCAAACACACTCCACTTGCACAAAATGCAAAATGGGCAATAAAAAAAACCATGTCCATCAACGCAGAACCACAATACAATCTTACAAATATCATTGACATTCATTGATAGGGAGGGACACTACATGAGACAGAGAGGCCTACCCACCTGCTACAGTGAGCCACGCAGTGACAGGCCACTCAGACCCCTTCTCCGGTAGCGATCAAAAGGAAGGCAGTTGGCACTGAAACTCTCGCTCACCTGCATTTACATCGATGTCTGTCTTCCTGGATGCTTTAATCGGTGATTAATGGATACTTTAAGCAGCAAAATGGAGTCAAACATCCGCTTCTGCCCCGTCTTGAAGTTTCTTCGCATCTAGGCCTTCCGAGTATACACTTGCTTGCCGAAACCTTCCAGAGTCAGTCAAACACTGGATCAAGTGATTTCTAAACTGTAAATCACAGGCTCTAACAGTCCCAGAAACACATTTAAGCTGAAAAACAGATGTAAAAGTAGGAAAAAAGCCATTTGCGTTTACTATCTGGGAGATGTCGACCGAGGCAGCGTTGTACATTGGTGCCATCTTGACAAGAGGCGGACACATGAACAGAGACTTTAGCAAGTTCTCTGAGGTATCTACAAGCCTTTTGTTGTTACCTTTGCGTTCTTTTTCACCTTTTCATCATTGCACACTGTGTTCTTGGTGTGATCTTTGCAGGATGCCCACCCCTAGGAAGAGTAGCAACAGTACTGAATTGCTTTTGGAGCCTTTTTCAGTTTCATGCGTGTCTACAATTTTTCTCTAAGGTCCTCTGAAAGTTGTTTTGATTGAGGCATAATGCACATAAAAAGAAATTTTCTTGAGTAGAACAGGCTCTGTCAGTAACCCGACTTTTTATGTCTTTATAGGCCAGGACACCTCTACAACCCACATCTCCAATTTCACCTCATTGATTGGAACATCTGACTCCAAATAGCTTTTGTAGAAGGCATTACTCCAGAAGTTCACACACTTTTCGAACCTAGACTGCGATTGTTTAAATGGTGTGCTCAGTATTGACAAGAAGAAGCACAATTGTTTGTGTGTTATTAGTTTAGGTAGGTTGTGTTTGACAATTATTGTGACTTAGATAAAGATTAGACTACATTTTATGAATAATTAATGCAGAAAACAGGTAACTGCAAAGGGTTCACAGACTTTTTCTTGCAATTGTAGATGCATTAAAGTAAATCATCAAATAATTATCAAACGAAATTTGTCTCTAAGCAATTTACCAAATTATCCAAAGAGAATGATGTAAAGTGTCTTAAAACAGGAACAATGTAAGGAAAATCTTTCTGAATTTAAACTCCGATTGCTAAAATAATATGTATAAAAGGCCAGAACCAGAGGAGGGTAGAGGTGTCTGCTAACAGAAAATGGCACAATTCTGAAAATCCTAGATCACTGAAGAGTATCCAGTAGAGGATTATAGTAACAGGGCCTCATTGTGACCTGGGATATGAACTGTAAAATTTTGTTTGAGCTTGATTATCAGAAGGTACAAGATGCAACTGAAAAATACAAGGTAGTGAAACAGCTCAGTTTATGGATAACAAATGAAGACGGATTTCATAAAATAACCCAAAAAAGCAGAAGCAGATGGGCATTTATATGAAGCAAAGTTGAACAATCTTGCTAGTGGACGTGGATTGGAAAACATTTACAGTAACTATAAATGTGCTGCTCTGGCCTCAAATACTAACTGGGTAAATCAACCTGTTTGTTTCTAATGTGGACCCCCCAAAATGTCTATTTGTCCAATTATTTAACTGGAGGAAATTTGTGCCAGAAATATTGGAAATCAGGCTACATCAGGAGAAACCGCTATTATCCTTACTATGTAGAGAATGAATTCCATCCATTAACTATCAAAATTACTAAATACCACATTGGTAGCACCCCTCAATATCAAAGTTTTACTTATTTTATACATACTTTTAAAATTTACTTTAGTAAAATGAAGATTAGGTTTGAAAGCAGTCTTAAAACATCAATTTCTCTAACTTCCAATAATATTTCCTCCCACACCCTTCTGTTTTTTTCTATCCCCCATTCTGATTCCCCTCTCACCCCTTCCTCTTCTCCTCACCTGCCCATCACTGGTGCCCTTCCTTCCCATTATCCATGGTCCACTGTCCTCTCTTATCAGGTTTCTCCTTCAGCCCTTTACCTCTTCATAGTCATAGTCATAGATACTACCACCCAACTTCCCCCTCACCTGATTTCCTGTATTATCTTCCAGCTTGTACTCTTACCCCGCCTCACACACCCTTATTGTGGTGTCTTTCCCTTTCCTCTCTAGTCCTGATGAAGGGACTCAGACCTAAACATTGACTGTTTGTTCCTCTTCATAGATACTGCCTAACCTCCTAAGTGGCTCCAACACTTTGAGTGTGTTCCTCAAGATTTCTAACATCTGCAGAATATTTTGTTTAAAGACATGCTGTATTTTTTTACTAAGTGAACCAGTTTCTGCTGAAGGAAATTAAAAAGATGGAAGGGCAGAAAATTCCTAGACACAAGCTCAGAATCAATTAATAAGCAGAAGAATGCTCTACACATTTTAGGGTGTAGAATGAGATATTCCTCATTATCTTGCGTCATCTAACCAAATCATCAGTGAAGAACCAACATTCTGCATAGACTTCAATGGCACTTTTATCTGCCTCAGTATTTGGCTCAGAGTTGCTTACTATTACAAAAAAAATCCTTGTTCTAGAACATTAAGCAGGTCATTAGAAACATCTAATTCAGCAAAACTAAAAGATGAATTTTTTTGAAAGCAAAGAAAATTATACTCAATTTTAATGAAATAGTTTAGACCCTATAGCTTTGTATGTCAAAACCTGAACATCGTCACACCAGTAGTTTGATTTACAGATCCGTAAAACTACATTCATTCTTTTGAACTCTGAAATTGCTCTGTAAGTGAACTGGTATAATAAATTCCTTTAGTCACTTGCTCTACGAAGCATCAATATTTGACTAGTTAACAGGCTGAAGGTCAGCTTTCGCACAAAAGGGCACATCCTGATTGTTCAGGATCCTTCAGAAAATACTATAAAAAGATCATGCAGATAAAGAAACTTAACAGAAAACAAACAATCAAGAACCAAATAAGGACTTTTCTTCAAAAGAACAAAATATGATTCCATCACCAACAAGAGAAATATGCAGATGCTGTAAATCCAAGCAACACACAGAAAATGCTGGACAAACTCAGCAGGCCAAGCAGCATCTGTGGAAGAGTTTAGTCAATGTTTCAGGCTAAGACCCTTCAGCAGGACTGGTTATTATCCCAACCCATACTGTTTATGTCCTACTTTTTGACTCATCCTGTCAAATGGAATCATGTCTGATTTGATTGTTTCTCCAGTTCCTCACGTTATGGACACCCCATACATATGGACAAGTGTTTGGGAAAGTGGCAGGGTCATTCACTCTGAATCCATGAGGCCAACTCTTCCCACAACTGCTCACTCACTTGTCACAGCCATTTCTTTGAACTTCTCCCACTTACTGTTATTGTTCATTTTTGATTTATCAACAGTTTGAGTTCCAATGTTCTATAGATTCAGGATCAGTTCCTGTGGATTGGAGGGTGGCTAATGTTGGCCCTCTCTTCAAGAAGGGAGGAAGAGAGAAAATAGGGAATTATAGACCAGTTAGCCTGACATCGGTGGTGGGAAAGATGCTGGAGTCAATTATAAAAGATGAAATTACGACACATCTGGATAGCACTAACAGGTTTGGTCCGAGTCAGCATGGATTTACGAAGGGAAAATAGTGCTTGACTAATCTTCTGGAATTTTTTGAGGATGTAACTATGAAAATGGACAAGGGAGAGCCAGTGGATGTAGTGTACCTGGACTTCCAGAAAGCCTTTGATAAAGTCCCAATAGGAGATTAGTGGGGAAAATTAGGGCACATGGTATTGGGGGCAGAGTACTGACATGGATTGAAAATTGGCTGGCTGACAGAAAACAAAGAGTAGCGATTAACGGGTCCCTTTCGGAATGGCAGGTGGTGACCAGTGGGGTACCGCAGGGTTCAGTGCTGGGTCCGCAGCTGTTTACAATACACATTAATGATTTAGATGAGGGAATTAAAAGTAACATTAGCAAATTTGCCAATGACCCAAAGCTGGGTGGCAGTGTGAAATGTGAGGAGGATGTTATGAGAACGCAGGGTGACTTGGACAGGCTGGGTGAGTGGGCAGATGGATGGCAGATGCAGTTTAATGTGGATAAATGTGAGGTTATCCACTTTGGTGGTAAGAACGGGAAGGCAGATTATTATCTAAATGGAGTCAAGTTAGGAAAAGGGGAAGCACAACGAGATCTAGGTGTTCTTGTACATCAATCACTGAAAGCAAGCATGCAAGTACAGCAGGCAGTGAAGAAAGCTAATGGCATGCTGGCCTTCATAACAAGGGGAATTGAGTATAAGAGCAAAGAGGTCCTTCTGCAGCTGTACAGGGCCCTGGCGAGACCACACCTGGAGTACTGTGTGCAGTTTTGGTCTCCAAATTTGAGGAAGGACATTCTTGCTATTGAGGGAGTGCAGTGTAGGTTCACAAGGTTAATTTCCGGGATGGAGGGACTGTCATATGCTGAAAGATTGGAGCGACTGGGCTTGTATACTCTGGAATTTAGAAGGCTGAGAGGGGATCTTATTGAAACATATAAGATTATTAAGGGATTGGGCACGCTGGAGACAGGAAGCATGTTCCTGCTGATGGGTGAGTCCAGAACCAGAGGCCACAGTTTAACATTTAGAGGTAGGCCATTTAGAACGGAGTTGAGGAAAAACTTTTTCACCCAGAGAGTGGTGGATATATGGAATGCTCTGCCGCAGAAGGCTGTGGAGGCCAAGTCTCTGTATCCTTTCAAGAAAGAGATGGATAGAGCTCTTAAAGATAGCGGAATCAAAGGTTATGGGGATAAGGCAGGAACTGGATACTGATTGTGGATGATCAACCATAATCACAGTGAATGGCGGTGCTGGCTCGAAGGGCCGAATGGCCTACTCCTGCACCTATTGTCTATTGTCTATAAAACCCTTTTATAATTGGGTGACTGACAAATATGTAGTGCACCAATTTAAAATAATCATCTCTGAAGTACACTACCTTAATCTGTACATGCTAATCCGTTTAAACATAATTTAATGAAAGAGCTGCCAAGACAGTTATCCTTAATTATAGTTAAGCAGAAAATAGCATCACAGAAGCAGTAATCACAGAATGGAACATTGCAAAAATTGACATTTATACTCTTTCCGCTATACTTCGAGGAAGAGATTTCGAAAAAACCTCCAAAAGAACTACTTCCAACTAAATTCTTTCTAAAATAGTGACACTTAGTACGAACAGAAACCCCTAGTTCTAGATTCTCCCAAGGAAGGAACCACTGTTGGCAGAATCTCAGATGGTTACCATCAGGAATGAGCTACAGAAGCCTGAAGGCACACACTCTGCAACTCAGGAACAGCTTCATTCCCTCTGCCATCCGACTTCTGAATGGACCTTGAAACCCTGAACACTACTTCATCACATTGTATTTCTGTTTTTGCACTACTTATTTAATTTAACTATTTGACATAGTAGTAGAGCTACTAGGACTTGATGTTTCAATCCCTATGGTAAGTCAGCACTCTCAAAGTTGGCAGTGGGCTTGGAGTGGTGACAAGGAAGGAGGGTAGGTACGTCATCGGGGTCATCAGGTGGGCACCCTCCCTCTTTCATGTTTCATTGATAAGCCCACAACGTCTCCAGGGGGCTCAACGGTGCTTCCTGGCATCCCAGATACACCCCCCTCAATTCCATACCCTCCTGTCTTCATCTTGCAGCCCAGTTGTTGTCTTTCATATATATATATATATATATATATCTGCTGTAATTCAGTTTTTTTCCCTTATTTTATAATATATTGCATTGTAGTGCTGCTATCAAGTTAACAAATTTCACAACATATGTTGGTGATATTAAACCTAACTCTGATTCTGAAACATCCTCTACATATAGCTCCAGAGGATCTAACACATTTCAATTAAGCCTCTCGCTTTGGTAAACTCCAGTGGATGCAAGTCTAGCCTGTCCAACCTTTTCTCAGAAGACACACCAACCATTCCATATATTACTTCAATAAACATTTTCTGATGAATGCAGCAGGCCAGACAGCATCTATAGGAAGAGGTACAGTCAACGTTTTGGGCCAAGACCCTTCCTCAGGACTAACTGGAGTTAGTCCTGACGAAGGGTCTCGGCCCATAACGTCGACTGTACTTCTTCCTATAGATGCTGCCTGGCCTGCTGCGTTCACCAGCATTTTTTGTGTGTGCTGCTTGAAATTCCAGCATCTGCAGATTTCCTCATGTAAACATTTTCTGAACTACTTCCATCATACTAGCATACTTCTTTATAGGAGGACACCAGTAATGCATGCCTTACTGCGTAATCTAGTGTCAAAACTAGCCAATAATTCTGTACTGTTGTATCCAATTCTCTGCTCTGGAGATGAGCACATTTTGCCACACTATATTTCACTTACAGTTAACCTTAGCAGGCCCTTTACACCCTCTTCACAACTTACATTCCTTCCTATCCTATAGTGATCATGACAGGAAATATGGCATTCAGTTTCTCAATGGGGAAAATTGGGGAAAAGTATAAGTGCCACAAAAATCAAAATCACTGTTTACTTGCAGCAACATTTTAAGAGGTAACTTACAATAGCTCCTCTAATCAAATTATCACATCCCATGTAATTAAGGCATTGGGGCAAATAGAAGCTGCAACAAAAAAGAAATCAGATATTTGAGCAGGATTCATTAGGTAAAGAGCAGGCGTTCTGATGCTTACTCTCCCTTTTAGGATAAAGCCCAGCCCTGAGAACATACTGAACCTCTTCCTCAAAGCCACTGAAGCAATTTTGTTTTCCACTGCTCCAGAATCTAATCTGTACAATAAAACTTGTGGAAAAGTTAAATAATTATAGAGACTAATTGAATATAATTCTAAAACAAAACAAATTTTAGCATTAATTAACATAGAGAATGAGCAGTAGGCTAATCTGCCTGTCAAGCCTATTCCAACATTAAACCACATTTTAGTTGATCTTTTACTTCAGCACCACCTTCTTGGTCTAACTCTATATCCATCGATTCACTTATTATTTAAAAATCTATTGATAACTCTCTTCAATATATCTGAGAATCCAAGCCTTTTTGGAAGTGAAGTCTTGCTGAGGCAGGTACAATAAAATCCCTTAAAAAGCACATGGAGGAGCAAGGTTTAAAGGGAAATGGGGATTAGCTGAGTGGGCACCATGGTTGCTGTTCATTTCAAAGGCCAAAGGGCCTTTATCCATGCTGCATTTTTATATGATTCGAGGAAATATATGTCCTAAATGGCCAACAACTAGCCCAATTTCTACACAAATGAGCCAACTTCACATTCATCCCATCAAGCTCTGTTTTGTTTTGTTTTAATGAGATCTTCTCTCATTCTAAACTCAGATGGCTTAATCTCTCCTTAAATCACTTAATATTAGATAACACACTAAATCCAAACATGACTGCCTCTATGACGAAGCAAACCTTAGAGCTGCATGGAAGTCACCACTGATATTCCATTAATTTAACAAAAGCAGTAAATCAATAAAACTGCATTCTATAGAAGCTAATTTATCCTAGATTTTAAAAAATCTTTTCCTCACAAAGTAGAATTTCTAATATTTCTTAATTAGATGAATACATCCAAATATTCCATAGCAAGAGATATGTTGAAAACTTCAAGAACACTGCCTAGTAATTAACTTACATCAGCTTTCTGGATTTAATGATGGCAATAATCACTTCACGCACTCTTCCTCTTCCCTTATATGGGCACATAAATAAAAAGACCTTAAACCTGAAGTTTAGCAATTTTTCTATCAATCTCTGTATATTGGATATCCTGCCTTAGACATCGGTCCTATGCCAGTCATTGCAAGGCCAAATGAATTTTATTCTAGCTGGTCATATCTAGACATATTCATTACCATCCATGCATGTTTGAATGATGCTAAATGAAAATTTGTATCAATCTAGGGCTCTCCCTGACTTTATGCTTGACATAAACCTTCCTCAATATTTTCACAAAGGAAGGTGAATTGCCTCACTGTAGACATAAGGAAAACAGAACTTAATCTGAAAAAGGATCTAGTGCTTTCCCAGAATATATGACGAATAAACTCTTCTTGGGCTTCTAGCCAGATACAGGTATCAATCATCCCTGATGAAGATGGCATAGATTGTCATTGGTTATAATTGATACCCATACCCGGCTGGAAGCCTGGGAAGAGTTTATTCAACAACTCAATCTATCACTTACAGAGGCCTTTAAAAAATAACAAATTGAATCTAAAATGATTTTCAAACCTCAAGACATTCCTAAGAAGATTGGAGCCAAAATAGTGAAAATATTTTTTTAATTATCATTATTATATGGGAAACACTGAGGCATGGCAACTTCTCTTCACGCTAATATGCTGACAAGAAACTCTCATCATTGTCCAGCTGGTTAGAACTATTTTCACTTTTATTTATTCTCTTATAGCTACAGAATCAACTGCTTTTGCAGGGTTTCTGTTCCTACGATATTAGCACACTTCTTCCTATTTGTCACAGCACTTTGTTCCTGAGTGACACCAGTCAAAGCACATGCACTGAACAACCCAGTTTAACCTCAACCCCTTCTGCACAAATTTGTTTCCTCACTTATTACTCAATTTATTTATTTAGCGATACAGTGCAGAGTAGGTTCTGTGGGCACAAAAGAGACACCGAGATGGTATGTTGTCTCTCTGTAGGAAGAGGTGCAGTCGACGTTTCAGGCCGAGACCCTTCGTCAGGTCTCGGCCTGAAACATCGACTGCACCTCTTCCTACAGATGCTGCCTGGCCTGCTGCGTTCACCAGCAACTTTGATGTGTGTTGCTTGAATTTCCAGCATCTGCAGAATTCCTGTTGTTTATGTTGTCTCTCTGATGCCAGGATCTCAGAGTGTTTTGGATCGGGTTTATGGCATTCTCAAGGGAGAGTGTGAGCAGCCAGAAGTTTTGGTACATATTGGCACCAATGACATAGGTAGACTAAGTGAAGAGGTCCTGGAGAGATTTTAGCTGAGAAACAGGCCTTCCAGGTTAGTAATCCCTGGATTGCTGCCCATGCCACATGCCAGCGAGGGTAGGAATAGGATAATTTGGCAGGTGAATGTGTGGCTGAAAAACTGGTGCAGGGGACAGGGGTTCAGATTTATGAGTCATTGGGATCTCTTCTGGGGAAGGTATGACCTCTACAAAAGGGACAGGTTACACCTGAACCCAATGGGGTCCAACATCCTTGCAGGCAGATTGGCTAGATTTGTCTGGTGGGTTTAAACTAATTTGGCAGAGGGATGGGAACTGAAGTGGTAGTGTTGAAGATGAGGTAGTTGGTTTACAAATGGAGGCAATGTGTGGTGAGGCTCCTAGCAAGGAGAGGCTATGATGATAGGGTAAAATTGCAGTCGACAGGATGAGTTGCAACGTAAAAGGGGGACAAAATCAAAAAGGGTGAATACAGGACTGAAGGTGTTATATTTGAATGCACGCAAAATACAAATAAGGTTAATGAATTCTAACAAAGTTACAGATTGGCATGTTTGATGTTGTAAGCATCACTCTATCGTGGCTGAATGGAGATTGTAGCTGGGAGCTTAATATCCAAGGATACACATTGTATCCAAAGGACGGGCAGAAAGACAGATGGGATGGTGTTGCTCTGTTGGTAAAATGTGAAATCAAATCATTAGAAAGAGGGGATGTAGGGTCAGAAAGTGTTGAATCATTGTGGGTAGAGCTAAGACTGCAAGAGTAAAAAGACAATGATGGGAGTTATATTCAGACCCCCAAACAGTAGTAAGGATGTGGTCTATAAATTACATCAGGAAATAGAAAAAGCGTACCAAAAATACCGTGTTACAAAATTGGGGATTTCAATATGCAGGTAGATTGGAAAAATCAGGTTGTTGCTAGATTCCAAGAGGGGGAATTTCTAGAATGCCTATGAGATGGCTTTTTAGAACAGCTCGTGTTTGAGCCCACCAGGAGATAAACTATTCTAGATTCAGTGTTGTGCAATGAACCAGAATTGATTAGAGAGCTAAAGTAAAAGAACCCTTGGGGAAAGTGATCATAATATGATTGAATTCACCCTGAAATTTGAGAAGGAGAAGCTAAAGTATTAAAGTATTAGTATTACAGTGGAGTAAATGGAATTACAGAGGTATGAAAGAGGAGCTGGCCAGAATTGATTGAAAAAGAACACTGGCAGGAATGACTGCAGAGCAGCAATGGCTGGAATTTCTGGAAGCAATTCAGAAAGCACAGGGTATATACATCCCAAAGAGGAAGAAGTATACTAAAGGCAAGATGACACAACCATGGCTGATGAGAGAAGTCAACGCCAGCATAAAAGCCAAAGAGAGGGTGTATAATAGAGCAAAAAATTAGCTGGAAGTTAAGAGGATTGGGATGCTTTTAAAAACCAACAGAAGACAACTAATAGTCATTAAAGTAAAGATGGTATACAAAAGTAAGCTTAAGTAATATTAAAGAGGATACCAAAAATTTTTTCAGATACATATAGTGTAAAAGAAAGGCAAGAGTGGATATCGGACCACTGCAAAACAATGCTGGAGAGGTAGGTGTGGGGGACAAGAAAATCAACTGAATAGTATTTTGCATCAGTCTTCACTGTGAAAGACACTAGCAGTATGGTGGAAGCTCTAGGTGTACTTGGAGGCATACAATAAAATAGGCTGTACGTAGCATGGTTTCCTCAAAGGACAAATCTGTTGGAAATCTTTGAAGAAATAACAAGCAGGATAGACAAAGGAGAATCAGTTGATGTTGTATACTTGGATTTTCAGATGGCATTTGACAAGGTGCCACACATAAGGCTGCTTAACAAGCTACGAGCCCATGGTATTACAGGAAAGATTCTAGCATAGGTAGCGCAGTGGCTGATTGGCAGGAGGCAAAGAACGGGATTAAAGGGAGCCTTTTCTGGTTGGTTGCCGGTGACTAGGGGTGCTCCACAGGGGTCTGTGTTGGGCCCAATTTTTTTTACATTACATGTCAATGATTTGGATGATGGAATTGATAGCTCTGTTGCAAAGTTTGCAGATGATACTAAGACAGGTGAAGGGGCAGGTAGTTTTAAGGAAGTACAGAACCTACAGAAGGACTCAAGAGATTAGGAGAATGGGCAAAGAAGTGGCAAATGGAGTACAGTGTTGGGAAGTATATGGTCATGCACTTTAGTAGAAGAAATTAAAGGGTTAACTATTTTATAGATGGAGAGAAAATATAAAAAATCTGAGGCGCAAAGAGACTTGGGAATCCTTGTTCAGGATTCCCTAAAAGTTAATTTGCAGGTTGAGTCTGTGGTGACGAAGGCAAATGCAATGCTAGCATTGATTTCAAGATGACTAGAATGCAATGTTGAGACTTTATAAAGCACTGGTGAGGTCTCACTTGGAGTATTGTGAGCAGTTTTGGGCCCCTTATCTTAGAAAGGATGTGCTGAAACGGGAGAGAGTTCAAAGGAGGTTCACAAAAATGATTCCAGGTTTGAACAGCTTGTCATATGAAGAGCATTTAATGGCCCTGGGCCTGTATTCACTAGAACTTATCCAATGTTAAAAGACCCTGATAAGAGTGGATGAGGAGAGAATGTTTCCTTTGTGGGAGAGTCTAGGACCAGAGGTCACAGCCTCAGAATAGCATGATGTCCTTTTAGAATGGAGATGAGGAGAAATACCTTCAGCCAAAGAGTGATGAATCAGTGGAATTTGTTGCCACAGGCAGCTGTGGAGGCAAAGTCATTGGGTATATTTAAGGCAGGAGATGATAGATTCTTGATTGGTCAGGGCAGGAAGGGATACTAGGCAGGGGGGAAGGAGGCAGAACATTAGGGCTGAGAGGAGAAATGGATCAACCATCATGAAATGGCAGAACAGGCTCGATGGGAGAAATGGCCAAATTTCATAGAAAACCTACAGCACAATACAGGCCCTTCGGCCCACGAAGTTGTGCCGAACATGTCCCTACCTTAGAAATTACTAGGCTTACCTATAGCCCTCTGTTTTTCTAAGCTCCATGTACCTATCCAAAAGTCTCTTAAAAGACCCTATTGTATCCGCCTCCACCACCGTTGCCGGCAGCCCATTCCACGCACTCACAACTCTCTGAGGAAACCTATTCTCATAAAGCATGCTCCCCAATCCAAGCAACATCCTTGTAAATCTCTCTGCACCCTTTCCATATCCTTCCTGCAGTGAGGTGACCAGAACTGAGCCCAGTACTTGAAGACGAGTCTGACCAGGGTCCTAGCTGCAACATTACCTCTCAGCTCCTAAATTCAATTCCACGATTGATGAAGGCCAAAACACCGTACACCTTCTTAACCAGGGAGTCAACCTGCGCAGATGCTTTGAGCGTCCTATGGACTCAGACCCCAAGATCCCTCTGATCCTCCACACTGCCAAGAGTCTTATCATTAATACTGTATTCTGCCATTATATTTGACCTACCAAAATGAACCACTTCACGTTTATCTGGGTTGAACTACATCTGCCACTTCTCAGCCCAGTTTTGCATCCTATCAATGTCCCGCTGTAATCTCTGACAGCCCTCCACACTAACCACAACACCTCCAACCTTTGTATCATCAGCAAACTTACGAACCCATCTACAACCACTCTTTGCCTTCTGTAGGCAAACCAGTTCTGGATCCACAAAGGAATGTCCCCTTGGATCCCATGCCTCCTTACTTTCTCTATAAGCCTTGCAAGGGGTCCCTTATAAGTATAAGCCTTGCAAGACCCGACGCAGACTGGGAGATCGTTTCACTGAACACACTTTCTCCCTCACTACCATTCAGGGCCCCAGACAGTCCTTCCAGGTGAGGCGACACTTCACCTGTGAGTCGGCTGGGGTGATGTACTGCATCCGGTGCTCCCGATGTGGCCTTCTATATATTGGCAAGACCCGACGCAGACTGGGAGACCGCTTTGCTGAACACCTACGCTCTGTCCGCCAGAGAAAGCAGGATCTCCAGTGGCCACACATTTTAATTCCACATCCCATTCCCATTCTGACATGTCTATCCACGGCCTCCTCCACGGTAAAGATGAAGCCACACTCAGGTTGGAGGAACAACACCTTATATTCCGTCTGGGTAGCCTCCAACCTGATGGCATGAACATCGATTTCTCTAACTTCCGCTAATGCCCCACCTCCCCCTCGTACCCCATCCGTTATTTATTTTTATACACACATTCTTTCTCTCACTCTCCTTTTTCTCCCTGTCCCTCTGACTATACCCCTTGCCCATCCTCTGGGTTTACCCCCCCCGCTTGTCTTTCTCCCCAGACCTCCTGTCCCATGATCCTCTCATATCCCCTTTGCCAATCACCTGTCCAGCTCTTGGCTCTATCCCTCCCCCTCCTGTCTTCTCCTATCATTTTGGATCTCCCCCTCCCCCTCTCACTTTCAAATCTCTTACTAACTCTTCCTTCAGCTAGTCCTGACGAAGGGTCTCGGCCTGAAACGTCGACTGCATCTCTTCCTAGAGATGCTACCTGGCCTGCTGCGTTCACCAGCAACTTTGATGTGTGTCTCTCCAATGCTATTGTCAAGGAGATAGAATTATGATCACTATCTCCAAAATGCTCTCCCACTGTGAGATCTGACACCTGACCAGGTTCATTTTCCAATACCAAATCAAGTACAGCCTCTCCTCTTGTAGGCTTATCTACATATTGTGTCAAGAAACCCTCCTGAACAAACTCCACCCCATCTAAACCCATTGCGCTAGGGAGATGCCAATCAATATTTGGGAAATTAAAATCTCCCATCATGACAACTCTGTTATTATTACATCTTTCCTGGATCTGTTTCCCTACCTGTTCCTCGATATCCCTGTTACTATTGGGCCGCCTGTAAAAAAGCACCCAGTAAAGTTATTGACCCCTTCCTATTCCTAACCTCCACCCACAGGGACTCCGTAGACAATCCTTCCAAGGCGTCCACCTTTTCTGCAGCCGTGACTCTGATCAACAGCGCCACGCCCCCATCTCTTTTGCCACCCTCCCTGTCCTTTCTGAAACATCTAAAACCTGGCACTTGAAGTAACCATTCCTGTCCCTGAGCCATCCAAGTCTCTGTAATGGCCATATCATATCTCCATGTACTGATCCACGCTCTAAGCTCATCCGCTTTGGTCACAACACTCCTTGCATTAAAATAGACACATCTCAAACCTTCAGTCTGAGTGCGTCCCTTCTCTATCACCTGCCTATCCTCCCTCTCGCACTACCGACAAGCTTTCTCTATTTGTGAGCCAACCTCCTCTTCCCCAGTCTCTTCAGTTCGGTTCCCACCCCCCAATAATTCTAGATTAAACTC